>NC_140492.1:101667525-101910278 GCF_964271855.1 Acomys minous | reverse complement strand
CCTCCTCCACCATCTCCTCCTCCTCCACCATCTCCTCCTCCTCCACCATCTCCTCCTCCTCCACCAATCTCCTCCTCCACCATCTCCTCCTCCTCCACCATCTCCTCCTCCTCCACCATCTCCTCCCTCCCATCTCCTCCACCATCTCCTCCTCACCATCTCCTCCTCCTCCTCCACCACTCCTCCTCCTCCTCCACCATCTCCTCCTCCTCCTCCACCATCTCCTCCTCCTCCTCCACCATCTCCTCCTCCTCCACCATCTCCTCCTCCACCATCTCCTCCTCCTCCACCATCTCCTCCTCCACCATCTCCTCCTCCACCATCTCCTCCTCCACCATCTCCTCCTCCACCATCTCCTCCTCCTCCTCCACCATCTCCTCCTCCTCCTCCACCATCTCCTCCTCCTCCTCCACCATCTCCTCCTCCTCCTCCACCATCTCCTCCTCCTCCACCATCTCCTCCTCCACCATCTCCTCCTCCTCCACCATCTCCTCCTCCTCCACCATCTCCTCCTCCACCATCTCCTCCTCCACCATCTCCTCCTCCACCATCTCCTCCTCCACCTTTCCACCCCTCTCTTTGTCAGCCACTACTGCCTCCTCCTTGTCTACTACCTCCTTTTTCTTCCACCACTGCTTGTAGATTTATTGAGGTAGAGGAAGAGCTGTATACCTTATTAAATTGCCTTTAAAGACTTTACTAGAACACTCTCCAGTGTAGTCTCCTTGGCATTGTTGTTATGTTGATTGGCATTGTTTTCACCTAGTGTTCTTATTAAGCTGAAAATGTCATGTAGTAAACATTGGAGGAGTTGGGGCTGTTTGATAGATGTGGAACTACCTGATGGCAAGAGCTCAAGTTGTTATATTATCTTTGTTTTTTTTTTTTTTTTTTTTAGTTTTGTTTGAAAGTTAGTTGATATTTTGGTATTACATAAATTTTCCTCAGAGACTCCTGTAGAAGGAAGAGATACCTTGATAGGATGTTGCTTCTCTGGGTTGCATTACTAAAGTCCTTACTTTTTGCAGGCTTTTTCCTTTGCTGTCATTATCACACAAAGTAGCATCTGTTTTACAGTCTAAGCTGTGACTAGATTCACTTACTTACTTGAGGAAAATTGAGAATGGATTTTGGTATAATAAAATATTGAGTTTTAAATTTTCATCCTGGTAGGAGTGAATGACTTTCTTTTCCCCCTCCAAATAGATCAAGAAGTTGGTGTATGTGTACCTCGTCCGGTACGCTGAGGAACAGCAGGACCTGGCGCTCCTGTCCATCAGCACGTTTCAGCGAGCACTGAAGGTAAATGATGGCCGAGCAGGTAAATAGCCACAGGCGGCTGCCCAGTTGAAGGTGTGTCCTTTAAAGAAATGGGACAATAATCTACTAAATTGCCTCGCTGTGGCTTGAAGAGTTAAAGGAACTCCCTGAGTGCAGATTCAGGAGCCTTAGAAAATGGTTTCTGCATAACCATGTGGAACCTTGCCACAGAAGTTGTTGCTTCTGTTTCTTTATGTCTATTGCATCATTGTCATATATAGAAGGACTGGTTGTCATTGTACCAACAGGTTATTGAAAGTGTACAAAAACAAGACAGTGGGACATTTTCAAAGACGACATTAAATTCATGATGCATTTTGCTATGAAAGATTAAAAGCCTAATACATTTAGTAATAAATAGTCAACTAGCATCGTGCCCACCCCTGTTCTTTAAAACACTGTTCAGAAAAGATGGATTTACTCCTCCTTTTCTTACCTATTTTCAGACACCCTTGCCTGTCTTAAATTACGGCACTTTCTTCTTCTGCTGTGTTGATTACTCTCTGTAATATCTGCCAGCTCACACACAGGTGCTTTTGAAAGTATACATTTGAAATTTTGATGGATATTTTCACTCTGTTTTAGGACCCAAATCAACTAATCCGTGCAAGTGCCTTGAGAGTTTTGTCAAGTATTAGAGTGCCAATTATTGTGCCTATCATGATGCTGGCTATTAAGGAGGCTTCAGCTGACCTGTCGCCATACGTTAGGAAGAACGCAGCCCATGCTATACAGAAGTTGTACAGGTAACGTGCTTTGTGGCCACATAAGGCATCTGTAGTTAGACTATTGTAGGCCAGAGGCATTTTTTCTTTTGAGAAGATGTCTTTTATTTTTCTCTCATACATTACATCTTGACTGCAGTTTTTCTTTTCCTCAATTCCTCCCAGTCCCTCGCCCATCTCCCCTCTCCCTCAGATCCACACTTCCTTCATTTCCCTTTAAATAAGGAGCAAGCTTCCCAAGGATATCCACCACATATAACCTACCGAATTACAGTAAGATTAGGCACAAGCCCTCATATCAAGGATGGATGAGGCAACCCAGTAGGAAGAAAAGAGTCCCAAGAGGAGGCAGGAAAGTCAGAGACACCCCAGCTCCCTCCCACTGTTGGGAGTCCTACAGGAGCACCAAGCTATGCAACCATAAGGGAGCTGGCTGAGACCCATACAGGGTCTGTGTTTGTCACTCCCGTCTCTGTGAGCCCCTATGAGCCCTGTTCAGTTGATTCTGTGGGTTCTCTTCTCATGATGTCCTCTGCCTCCTACAGCCCTCCTTCCCCTCTGCTGCGGGTTCCCCTGGCTCTGCCCAGTGCTTGCCTGTGAAGCTTTGCATCTGCTTCCGTCAGTTGCTCTGATCTATGAGTGAAGCAGAATATCATGAGGAATCATTTCATTGATTTATTTTTATTGTCAGTTGTGTTTAGTTTTATCCTGTGTCTCTTGTCTGTCCTGCCTCTGGTTCCTGGCCACTCAGGCAGTGTCAGGCATGCACTCCCTTTTGTGGAGTTGGCCTTGTTGGACCAGTCATTGGTTGGCCACTCCCACAAGTTCTGGGCCAACATTACCCCAGCACATCTCACAGGCAGGACAGAGTATAGGTTGAAGGCTGTGGCTGGCTTGATGTCCCAGTCCCATTGCTAGGTGTCTTGCCTGGTTATAGAAGGTGGCCAGTTCAGGCTTCGTATCCCCCATAATTAGGAGACTTTGCTAGGGTCACTTTCCTAGATTCCAGGGCGTTTCTACTGCACTCAAATGCTCCCCCCCCATTCCAGTGACCTCTCCTGTCCCCCCAACACCTGATTCCTCCTGCTCCCATCTCCACCCACCCCCAATCCACTGGCAACATCTATTGGGAGATCCACCTGTGCTCCTTTGAGCCCTCTTTATTGGCTACTTAGTTTCTTTCTCTGGGTCTATGGATTGTAGCATGGTTATTTTGTACTTTAGGACTAATATCCACTTATAAGTGAGTGCATACCATGCTTGTTTTTCTGAGTTTATCTCACTCAGGATGATCTTTTCATTCCATAGTTGCAAATTTTTATGATGTCATTGTTTCTAACAGTTGACTAATACTCCATTGTGTAAATGTACCACACTCCCCACCTCTCCATTCTTTGGGTTAGATGTCAGCATTCTAGTGCATTTCTTCATTAGCAGGCTAATATAATTAGGTTTTCTTTAGAAATGCTCTTTTTGCTTTTGGCAGTTACACATCCATAGTTAAAAACATTTGCTATCTTTTACTTTTTCTCCTTGAGATTAAAAAGGAATTTCCAGTCAGGCATTTTTAGCTATTTCCTTAAAGTTCTCCAGCTGTCTTGGGAAGTGATTGACACCTGGTTTGGTTAACGGGAGCAGCAGCGTTAGAGAGGGAAGGTAGTGCACTGATGAGAAGGCGCACCCCATTTCTCTTAGAACCCCTCAGCATTCTTGAAGTGATAAGTGCCATTGACTGCTAGGACTCAGGGTAATCAATGCATGGGGCTTACTATTTATCTATTTATTTTTAATGCTTTAGTCTTGACCCAGAGCAGAAGGAAATGTTAATTGAAGTCATTGAGAAGCTTCTGAAAGATAAGAGCACCGTGAGTATTGTCTTTTGATGTCACTAAAATTGTGTTTTATTTTACTGTGATTTACCATGGGAGAGTTACTAGAATTATTTCTAATTCTATACAGTGCTATAATTATTAATGCAGCTCATGTCTAAAGTATTAAAGCTGGGCATATTGGCACACACCTTTTCCAAACACTTGGGAGAGAGACACAGATGGTCTCTGGAGTTTGGATCCAGCTGGGGTACACAGTGAGTTCAGGCTAGCCAGGGCTGGGGTACACAGTGAGTCCAGGCTAGCCAGGGCTGCAAAGTAAGAACCTGTCTCAAAACAAAATAACGACAGCAGCCACAAACAAACCAAACCAAACCAACAAAACCCAACAGAAACAAAGAAAGCAAGTGTTAAAGACCTGATGAAAAACAGAGAGGATTTAGTATTACACTGTTTGTCTTAGCTTGTTGGCTTGCTGGTCTGTAGGACAGGGTCTCATGCGGCACAGGCTGACCTGGAACTTACTGTCTACACCAGACTGGCCTCTGCTACACAGCTGTGTGACCGCAGCCTCTTGAGCCCTGGTGTTACAGACATGCTCTACCATGCCCAGGTTCTGCACATTTTCTAGACATTACAACATTTCTCAAAATGGTTCTTCCTTAAAAAAATTTATAGTTGAAGGATGTTCTTTTTTTGTTGCTGTTGCTTCTAAGAGTTATTGTTCTAATTAAGATGGCTAGTCTTTTGAGAATGTGTGTTATCTGCTTGCAACCCCTTTCCATGCTCAGTTTGTGTGTGTGCATTGGCATGACAAGACTTAGGAAGACATGTGACCTGGGGTGTGTGAGCAGGCAACTGGAGGCCTTGTCTGCCGGAGTCTTAGACACGGCCTCTGTACCCACTTGTTACAACTCAGAGCTGCTTAGGAAGTGCTCGTAGGTCATGCTAGGGAACATGGACTGTCACCATGCAGCAGGTCTCTCTGTTACTGGCTTCTTTAGTTGACGGATTAACACAGTCTGTCCTCAACACTGCAGTGTTTGGTTGAGTAGAACGTGTCATTGTTCTGTTAGGTGGAGTGTTTCATAGATGTCTACTAGGTCTGAGTTGTATGTGTTGTTATGCTTTCAGTCTCCTTGTTGTGCCTTTTTATTTTTTTAATTGTACTTATCTTGTATGTGTGTGTGTGTGTATGTATGTATGTATGTATGTATGTATGTATGTATGTATGTATGTGTGTGTGTATGGGTGCACCCATCATGGAGAGTGTGTAGAGGTCAAAGGATTACTTGCAGGTTTGGTTCCCTCTTCTTTCCCATTTTGTGGGTTTTGGGGTTAAACTGAAGTCACGGTTGTCAGACTTAGTTGTCAGCACCTTCACCCACTGAACTGTTTGCTGGCCCATGCCTGCGGTTCATATTGAAAAGTAGGTGCTGGAATTTCTCTTCAGTTATGTCAGTGTTTGCTTTGTATACTTAGGAGCTCTGATGTTGATATATATGTTTATACCAATTTCATCTTTTATTTATAAAATGTCTGTTTTATCTTTAATAGTACTGTCTCCTGTTTGATGTACAGTCTAATTTGTGATTGTTTTCACACTTTTGTTTCTCAAACGTTCATATTCAAAAGTATTTTTAATTTACTTGTTTTCTATAGGTAGGCTATAGATGCCTTTGACTTAATTAAATCTAACAGTACCTGCATTCTGATTGGAACAGTTGATTTACTCACACTTGATGTTCTGTTGCTTGAATCAGTTGAGTTTCCAGCTGCCGTCCTGCTTATTTGTCTGTCTTGTGTCGCTTTCATTCCTTCTTCGCTGCTTCTTTGCACTGAGTGAGTGTTTTAGCAAATACTTCATATCCTTTATTTTCTTCACTGCGGTCTTGACAGTGCCATTATGCCGCCCGGTTATCCATGCAGCTGTTGGGCTCATTCTCCAGGCAGAGTGTGTTAGAAGTCCTCATTGTATTCCTTCTGGGCATCGTTGATACGGAGGCAATATCAAATAGAGACATGGCTGCTTCAGGGTGCAAATATCAAGCCTGTTACCAAGATGCAGATAACTTAATTGTAGTTTAAAAAGTACTTTTACTATAGGACACTTGCTAAGTACTGTGGGGAATGGTGAGACTTAGAAGAACAGCTCCTTAATTTACATGTAGTTTCCTTTTATTTCTGCTCTATCATAAACTTAAAGAAATTTGGAGACAGCTGGGTGTAGTGTTGCACACCTTTAATCCAGTACTAGGGAGGCAGAGGCAGGCGGATCTCTGTTCAAGGCCAGCCTGCTCTGCAGAGTGAGTTTCAGGACAGCCAGGGCTCCATATAGTGAGACTCTGACTTGAAACAAAGCAAAACAAAACAAAACAAAACAAAACAAGGTGGCGGGTGGGGTTAGAGGCCATACTAAAATTGAAACTTCCACATGCACATGCATCTTTCCAGGTACAGTATCTGTTCCCTCCCCCGTTTTCCCCCTGTGGAGTTAGACGAAGGCTGTTGTATGAATCAGTTTTCTCCCTTTGCCACATAGGTTTAGGGGATTGAACTCAGTTCTTCTGACTTATCAGTGAGTGCCTTTCCTCACTGAGCCATTTTACAGCCTGCTTTCCATCCCACTTTGATTTTTGGGACAAGCTCTCTTGCCGTCCTGGAGCTCACCCGGTAGCCTAGGTTGGCTGGCTAGGGAACCCTAGGGCTCCTCTTATCTCTGCCTTCCTACATTGGGATCATAGTCCCCTGTCCCCATGCATGGCTGTCATGGCTGCCCTTCCTACCTCTGGGTTATGGTCCCCTGTCCCCATGCATGGCTGCCCTTCCTGCCAATGGGATTACAGTCCCTGTCACCATGCATGGCTGTCCTTCCTACCAATGGGATTACGGTCCCCTGTCACCATGCATGGCTGTCCTTCCTACCCATGGGATTATGGTCCCCTGTCACCATGCATGGCTGTCCTTCCTACCCATGGGATTATGGTCCCCTGTCACCATGCATGGCTGTCCTTCCTACCCATGGGATTATGGTCCCCTGTCACCATGCATGGCTGTCCTTCCTACCCATGGGATTATGGTCCCCTGTCACCATGCATGGCTGTCCTTCCTACCCATGGGATTACAGTCCCTGTCACCATGCATGGCTGTCCTTCCTACCCATGGGATTACAGTCCCTGTCACCATGCATGGCTGTCCTTCCTACCCATGGGATTATGGTCCCCTGTCACCATGCATGACTGTCCTTCCTACCCATGGGATTATGGTCCCCTGTCACCATGCATGGCTGTCCTTCCTACCCATGGGATTATGGTCCCCTGTCACCATGCATGGCTGCCCTTCCTACCAATGGGATTACAGTCCCTGTCACCATGCATGGCTGTCCTTCCTACCCATGGGATTATGGTCCCCTGTCACCATGCATGGCTGTCCTTCCTACCCATGGGATTATGGTCCCCTGTCACCATGCATGACTGTCCTTCCTACCCATGGGATTATGGTCCCCTGTCACCATGCATGGCTGTCCTTCCTACCCATGGGATTATGGTCTCCTGTCACCATGCATGACTGTCCTTCCTACAGGTGGGATTACAGTCCGGTGTCACCATGCATGTCTGTCCTTCCACCCTGGGCTTACAGCCGTGTTCCACTGTACATTGGCTATTTTTATAACTGTTTTGGGGATTGGACACAGGTTGTAATTCTTACAAAGCAAGCATCTTACTGAGTAGACAAAATCCTCAGCCTGATTTTTTTTTTTTTAAAGGATTTAGGACTTACTTTTGCTTTTCTTAGTCTACAGAGGATTTTCTTATTGAGACCTCCAAGGTCTTTTAGTATGTTAGAAGCCTCTAGGTACAAAAAGACAAGTAAGAGGTTTGATTTCAGCTTTGCATAGATATCATTAACTTGTCTAACTGGAAGAGGCAGGTGGATCACTCTGAGTTTGAGGCCAGCCCGGTCTACAAAGCGAGTCTAGAACAGCCAAGACTACACAGAGAAAGTCTGTCTTGAAAAACCAAAAAAGAGAAAAAGAAAAAAAAATTCAATCAAATGAACAATTTAATTACTTCTACATACTGAGTTTATTTACTGGTATAGTATGGGGATCATTATTGTGGCTTTTATGTTACTGAAAGAACAGAAGGTGAAAAATGTCGCTATTCTTAAAACTTGTTTATTTAAGCTCGACTGATGTGGGGAGAAAGTTACTTTTGCTTTTCTTTGCCTGTGGTGGGTTTTCTCATTGTGACCTCCGAGGCGTTTTAGCATGTGAGAAGTGTGTAGCTGCACAGACAAGTGTGTAGTTTTTCCCTAAAAAGAAATGACAGGCACACAGCTCTGGTGATGGCTGACCAGCAATGGTAGTGTCATTTAGGTGGCTGTTGTTTGTCTTTGTGTTTACATAGACATTCAGAAAGCTCACACCTGCAGTCGGGGAACAAGAGGGGAACATTCTGCCTCTGTATTTGTCATCTCCAGTCAGTGGTTAGTGTTTGTTTTCCTAAGTTTTGTTATGTCTTTCTGGATTCACACCACTTTCATCTGCCTTGTGTGTTTAGCACAATTGGCTTTACCACAGACCTTTTCAAATGCTCCATTATAAATGCATCCTTGAATCTGTAGCACTTATTTATATATATTTTTGAAGTGTAAAATATAATATTTGTTGAGCATTGAAAACATGGAACCAGATATTTAGAATGCCCCTAGGTAAGTTGGTACTTACTTTTTTTTTTTCAAGTTAATTTCAAGGAAATCTTATCAGAGGCATTAAATCAGGAAGATAAACTACATTAATGCTTCCTGAAAAGCTGAGTTGTTTATTGTTTTTTTTAAAAATGACTCAAAGTTTCCTTAATTTTAGTTGCCAATTCTGTTTAATGAATAGGTTGATGCTCATAGCTAAATTGTAGGGGTAAGATACCATTTTCTAAGTTATTGATTTAATGCTGGTAAAAGCCTCACAGTTCTGGGGAAAGAAGGAAGCCCACCCCTGAGTTTGTGCAGATGTTTTATTGTGATAGATCTATTATACAGCTATTAGAAGATAAATGACCGATCTTTCCTATTTTCCATGCCTCAAGAACATTGAAATAAGAAGGGGAATATCATTTGGGCTGTATGATTAGGGCAGGTTGGATGGCCATTAATTTAAGGGAAGAAAGTCTTGGCAGCATTGGCTAACTTATACCATCTTATCAATCAAACTGTGATGCACTTCTTGTGATGACCCAGCACTCAGATTTTTGTAACGTTAATTAGAATTCATGACAAAATAGATGCAAGGAAACGTTTTGTACCCTTCATAATTTTATAGAAAATTTATTGTTATTAGAGGAACCATTTGCTTAGTGTGATTTTTTTCATTACCAGCTTGTCAACTAGCATAGATAATCTAGAGAAAATATGAACTCCATAGATGGGATGTCACTTTTGTTGATGGTTCATGTACTTTACCTTGGAGCGCAGCTAATGGCTGAAGTTCATAGCAACAGCACAGAAAAACGTGGCAACCAAGGGGAGATAGACGAACCACGTTTATTGCTTTAATATAAAAAATACATAAATGGAAAGCTGCATTTGAATCTGATGAGCTCATTGCAGTTTTGTGGGGTGATTTATTTCCACTCTGTGAAGAGCTATTGACACAGTGAGATGGAAATTAACTGTTTGTTTTTGGAAACCAATATTTTTGGTTTTGAAATCTGAGTAGATCATTTTATTTTAATTCTGAATGTTTTATGGATATTGAACATTTAATAGACTCAAATGATCAATTCTTCTGCTAATGTTTATCAAAAAGCTCTGATTGCTTAAAACAAACTGTACAATGAATTTCGTTTCTGAAATGGTCAGTGTTGTTTTATTAAAGTGCTATTTTACATTTTTCCTATTTTTAATGTTTCCTGAAGCCTCATTTGTCCTTCGGTGATGGTTTTCCTTCCTTCCTGGGATGTCTTGGTGATCTGTACTTTGTTAGGTCCCCACAGTTGGATGCTTGTTGCTGTGGCTTGATAAATTTAATATCCTGCAGCAGCTGATTTTCTGTTTTATTGTTTGGTGTCTAATCATTTGGAAGAAAATATTTCATGGGTTTTTAAAAAAACCTTGATTTTTTTTTTACAGCATTTAAAAAGTGAAGGCTATTTAAAAACTTAAAATGAGCTCAGTTCTATAGATTATACTGAAAAACACCTCATTTTTGTAATTTAACATTCTTTGTCAGCTCTTTATGATAGTAATTATTGATTTGTATATAAAATATATGCTGATATTTATGACTCATAAACAGTAATTTATTCTATAGTTTGTTGTTCTCAACTTGGTTATTTTAAGAGATTTTTAAATTGTTAATTTTAATCTTATATAATTACATGTTATAAATTGCTGTGAATATATTTGAAGAGTAACTTATGCAGAAGATATCAAAATATGGAGTTGAAAACATGCATTTAACTTGCTTTCCGTATCAACTGCAAATAGGAAATTAGACGTATAATACATTTTTATTTAGCTCACACAAATAATCAATTCTTTGCTTTTTCGATTGAGGTGCATACATGCTGGGACCAGCAGGCACCAGTCCATGGGTAGGGCTGGAGTCAATAAATGCGACTTCACGTTTATACTGATTGGTAATTCATAAAATCCCCACAGGACTTGAAACTTGTTTAGCATAATAGCAAGTCTATATTCTGAGCTGTTTTCTTTCAATTGTGTTGCTGGTTGCATATTAATAAACTAAGTGGCAACCAAGTAGAGGGACAAACACTCAAAATATGAATATCATGTAGCTAATATTTTTCAAAAAGTACCATTTCAATAAGTTATATTCCTATTTAATTGCTTATTTTTAGTCATTGGGGAAATTTTAGATACTAAAAGGAAAATCCCCAATGGTTAGGAAGAATATGATATTAATTTGTTTTTTCAAAACCTTATTATACTGTTGGCTAACTGCACATATATCTATGGTACACCTGTAGAAGAATTTGTATATTAAGTATTCTGCTTGCCTTGTATCTTTGTACTAAAAGAATCTCAGTTCACCCAAGATTTGCAAGAGCAAGACAACTCAAAAGCCAGTGGTGGTGATTTCATTAATTGGTCAGGGGAAGGCTGCCCCCTGTTGGCAGTACATTATTCTGATTTTTATGCATGGTATACCAATACTTCAGTCACTTTGTGTGTGTGTGTGTGTTTTTAGTAAGTTATATTGGTAAGCAAAATGGTTTGAAATGTGTTCAATTTAAGTGTGTTAAGTGTTCTTTGTGTACTTTGTAATGCAAGTCCATTGTCAAGTCCTTTTTTTTTTTTTTTCGAGACAGAGTTTCTCTGTGTAGCTTGGCTCTCCTAGACTCACTTTGTAGGCCTCAAACTCAGTGATCCACCTGCTTCTGCCTCCTGAGTGCTGGAATTAAAGGCGGGTCCACCACGCTCGGCTGTCAAGTCACTTTCAATTTACTCTAAGCTGACAGTTGGATTTCAGTGTTGCCTTGAATCTCTTTCTGGATGTTGTTACAACAAAGAAAGCATTAAAGTTTAAGTTTTTTTAAAAAGAAAACTGAATTATTAATATTTAAAACATGTAAAATTTATTAGAATTTAACTTGATAAAATGAAATAACCTGGATTTATCTCTCTTCAGAAAAAAGACTGGTTTTTCTGTAGTAATTACGGATTTTAGCAGTATTCTTCAAGGAAATTCTACTTTTTATTACTCACAGTAGCTGAATGACTAGAGCTTTGAGTGTTAATGTCATAGCATTGACTGTGCCCTGGAGCACTGAGGAGGATGTTGGCTGGGTGGAGAGTGTGTTTTAATGAGTTACTATTGCTTTCTTCTTAGCTGGTGGCTGGCAGTGTGGTGATGGCTTTTGAAGAAGTGTGTCCGGATAGAATTGATCTGATTCACAGGAATTACCGCAAGCTCTGTAACCTGCTGGTTGATGTTGAGGAGTGGGGGCAAGTTGTCATCATCCACATGCTAACAAGATATGCTCGCACCCAGTTTGTCAGTCCCTGGAGAGAGGTGAGTGCTGGTTGGTGTCCTTCCTGTGCAGTGTGCTAAGGGAGCAGGGAAGTAATCAGAAGCTGCATCTTAGTGGGAGCTCGCTTTGACACTGCTGGTGCCCGTGTGCAGATGCACTGTCTAATCTGTCGTGAGAGACTTGTCAGGAGTCCCTGTTAGGACACAGGGTTCACATGGTGCTATCAAGCCCTGGGCTGGTTTTCATTTTTGTTCTGTTACTTATAATTGATTTTACCTTTTTAAGCCCTGTTTATCTTATGTACCTAAATTTCCTAAAGTATGTAATGTGACTCTGGACCATGAATTTACACTTGGGATAATACTTTCTAGATTTTATAAGTGAAATACTGTTGAACTTTTAAACTTCTTACTCCTCAAGTTTTACACTTCTAAGATATGTTTATTTCCTTTTTTACTTGAAGTCTGTGAAGTCAATAGTTAAATATTTTATAAAGTGAACTTATTTTCTTTTGGAGATTATTATTAGAAATGTATCATATTCTTTACAAGAAACTTAGAAATTTTAATTGTATTGTATTGTTTGTAAAAGAACTCACTGTTTCTATACAGAATCAAATGTAAATTTAAGCTTATATAAGGAAATCTTAAGCAATACTATAATAGTACATCTTTTGACATCTTATTTTTAATGCAATATTATTTTGTATTTTTGTGTATGTGTGCATGTTTATATGTATGTGTTCTGTGCATATGTATGTGAATGTGTATGTTTGTGTGTATGTATATGCATGTATGCTTTTTTATGCATGTATGCTTGGGTGTGAACATATACAAGTGTGTTGATATGTGTGTATATATGTATATTTTCATGATCTTGCATATGTGCACATGTGTGTGCATGAATGTGTTTGTACATGTGTTTTCACAATGTGCATTTGTGTGTAAGAGTGCATTCATTTTGTGCATGTGTGTATGTGTGTGTGTGTGTATGTGTGTGTGTGTGTGTGTGGTCATGTATGCACAATCTCCACATGTGCCAGTTGCTGAGCAGGTCAGAAGCGAGTGTGGATCTCCTAGAGGTGGAGTTAGTCGCAGGTGAGACACCCTGTGTGGGTACTGGAATTCAGCTGCAAGCACTCCTAACAGACAAGCCATGTCTCCAGCCCCCAAAGCAGTTCTAAGCTTTCCCAGACTAATTATACAGTGTATAGAACATCTTTTTAATATTAAAAATAATATTAATCTGAGAGGAAAATGTTAATACTCTCAAAATAGGTATTTTAAGTGACATATCAAGGTTACAAAAAACTATAAAACATTTCATAGATTTTTTCCATATTGAGTTAGTTTTTAGTATTAAAGAGATTAAGACATTTTTATGTATTTTTATCTCCTTGAATGGTGTGTTTCAGTTTGTTTTTTTTTCCTCATTACTTTGGGAATGTTGTGTTGAACCAAGGCTGACACGTGCACCATGATGAGCCTGCCCCTGGACTGTAGTAGGCTCTTCTGTCCTTCTGTGCTCACAGGATGAGCCTGTGTCTGGACTGTAGGCCCCTTCTGCTCTCTAAATCTTAAGTTATTACTTTTTTTTTTTTTTTTTTTAGAAATAGTCTCCTTTTGGAGCATCTTAACTTCACTGTAAGTAAAGTGGTTGCATCTTTCTACTATATGAAAAAGTAACTTAGGCTACATGACTCAAGTCAAAGAACTTTTACTATTACTATATACTTCTCTATCTTACAAAATTAATTTAATTCATTATTGCTTAGCATTCAGTTTGAAGACTGTTTACCAAATTAAGCAGTGTGTCTGTGATGAAAATCCCACAGCCATGAGCCTCAACCTCAGAGGCTCTGCCTTTGGTTTCAGTCAGCCTCTGCTATGGTGCCTGATGGGGTGTTTTTCTTCCCGAGTGCATGCACATAGTTCATGTTGGGTTTTTAAACTACTCTTATCACTTGAAATTATTATTATTTTTTAATCTTATTCATTTATAAAAAAAAAAAAGTTGTAAGACTAAAACTAATAAAGACAATTTAGCCACACTTGAAATAGACGTGTTCAGCTCTTTATCTGCTTTCAGCTTCAGAAAATATTTAAAATGTTTTTGTAGTAGAGTTTTTTGTTATAACTAAGGTTATCATAGAATAGAATGTCACAGGGGAGCAGAACCTGGGATGAAGCCTGGGGAGTGACTGGCCTTCCTGGAGTCAGTGAGTAAAAGATGTTTGAGTCTCTCAGTCCTACACCCATAGACAGAAATCACTTCATAAACGCTGTGTAGGGACCACTGTACCATACATAAATCAAGGGCGTTTACCTTGAAGTAAGAATGTGCCAGCCAGGAAACGGTGTCACCAAATGAACATACCAACTTAGAAGTTATTTCACATAGACATTTTCCTATCATACCAAATTTAGAGATCTTGGTTTCCCTCTCTGTATTAAAGGAAAATTGATACTCTAATTTATCATTTGCTGTACTCTCTTGTGTGGTGGATAGGTTCAGTTGGTCATGGTATCTTATTACAGCAAAGGAAAAGTAACCAAGGCAGAGGGTGGGACCAGGGAGTGGACTGTTGCTGTGACAAACCTGACGGAGGAAACGTAGAGAAGAGTTTATTGTAGGCTTGCAGTTTCAGAGAGGTGGAGTCGATGAGCATCACAGCCAGGACACACAGCAGACAGGTTGAGAGCTTACATCTTGGGACACAAGTATGCAACAGGGAAAGCTAACTGGGAGTAGCATGGGCTTTTTGTACCCTTTAAGCCCACGCCTAGTGACACATCTCTTCCAACAAGGCCACACCGCCGAATCCTTTCCAAACAATTCTATCTGGTAGGGATCAAGTGGTCAAACATATGAGCCTATGGTGGCATTTTGCATTCAGACCACCATGTTGGACAGTCAAAATTTTCATACCCATTTATAGATAGAGATACCAAGGCATACAAACTTTAGCAATTCACCCAGGCCAAAACACTGTTTAGAAAAGGTAGACCTAGACACAGTTATCTGATGCTCAAGGCCAGCATTCTTTCCTTTACATTAGATCCCATTGACTTTAATATGGTTTGTGTTTGCTTACTCTCAGAGCCACTAGTCTATGGTGCTCAAGCAGATGACATCTATAATTAAACATACTTTCCAAAGAGAAAAAGCTTTTATTTTTGCATATGTGAGTGCGTAGGTCAGAAAAATACTTCAAGTTCATGTTCTGTCACTCACCACCTTATTTCACCAAGATGGGATCTGCCACTGAACCTGGAGCTCTGCTTTGTTAGTGAGTGTAGAGGATTCGAACTCAGGTCTTCGTTTGTATAGCAAGTGTTCTCACAGCTGAGCTATCTCCAACGCCTTTTAAAAAAATAAATCCCTAAGACCGTCTATGTTAATATTCTTGAAGGGTAGTGAGATGTTAGCTTTTAGGAATTGAAAATTATTAGAAATAGTTTTTTAGGTGAGCTGATGTGCATGCTTTTGTCAGTCAGTTCTCAAATGAACACATCATATACAAATAAGCTTCTTCAGGGCAGAAGAGATTTTTAATTTAGTTTATTTGCATCATTATAGATCAGTATTTAGGCTGTTTATATGTAAATGTACGATTTGAGGAACAATTAAGTGTTGACAAAGTATATTGCAGTCATATCAATTGCAGTGTATTTTCCATAATTTTTCTAACTGACATCTTTGATGATAAATAGTGGATGCCAAGTCAAAGCCGATTATGCAGTGTGCTAGGAATTCATGGGGCTGTCAGAGAGAAGACCGACTGACTTTACATTTACATATTAATGAGAAGATTTGTTAAGAGGGTGCTTGACTATAGAAAATAACAGTGTATTTATAGGGCACGACATTTTATAAATAAAGCTGATGCAGGAAAATGGAAATTAAGCCTTTTAGGTTAATAAATTCAAGAGACGACTAAAATGTGCATTTGCATTTTTATTTTCTTAAATTTACCTTACTCTTTGCGGTTTGTGTTGGTTGTTTTTCCATTCTAGGTCAAGTTTGTATAATTTCCAAGGATATGACATTATTTAAGTATTTTCTTTGTCATTGAAGGCTCTTAATGGGAGAACATGCAGATCTCTAGCATAAAGCTGCTTTTATAAGAATAATGGATTTGAAAATGCATTTATTTTGAAAATAAAACAAAGTGAATGTTGAAGAATGATTTAATAGTCCAGTTTCTCTTCAGATCATACAAATCTTTTAAGAGTTATTTAAAATAAAATGAAACAAACAGACAAACAAAACTCCAAACCACTGCCCTACCCCCTCACCCCCAGTAACCCTAAAAACAAGACAGCTGAGCCCTGTCCTGGCGTCATCGTGAGGTGAGGTGATAGTGAAGACACTGTTTGCTCCAGACATTGCATTTTCATTTACGCATCCAGTTCTGTTGAAGTTGGTAGGGCATGAAAGATTTGTAGCAATTACCAAGACTGTTTAATTAGAAACTTAAAAGTAAATACTCACTATAACCATTTCAAATATGAATCCCGGTGGTGCCATTCTTGTGACATTTGTCCATATCATTTGGAAACTTAGGAGTGATTAATTTACTTTTGTCTTTAAAAAAAATTTCTGTACCTCAATTTATAGAACCTTGGATAGGTGTGAGGACATTCTTTTCTTTTTGTTTTTTGAGACAGGGTTTCTCTGGGTAGCCTCGGCTGTCCTGGACTCACTTTGTAGACCAGGCTGGCCTTGAACTCACAGAGATCCTCCTGCCTCTGCTTCTCGAGGCATGAAGACATTCTAAGGTTGGAATTTTGCTTACTGTGTTTTTAGCATGAGTATCTTTTTAGTGGTTGTTAGAAAATAACTCATTAAAATGCAAACTATATATGAACATATGCATGCATGTGTATGTATTGTGTGGGTTTATGTTTTTTTCAGTAGGTTAATTTAAGGACAAACAAATTTTGTAATGTGTCTTACGAGTGGACTATTATTAGATTTTGCTGTTCTGAAGAATCCTTAAAATTGAAATAAATACTGAAGCTTTATCATAGAGTACATTTTTCACAACACAGCTCAAATAGGATTGTGTCTCAGCAGACAAGTGTTGACAAAGGGTTTACTACATGGTTAGCTGTGGCCCTGGGGCTGGGTGGGAAGTGAGGCCTGTGCTCCACCCTGTGCTTCTGGTCATGGTTGGTTCTTGATCGAATGTTTCAACCCATGAGACTCCCTTTTGTTTAGCGTTCTTAATTTTATCCGAGTAATATGTCCCTGGCTTTGAGCATGTGTTTTACACTCATGTTCTTGGTTATGCCCACCTCCAGCCACTGCTCCTTTTCTTAGTTTACCAATACGCTAATGCTTATAAGAGATATTTTCCTGTTGTATTCTTCACCATGGCTGACTTCCTTTACGTTCTTTGTGTGTACTTACGTGTTTGCAATTGCTTTTCAAATTCACAGGCAGGGCACATTTGTACTATCTCCTGACAGCAGATTTGGGGTATTATCCATCACCTTCCTACTGTAGAGATGGAGAACTCCCTATTCTCAGCTCCCAAGGTCCATCTGTTCTTTTTGTCTTCACCCTGAACAGTTTCTTGTGTGTTGTTCTTAGGAGACCTCCTTTGTATGAATTCTTAAATTTTGTTCATCTTAAATTATCTTGATTCTGTTTTTTTTTTTTAATTTTTAAAGAAGAGTTTTGATCAGTGGAATTTTTTGTGCTCCATTGTGTCTGATCAGGAGTTAGTTGCAGCCATTGTATCTCTGCATATAAAGTATATATGCTTAAAAGTATTTATAAAATCATAGTTGTGTACCCTGCACTGTGGTTACAGTTACCTCTGCTACCTCCTCATCTCACTCCCGTCCTGCCAACCCCATGTTTTCCTCAGCCCCTCCATACTTCCATCCCCCTCCCTCCCCCTCCCTTCCTCCCCCTTACCCCTTACCCCCAGCTGTGTGTGTTTTGATGTGTGTGGTCACAGCTGCTGTATGTTCATGATTGCAACGGGCATGCCATATCCAGAAAAGAGAGCCCGCTGATTCTCCCCATCCTTTGGTTTCTCCATTTAGCCCCATCTTTTCTGTTGGTCCCTGGGCCTCTGTTGAGTTGACATAGAAGTCCACTTGGGGCTGAGTGCTCATCAGTCACTCACACTTAGCAGTGCCCAATTATGAGTTCCCTTCTTGACTGTCACCCATGGCTGAAAGAAGCTTCTATGACTGTGAGGCTGGGAAATGGTAGAAGACAAATGCTGACACTTCTTAAGTTTACTCTTCTGTGGATAAAGTCCTTTTATTGGTTTATCCCCCTGGGGGGGGGGAGACTCGGGTTAAATCTGGTGCCTCATGTTGTTGAGTATGCATTCCACCACTGAGCTAGCTACATTTCCAGCTCTTTGGTTTTATTTATTTTAGTTGTTTGTTTGTTTTGAGACTGGTCAGACTGGACTTGGAAATCCCCCCCCCCAAATAATGTATTTTGTTCTTGAATCTGAGATGCTTTTGCCTCCACCTCCCAAAAGCAGCAATTGTAGGCACGCAGCACGCTGCTCTCCAGGTCCTCCATGCTTGTGACTGCATCTGATTCTCCAGTCAAGGCATTCCGTCTGCGGGGACTGAAGCCACAGCACAGGACGTGCATCTCAGCTCCAGGTCAAAGGTCTTGGCGTGTTTCCCAAATAACCCTCTAACCCTATGGACTTCAGCCTTCCGTCACTTCTCTTTAGCTAGGTTTACATCATCAGCCTTCTGGGACCTCTCCCCGCTGCACACCACAGTTCCTCACAGTGCCCAGAGGAGCCATGCCTCGGGAATCCGGGCCTTCTTCTGAGGCCCCTGGCTTCTCAGCTCTTTCAGGAAAGCCTCTACCATATTTCTCATATTAATTTCATATAATTATTAAGAGATTGTGGTTTTGAAAGAATATTTAAAAATTTCCCTTTCAGAGATGTGTATACACACAGCAATGTTAGATGAAGTGAAAAGTGTTACGAGAAAATTCTTGTAACTCTCAAGGATATTCCAATTTTTGAAACTGTCTTTTATTTTGATTACAATACAATGCATTTTAATATTTATTTTTATTTTCTTTCTGTCTCCTTGTCTGTCTTCTTGTCTGTCTGTCTTTGTCTCTGTCTCTCTGTCTCTGTCTCTGTCTCTCTGTCTCTGTCTGTCTCTGTCTCTGTCTCTCTCTGTCTCTCTCTCTGTCTCTCTCTGTCTCTCTCTCTGTCTCTCTCTCTGTCTCTCTCTCTGTCTCTCTCTCTGTCTCTCTCTCTGTCTCTCTCTCTCTATGTCTCTCTCTCTCTCTCTCTCTCTCTCGCTCTGTGTGTGTGTGTGTGTTTGGCCTATATGAATGTATGAATACTGTAAATGAGCCTAGTGCCTGCAGAGGTCAGGAGAGGGCATCAGATCCCTTGGAAGGCCAATCCTGAGTCTGAATCTTCTTTTCAAAAGCAGCGAGTATCTCTGCAGCCAGTATGTTTTGATACCTTGAGTAGGATCTGGTCTGGTGGAGAAAATGTTACAATGTAGGCTCAAAACTTCTAGTCTGCAGAACTGAGTTGTTTGTTCTCCTCTGCGTTGCTGAGTCATTCCATTTTACAAAATTAATTATGAAATCTTTGATATTTAAGACCAGCAATTCACAGAAGCCCTCTCTAGTGCTGGGGGAGTTAATAGTAGATGAGAATGCATCTTCCTTGTCTGAGGTCCAGACGCCAGCTCGCCTTCCGTAGTTACGACTGTGTATTTTCATACACAGCACAGAAAACTGACTCTGCTGTAGAGAACCATTCAGGAAAGTTCCTATATGAAAGTCATTTACTTGTCTGACTAAGGGGTGACTGTAAACCCCATGCGAGTAGCAGGTGGTGCTGCTGGCTCTTTCATCCCTTTGGGTGCCTCCTCTTACCCATTTTAAGCCACATTGTTTGAGATAACCCTTCCCCTCCCCATTTATAGCTGTTGTGCTCCTGCAGGTGCTCAGAATCTTGCAAAGTTCCATGTTTGGAGCAGCTGCTTCTAGAACTACGCATCATTCCTATGAACTTATTTAGGGAACAGTAGTAGTGAGTGTGTGTGTGTGTGTGTGTCCGTGTCCTTACCTTCCACCTTGTTTGAGATATGGCCTCATCTTTGCTAATTTCTGTTGCCTTTGCCAGACAGGCTGCTCAGTGAGTTTCTGGGGCTCTTCTGTCTCCGCCTGCCACACTACAGCAGAAGTACTGGGGTTGCAGACTTTTGCTTCATGCCCAGCTTTGCTCTGGGGAGCAGGCGCCATACCCACTGAGATGTCTTCCCACACCTCCTCTTCTTTTTTAAAAAAAGACTGTTTCGTTTTAATTATGTGTATGTGTCTGTTGGTATGAGCTTGTGCGTGCAGGGCAGGCCCTAGGGCAGCTGAGGTGTTGGATTTCCTGGAGCTGGAGTTGCGGTGCTTGTGACCCTCACATACTGTGTTCTTGGCATTGGGCTCTGGTCCTCCACAAGAGCAGTGTGTTGGCTGTTGAGCCATGTCCCTGACCCCACTTCCGTCTTTCGATATTTCTGTTCACAAACTCTCCTTTCAGCTTCCTCAGCACTTGCAGATTGGGCCTGGTTTTTTTTGCCTTTATCATCATTTGAAAACTGTCTTTATACTCTGTGCCTTCAGTATACCTTTATTTAGTTTTTTATGCTGATTAGAAATGTGTTTGTCTTTTTTGTTATCTGTACTGTGACTCTTAATACCCCAGCACTTGGTGTACACCTTTTAAAAATATTTTTTTATATATACATTTATATTATTACACATAAATAAAATAAACTATGTACAGCAAGAATAACCACCAAACAATCAGGAATTATATAAATGTTACATTCATAGTGATTTGGCTATTTGTACTTGGCAGACTTGCAGAAAACATCTTTCCTATATTGGTGAGTCTAAAATTCTGAATGAAAATCAGTGTCTATCATATCTCATCTCTATCGACTTAAAACATCTATCTAGACTTAAAAACATCTTAACCTCTAAACAACTAAGCTTAATTGTAAGACTAAACTATCTGGTCTTTAACCCCATCAGAGACTTGAGAAGGAATAAAATTAATCATCTGAGTGAATTAGAAGTGCATGTTACCAGCTTCTAAAATGAAAAAAGTGACAGGGAAAGCTTGCTACCTGAACCATCACCCAAAATTCTCTAAACATTGGAGCATCATCTTTAGCCTTCTGGCCCAATATATCTGACATACATATTTGTGAGGCAGGAACTATTGAGCATTTGCTTACCCTGTCTTCGCACAGTTTGGCCGTTGACTCTGTCTGCATCCAACTTTTTAAGTGGAGTCTGACATTAGCAAATAATGGCAAAATAGGGAACTTTATGGTGTGCCCTACACAGAGATGTGTAGTAAAATGGATAAAACCAGAATAAACTCCTTGAAAAGAGAAAATAAGCTAAGGTTCACAACAACTATTCTGACATTTAATTAAGAAACAAAAGAGTGCTTTTTAAAAATTTTATTAATTTATTCAGATTACAACTCAATTGCCATCCCATCACTTGTATCCTCCCATTCCCCCCTCCTTCCCGTTTTCACCCTATTCCCCTCCCCTAGCTCTATGACCGAGGGGGACCTCCTCCCCCACTATATGGTCATAGGCTATCAAGTTTCATCTTGGTAGCCTGCTTAGTCTTTCTTTGAGTGCCACCAGGCCTCCTGACCAAAAGAGTGCTTTACATGTTTTAATTTAATATTCTCTCAGTCTTCAGCCTGTGTCTCAGTGACAGTCCTCAACCATAGCAGCTCAGGACCATACGTAGTAGGTTCCTGGGATTGTGGGGGTTGGGGGCAGGGTGGGCTTTGGTCTTAAAGATTGTGATTCTCTGTTTGATGGTTTAGAAGGGCCATTGTACAAAGAACATAATCTTACTTTATCTAAGTTGGAGTGTCTTCAAGGCAAATGATAACTTAGCCACAGATATCAATAAAAATAGAGAGTAAACACATATAAAAGCAAGAAGCAAAAGGTTAGAGGGTGAAAGACTTGGGAAAATGCCAGCTGGCGGCCTCACCTGTGTAGTGTGGACTGTAGGAGGAGACATGCTCTAAGACCTGACGAGAACCTGAGCTTTGGTGTCTGAATGAGACCATTAGCTCTACAGGAGCAGAACCAGTGACTCAGGCACAAGCACTTTAAGTGTTACGAAGGCCGCATAGCTGCAGTGACTAGGAATTTTTTCCCTTTGGTAACTCTAGGAAATGTGTTAAATCACCAGCTGATTATACGGCCCGCAGAAGAGCAAACACGTAAGTGACCGCAAGAGAGAGAGAATACAGCCTTTCCAGACCACTCAGGATCGTGCCAGAGCAAACCATAGCAGCGCCAGCAGACACTGGGAAGGCACAGAGTCGCAGTTGCAGAGTTATCATGTCATCGTAATTTCAATGTCTACCTTTCATCTCAAAATTAGGAAACATGCAAAGAAACAGAGGAATGGTACATTAAAAGAAAAACAAAGCAATAGAAATTGTACCTGAAGAAGCACACATGATTTAACACATTTAAATTGATGGTCTAGAACATACTAAAGTGAGTAAATGAAGTCAGAAAAATGATGTCCCTCCAAATAGAGAAAACACAAACACACACACACACACACACACACACACACACACACACACGCGCGCGCGCGCCAAACAGAAGCTTGCTGAAAAGTTGAGTAATTAAAATGAAATGTTCACTACCAGGGGTCAGCTGTAGAAATGAATCAATGAACTAGAAGATTGGTCAGTGTAAATTATCTAGTCTGAGGAGCAGAAAATGTATGAAGTAAAATGAACCGGGCAACAGGAAAACCCTGATGAAGCCGCTGGGCACCTCACATGTGCTTTTCCAAACAATGGGATGCCTAAGGAAAGAGGAGAGAGGCGGGGCTAAAAGGAATATCTGAAGAGACAGCGACTGAACTCGCCCTGGACCTGATGAAGGACACTGATTGATCTAATTCAGGAACTCAGTTCTAGGAAAGAAACCTAGGTACCAGGAGCCATCATCCTCTGCTGCAAGTCAGAAAAGGGGCTTGAATGGAGCCAGAGAGAAGGAAGGCAGTGTGTGCAAACGTTCTACAGGTTCTAGAAGGTGGTAGCTCAAGAAGCAGATTGATCCGTCCATCCATCCATCCATCTCAACTGATTGACTGAGATAGGGTCTCTCTGTGTAGCCCTGGCTGTCCTAGAACTCTGTAGCCCAGGCTGGCCTCAAACTCAAAAGCATCCACCTGCCTCTACCTCTTGAGTGCTGAGATTAAAGGTGTGTACCACTACTCATGGCATTCATTGTATTGAAAGAAGAAAATTGTCAACCAGGGATGCTCTGTCTGGCACAGTTAGCCTCCACAGTGGAGAAAACAGTATACTGTAGTGTGGACATACCTATTCATCTAAATTTCTTGATACATTACAAAGTAAATGGAGACAGCAGATCACAGAGCCCCTAAGCACTTACTGCGTCTGTCTTTAAGTTCAGTAGTCATTAAGTATTAGTTTCTTTGTTTTTATGATATACAGATGCACAGAAAAGTCACACAGTCAGAGTCTTAATAATTGTGTATGTGTTAGCACCACAGCCCCCTTCACACACTCGTAGTCGTCCTTCTCTCTCCGGCAGTCACAGTGCTGATGAGCACCAGGGAACGGGCACCTTTGCATGTAGGGCACCGGGGCCGCAGAGCTTATGCTCGCTTGGTTCCTTTTTCTAGGTGTAGAGTTGCTGCCCTCAGTTGTGTGTGGCATCCCCGTTTCACTCTAGTTCCTCTCCAGAGGCAAATAAATAGCCTCACTACCCTCCCTCCATTTTCTCCTCTTATTCCCCTTCCTCTTTCTCCTCTTCCTCTTCTTCCTCGTCTTTCTCTTTTTCCTCTTTCTCCTCTTCCTCTCCTCCTCCACATCTTCTCCTCCTCCTCCTCCTTTTTGCCTGCTTTAAGACACGATCTTAACTTTGTAGCTCAGGCTTTCTTTGAGCTTGGACACTTCCAGTCTTAGATTCCTGAATGCTAGGATTACAGGTGCATACCAGGACAAACAGCTATAGTCATATTACCTTTATTGTTGTTAATTAATTTTTTACTTTAAAAAATGTGTTTTGAGTGTTATGCCAGCCTGTATATCTGTGTACATTGTGTGTGCCTGTTGTCTGCATATGATAGAAGATAGTGTCAGATCCCCTGGAACTGAAATACCAGGCTGTTGTGAGCCTTCCTGAGTGTTGGGAATGGATCCCAGGCCTCTGGAAGACTGTCTACAAAGCCATCTATCTCTCTAGCCCCAGCCATTGCATTATCTTTGAGACATCTTGCTTGTACAGCTTTTTCTAATGATTCAGTGCATTCTTTAGTTTAGATGTAGAATACTTGGGGATTAATGGAGATTAAATCATCCCCTAATAAAACTTTGTGTTATGTAGAGCTTTTTAATTCAGATTTTTCCTTCCCCTTCTTTCCAAATAATTGAAATGGTTCCCTCCTCTTAATTTAGAACACAAGCATATGTAGTATGCATCTTGTTCTGTTCTGAGTATTGGGATTCCTTATTAATTAAGAAAAAATAGAGCCAGGCATGGAGGTTTAGCCTTTACTATCCGCGCTTGGAAAGGAGGGTCCGGAAGATGGCTCTCTGTGAGTTTAAGGCCATCCTGCTCTACATAATTAAGTTCCTGGCCTTCCAGGGCTACATAGTGAGACCCTGTCTCAAAGGAAAAAAAGAGGGGGCTTTATCTCTCATAGAATTTCTAAATATATTGTAAAAGCTTTGTTTTAATGCCCTAAAGAAGAGTTAAATTTATCAATTTCAATTCCATGCACCTTTGCTTCGCTGTCTGTAATGTAACCTCTGTCCCAGGGATTAGGGTGAGCAAGAGTGAATAGTTGGCAAATCATATTACTTCTGTTTTGGGTGGCTTAAACTTTGCTTCCTGCTTTGCAATTGATCGAGAACTGTTGTAAAATATATTCACGTCAGCCAGGTGCAGCTTCTTTAATCCCGTCAGGGGATCTAGGCTGATCACAGCCCTGACTTCTCAGGCTTTGGGGCCTCTGTCCTGAGCAGCAGAGCCACAGGCATATTTTAGGGAAATTTGAAAGATGCTTTATGCAGGTCTTCCACCTCGTTTGTTAGGAGTTGGAAACGGATGCATTCGGAAGTTTGTTTCTTACATACTAGAGCTGAACATACAGTTGAACATAGAAATGGGAACTGTTGTGGGCAATTGAACACTGAATTTTCATAGTGGCTCGACACACTGTTAGGTGCACAGGTGTTTCGGTAATTGTGATGTATTGGGGAGATTCAGTGTTCAATGGTCCTCAAACCCACACTTCCACCTGTGTGGTTCCTGGGCTGTGGTATAAAACATGCAAAGTGAACAGCATAGCAGTTTTCCCATGGGGGTGGTGGTGTCTCACACCAGTGTGCACACCCTGTGCTGCATACTGAGTTGTGGGGCATGAAATTTCACTTTTTCTGTAGAAAAAAAAATTACAAAAGTGTTCCAAATGTACTCAGCCTTGTTTGTGTGTTGTCTATAGTGAATAAGTAGCTGACTTGGTCTGAGCAGTTAGACTTCTGCTAAGCATTCAGCCCCTCTGCTCTTGTTAGAGTAGCTAACCCTGTCAGGGAGGTGTGCCGCCAGGGTATACTGCTGCAGGAATGTGACGGATTGTTTGTGCCTTCCCACAATGCACATTGAAACTTTAGCCCTCTGTGTAGTAGTATTTGGAGATAGCCTTTTAGAGGTTTAGGTGAAGCCACAATAGTACCTTTAGGGCAATGGTTCTCAGCTTCCCTAGTGTGACCCTTTAATTCAGTTCCTCATGTTGTGGTGATCCTTGACCATACAATTATTTTGTTACTTCATAACTGTAACTGCTGTGAATTGTAATTTAAATATCTAATATGCAGGATATCTGTCTGATAGGCAACCCCTGTGAAAAGGTCATTCGACCCCCCAGATTGAGAAGTTCTATTTTAGAGGGGCTTCTGTCCTTCTAAGCAGCTGTAGCAGAGAGATTGCTTCCTCGTGGTTATACCCTGTGAGATGGCTGTCCGAAAACCAGGAGGAAGGCCTCCTCCAGGACCCAGATGGCTGCCACTCTTAGGGTGATTGGAGGCTGTAGTCCTTGGCTACTGCAGTGTCTCAGATTACATGGACTGTCCTGTGTACTCCCTGTAGTTTTAGGGACAGTCTAAACCTGCAGCAGGTTGTGCATGTCCGGTAAATCTTTATTCTCTGCCTGTGGAAGGTGATACATACCTGCTTCACCTCAAAACACCCCAGTTCTGAGGATTAAAAGGCACATTTCTGCCAGCACTTTACTTATATTTGAGAGGCTTGTGGCCCACAGTACCTTTTGGTTTCACAATACCTAGTGTCATTGTTCACATGTTGGGTAAGTATATTTTTTAGAAATAATTTCTTGTTATCAAATTTTAGACATAAATGTTTATGGTTTCAGCTATTGCAAACCTTTTCTCTTTGTTGCTTGTACAAACTGATAAAAAGATGGAAGTTTGTATTTACTTCTTACCAAGCTCAGATGAAGTCTGTCTCTTGTCTAACATCCCTCTAAAGAGCAGAGATCATCCTCAGAGTCTGAGCGCTTGTGTGTGGAGTGCCAGGAGCAAGGGCTTTAGGAAGGATTGCCATGTAAGTCTGCTTCCCACGCCATGTCTCCTTACTACTGCGCGCGCATTAGTGACTGTCCTCTTCCAGAGTACACCTGCAGAGTAAGGGACATGTTAGGGCCTTCGCCTCCAAGGAGCACTGATGTGAATGCGTGCCTGTTGAAGTGAGTGCTCTGGGGCAGCGTGAAGCCATGTAGACAAGAGGGGGCTTGTCACATCCCACACGGTAAGATACTTTAGCCCACTGCTTTTGCCTCAGTTGTTAAAACATAGGTTTTAAACAAGAGCAGTCCTTGGTTCACAGTCAGTGTGTTGAAAGTGATGGGGTTTTTGTGTGCCCTTAGCTTTCACTCTGGATCTGACCTTTATGTTTCTGAAGCTACATTAACACATCGCTATCAGCTAAAGCCTGTGGGTTTGTGCTGTGTTCTGAACCAACTGCATCCTTGTGTTTATCATGTCGGTAGCTGGGTTCTGCCCATTAGTCCTCCCTTCCCGCCCACTCTGTTCTGGCAGGTGTTGGCAGTTATTTGTTCTTGATTTGTAATTCTTTAGTGACAGAAGGTATTGACTATCTTCTCATGTGCTTATTGGCCATCTTTAAAAGTGATTTTCACAACCGCATACACATATAGTAATGTACTTTGATTCTATTTCCCATCACCATATCCCCCCAACACTTTCTTCTTCCCAACAGGCACTGCGCACACTTTGATGTCTTTTGTGTGTGTACCTTGCCGCATTTAATTAGGTTATTTACTTGAGTAAGGGCTGATTACCAGAGGGTACACCATAAGGAATAATGACTCTCCCCACCCAGCTCCCGCTGTCCACTCACTACTGCCTGTAGTTCTCAGAGGGCTTGGGGGCCCTTGAGCTCATGTCCACAGGGCAGTGTTGATGGCCTTTTGCAGGCACCCACACGGCATGTCATGTCCGGAGGGAAGACAGTGTTTCACAGCACTCCTTCCGTGTGTGACGCTGCGTTCTCTGCTCCCTCTCCGGATGGTCCCTGGAGAGGCTTGTTAGAGTGTGTGTGTGTGCTCACGTGAGAGAGAGAGAGAGAGAGAGAGAGAGAGAGAGAGAGAGAGAGAGAGAGAGAGAGAGAGAGAGCGCGAGCGCAGTAGCGAGGAGGAGCTTACATCTTACCCACAGACATGAGGCAGAGAGAGGCTCACTGTGATTGCTGTGGGCTTATGAAACCTCAGAGTTCATCCCCAGTGCCGTGCTTCCTCCCAGAAGGCCATGCCTCCCAATCCTTCCCCAAACAATTCTGCCACTAGGGACCAAACACTTAAACATATGAGCCTGTGAGGGCCATTCTCATTCAAACCACCACACTTCCTCAATACAAACATGTATATTACTTGAATCTTTAAAAAGTTTTGGATGTGTACACATGTATGCAAGTGCGCTCACCCATGGGGTGCATGTGGTAGCAAGAACATCTGTTTATTTTTCATCAATTACCTTTTCATCTTATAAAAATTTACTTTTATTTTATGAGTGTTTCACCTCCCCCCCCCCCCCGTGTGTGTGTGTGTGTGTGTGTGTGTGTGTGTGTGTGTGTGTGTGTGTGTACCCTGCGTGTGCAGTGCCTTCAGAGGCCAGAAGAGGGCACTGGATCTCTTGGAACTAGAACTTCAGACACTTACCGAAAGGAAAACCCCAAGACCAAGTTCTCAGCACAAAGCTTTATCTGCCCCAGAGGGCAGAGAGCAGGGACTACGAGACAAAGATGGGAGACAGAGAATGGGAAGGGAGCAAGGAGAGGAGGAGGGGTATTTGTCCTTGGGGACAAAGGGCTGTCTCTGGAAAGAGAGGAAACAGACATGGCCCATAGACAAATGGCAATTTAAAAAGGTAAACGGAGAACCCATGTTAGGATGAGGTGTTTGATGTTAATTGGGCATATTATTTAGGTGAGCCAGATGGGGCCTTTGGTTGCTGGACTTCAGTATTTTCAAAGCTGGACCTTGGTGTCAGCCTCGGGAGGAGGAAATGGGCAGATACGGGAATAAACCCTGGTGTCTGTGGTTTTTAGCAAGGCAGAGAGGATGGGGAGAAGGGCAAGGCCTGCCAGAGCCGTGCTGGCATGTTGGGGCTGGAAGCAAACCTAGCTCATCGTAGCTCTTTCTGGGCTGCCCCTCCAGCCCCGCCCTAGCCTTTCTGAAGGCGGGGAGGTGCGCGGCTGTGGCTGGACGCGTGGGCGGGCGGTGAGGCCGGGAGACCCATGACTCAGCTCCTTGTTGAATGTTTTTGGTGCAAGCAGCTCTAAAAGATGTTTCTCTTTCTTTGTCCCTGGACAGTGACATGTGTAACTTAGTTTCTTTTTCTTTGTTATACCTTCTATCCGTGTACTGAGAAACCAAAATACCAAGATACCAAATACAGTGGTATGCACAGTGTACTCTGGCAAGGGTTTCCTGTACGGGATAATGGTGAAAGGCTTCCATCACAGCTGTCTGTGGTGTGTGGGAGAACCTTTCTGCATAGTTCTAAATTAACAGAATACATTGGAGCTGCCTGACAGCGCTTTTCAGATCAGAAGGCATTCCATACTGTAGATGACACTCTGAAAATTAAGCAGTTCTACTAAAAATAGAATGTTTATGAGATAGTGTCTTCCAGTGTGAGTGGAGGTGTGTTAGAATTGGTTTATCTTTTATGTTTATGAAAATGGTAATATTCTAAGTAGAACATTTGGCAATTTCTATAAAGTTCATTTCAAGGTCTTTCAAACTCATTTGTTTTCACTCTAAAGCAGACAGACCGCTTATCTTTCTTAATATAGCTTGTTTCCCTTGCTTGTTTAAGTAGCTTTTCTGTTCCTAGATATGGGAAAAGTAAGATTCATTCCACAACTCACATAACTTTTAACAAAGAATGACTATCTTTCAGCTATTCAGTGGTGTCAAAGGTACGACAGCACTGAACCTCTGCTTACTCAGTTAAGTATGTTATTTATTATCTTTAAGATAGCACAAATCTTTCCCCATTTGATGGGTCAGGAGTGTCACAAAGTATAGTCAGGCAAGTTGAATTTTTTTTTTTAAAGATTGACAAATTTAATTAACTCTGTAATTGATTGCCAAAATT
Source organism: Acomys minous (assembly GCF_964271855.1). NCBI lineage: Eukaryota > Metazoa > Chordata > Mammalia > Rodentia > Muridae > Acomys > Acomys minous. Next base: position 101,880,658 of record NC_140492.1, on the reverse strand, counting down.
ATAGCCCTTTATAAAAAATGCATAAAAATTAAATCTGACATTTCTATAAAGTTGTTTCTATCTCTTAATCCTTGAACATATGAACCATGTTTATTTTATGGTCTGTGCAGCGCAGGCTGCTGTAGCAGATGCATCCTGCACGGGGTGCTGTGCACAAGTGCACAAGTTCTCCACAGTTCTGCAGACAGGAGCTCCTGCCTCATGGGTCGTAGTGGGAGTCTTCTCAGTGTTGACTTTGTACCAGAGACGGACACTGTAGAAGCTTCACTAAAGTGAACTTTATCTCCATAACAGTTTTATAGCATACTTCTCCTTCTGTCAAATTTTACCATGAGTAGTGAGAACACTGAGAGGTTCATAATGCACCAACAGTGACATTGGGCTGGGGTCCTTGGACGCCCATGATGGCCCAGAAGCCACATCCATATCAATACAAATTCAAACTTGTCATTGGTGATTGGTTCTTGCCCCTCTGGAGCCATTTCTGTGTTCACACAATGGCCTCATGACTCTTACCTCCCTCCCAATTCTGTGTTCACACAATGGCCTCATGACTCTTACCTCCCTCCCATTTCTGTGTTCACACAATGGCCTCATGACTCTTACCTCCCTCCCATTTCTGTGTTCACACAGTGGCCTCATGACTCTTAGCTTTCTCCCATTTCTGTGTTCACACAGTGGCCTCATGACTCTTAGCTTTTTCCCATTTCTGTGTTCACACAATGGCCTCATGACTCTTACCTTCCTCCCATTTCTGTGTTCACACAGTGGCCTCATGGCTCTTACCTCCCTCCCATTTCTGTGTTCACACAGTGGCCTCATGGCTCTTACCTCCCTCCCATTTCTGAGTCCTCTTTCCTGACGTTGGATGCACCTGAGAGCAATATATACAAGTACATGCAGCCAGAGATCTGAGCGCTGGGCGTGGTGGTATTCACCCGTAGTCCTCTCAGTCTGGAGTGTGGCTGCCAGGTTTGCTCAGAGGTATATAGCAAGTCTCTGTCTCCAGAAAGAAAACCAAACTGGCACTTTGTAAAAAGGTATAGTAGAGTTTTTGAGGTGAATGTCTTTACTAAATAATTGACATCAGCTGTTTTGTCCATAGGTGACATGTGTTCTTACTTTCTTAAAAAAAATTGTCCCTTATCAAAACTTTAAAGCAAAGGTATTTAACTTTTTGGCTTCTCTGGGATACATATAAATGTTATTTCAAGTATTCTCTTTTATTTTAGAAATTTGTAGAAATTAATAAGTAAGAATCTCTAGAAAAAATTTTTAAATAGTTATATAAGATCTTTGACTTTTGTGTGGGAAAATAGTAACGAAAGAAAATTACTTCCTTGAAATCTTTTGACTAAAATTGTACCATAATCGTAAACATTTTTGAGTAAAAATTGTATTAAAAATATTTTCCATTAAAGTAATATAATCAAATTCTAATAAAATACATTAATTAATAACAAAGAAGAAACAGAATAAATAATTGATTATTAAAAGCAGCATTTATGAGCATTTTAGGATTTTATTTTTTAGTTGTAGTTTTGTTTTTGGTACTTAAAATTTAAAGAGGCATTAAAAAAAAGGCGTTTTATTATGTATTTTCAGGCAGGATTTAAACATGTTTGATACATTTTGATCTAAGTTTTTAAGCAAGTGCTTATAGTCCAGCCATAATAATTGAACTGTAGTAGTTGAGCGTTTCCCACTTGATTATTTACGTAGCATTTCTTGGTTTCCTAGTGCATGTAATAGAGCCACCTTGGCCAGGAGCTCAGTCAAGCAGCAGCCAGCTCTAACCTTGCTAAGAAAGTGTGTCCCACTTACAGTAGTCCTCTGTAAACACTGAGAGAACGCAGTTTGTTTTAGTGAAGTTACAAGTTCTAGTTTAAATTTAATTATTAAATTAATGTTCCCTCAGAGAGTCTCCCTGAGTAGCCCCAGGCTCAATCCTCCTGTTTTCAGAGCTGGGATAAATGCACCTACCATAATAAGCTTCTAGTTAGTTTTGAAGGTGGATATTATATTATTTTTTAAAACTTCTGTTTTCAATGACTATAAATTGGGTGACTTTTCTCTGGTTAACTAAGTTATTTCTGTTGCTTGTTTGTTTTATGTATCCTAGGTTGACCTCAAACTCACTCTGTAGGGAGGGTGACTTTGAACTTCAGTCCTCCTGCCTCTGCTTCCTGAGTGCTGAGAATCTAGTGGTATGCTACCCAACCCAGCATGTGGGCATAGGATCGAACCCAGGGCTGTGTACACCACGCCAGGCAAACTCTCCACCACCTGAGCTACGTCTCCAAGCACTTTAGTTTCATTCATTCATTCTTCTTTTTTTAAAAGATCTATTAACATCATCATCATCGTGTGTGTGTGTGTGTGTGTGTGTGTGTGTGTGTGTGTGTGTCTGTGCGTCCGTGAGTTGGTATGCACACGTGTATAGGTGTTCATGTTGGTCAGGAGGCGTTTTAGTTAGATCTTCTGGAGCTGGAGTTATAGGTGGTTGTGCATTGCCTGCCTCAGCTGTTGGGAACTGAAGTGGATGAGCAGTAAGCACTCTTAACCTTGGAATCATTTCTCCAGCTCCATGTTTAGATCATTTCTACAAAAACTATATCTGAGATTTTACAACCTTGATCTTTTGTTGTTATAAGCCCTAAAACTTACTTTTGATGGGAGGGTTTTTTCCTAGTGATATTTGTGCAAAGTAAAAGACTAAGTTTTCTTGACAAATACTTATGGAAGCTCTTGCAAGTGAGACATTAGCTTTTTTCATTTATTGCTGCAGTGTATGTTTATAGAAACTGCTTTCAAGTGAGTTAGTGCTTTTATCTCTTTAATTATAATTATTTAAACTTTTATTTGAAGAATTAAAACTCACATGCAATTCTCAGAATTGATTTAGAGGGTCAGGTGGTGGTGGCCTGTGTCTTTAATCCCAGCACTTGGGAGGCAGAGGAGGCAGATCTCTGTGACTTGAAGGCCAGACTGGTCTACAGAACAAGTTCTAGGACAGCTAGGGCTCCACAGAGAAACCCTGTCTTGGAAAACCAAAACCCAAACCAAAAAACAAACCAAACAAAAAGAATTAGAGACCTCTAGTGTCCCTTTACCTAGTTTGATCAGTAGTAACTTGTGGTGTCAATAGTAACTGTAGGTGAATGGTATGATCAGAGCAGTGCATTCATTAAGAGTTTCAGTAATTGCATTTCTCTTTACTGTCTACGTGCTTAGCATAGTGACTCCCCAGTCCTGAAACTCTGCTAACCATTAGTGTTTCTCCATTTCCATGATTTCATCATTTCAAGAATGTTACACATGGAACATTCAGGCCGAGCCAGGAGGCTTATGAGTTTGAAGCCAGTCTGGGCTCCCTAAAGATAAACTGAGAAAGTGCGAAGTGTTTTCCCATAGCAGTTTTACCTGCTCTGAGGTGACTGTGTGAGGGTGATATGATTACAGCTGACCCCAACACTATTGCATTTCTTTTCTGTCTTCTGAGAAGCTTTGTCCACCTGTGCCTTTAGTGTGAAGCAAGTTCCCTGTGTGTAGCATACAGGTGGGTTATGTGTATCTACTGGGCTGGTCTTTCAATTGCTAATTTTATTTACATTCAGTCAAAGTATTGATTGTTAAGGTTTGGGATTCCAGCTCTCTGCTTCCTTCTGTCCCCGCCTGGGATGCCATCCATCCTGGGAACCCATGGAGCCTTGCTGTCCAGTAGTCTGACCTCACCTGCTAGGCTTTTGTTCCAAGATCCTGACAGTCTCTCCCACCCCCGCCCCCACCCACTCCCAGCAGAGAAACACTGACTGCTGCTAAGGATGCTTCATAAGAATTGTTTTATTTCTGGAATCTTCTGCAGTGTATTCTTGGATCTCAGATGACTCAGATAACTAACACAGAAAGGTGGAAACAAACTGCTGATGAGGCACTGTATGTTTCATGGTTAAAAAAAGTTACCTCTAAATTGTACTTGAATGTACACAATATTGCTGTGCCTGTGTACATTTGTTTGGGGGACTAAGAGTGTTCTTACAAACAGAAGCCTAGGGCCTTGCAGGCACTCCTAGGCTGTAACTGAGGCTTGCTTTCTCTTGATTACTAAGGTCCTTTCTGCTTGGTTCTTAGCAGTCTGACTCTGCTTCTTACCCCTGTCCACAGCAGTCTTCTCCCTACTTTTTGGTGGCATTCCAAGTGCAGCGTGTGTACAGAGCCCCGCTGTTCTCATTATGCACCTTACTAGAATCTAGTGGTCATTTCCTCTCTTTGAACAGCTGTGGACTTTGTGTGATTTGCTGTGTACTATAAAGAAGTATTATATCTTACAATGAGAAGACTCAACCATGCCATGTCCATTGTACAGTGTTTTGAATTGCCCCAGCAGCAGAAATCTGCAGGAAGTCTTTGTAGTTTTTAAACCTTATGTGTATGTGTGGGTGCATGTGTGTGCAAAGAGGGCAACCTTCCACCTCGTTCCTTAGGGCATGGCTGCTTTTTCTTTCTGTTTTTGTGATGGTTATCTGGGGCTGGCCTGCGAGCCTCAGGGATGGCTGTCTGCGCATCTCTACTGCTGGGATGACAAGTGTGTATCATTGGGCCCTTGTTCCAGATTGAACCTTCTCTGGAGTCCCTGGCTGTAGATATTTTAAAAGGAAAAGCCCCTTTGGCTGGGTAGTGTGTTAGCTGTTCAGTCTTACTTGATCTTGGGATTGGATTTTTTTTTCTTCACAGAATGATGGTCTAGAAGACAACGAAAAGAATTTCTATGAATCCGATGATGAAGAGAAGGAAAAGAGTGACAAGAAGAGGCCATATGCCATGGATCCAGACCACAGACTCTTAATTAGAAACACAAAGCCTTTGCTGCAGAGCAGGAATGCAGCGGTATGTTGAGACCGGGAAGACCTGTTGCTGTGTCTCTGCAGTCCACATGTTAAGCTGGGTCTTGGCGGTGAGGGGTCTGTGCACGTAAGAGGAGCGCAGTGCTGTCTCATTCCGAGAGAAGTTCTGTCACCCTTGCGTGGCTCAGGGCTACTTTAAGGCTGGTTTTAAAGTTGTGCATTGCAAACCCTTGCTATTGTTTTCCCCTTATTTCACACAGCTTGTTGCTGTTCCCTCAGAGTCTGCATGGCTTAGAAGTCATGTTTGCCCTTGTTAGAACTTTTGTGTGTCTGAGCAGGAGCAGGGATGGGCAGCACACAGGTTTTTGCCCAGGGCTCTTGTTACCTTGGGTAGTTCATTTAATGTCATTTTCTTTCCTCAGGATGTGTTAGCCTCCTGTCCTTGTTAGATTGCCACCATCTAGGTGGATGAGAAGGACAGGAGTTTATTACATTCCTAAAAGCCTGAAGCTGAAGTCAGGTGTCAGTAGGCTGAGGCCCTCTCGTGGATCCAAGGGAGAAGCTGTTTCTTTCCTCATCCAAAGTTCCTTGCATTTCTTGGCTTATAGATGAATCACTTCCGGCTTTCATCTTGACATTCCTTTTTTTTTTTTTTTTTTTTTTTAATCTTATAAGGACACTCACACCAGCTTTAGGGCCTCTTCCACTCAGCACATCTGTCACCACCTGCTAACATCCTTACTGACACTAGCTAACATTCTGCTCTCAAGTACAAACACTTTCTGGAGGCAGGAAGTACTTTGAGGAAAACGACTTCAATCCACTACAAAGACTTGGCTGTTTCATTTCACTTGACAGGAAATCTGAAGGTGTTTGAAGGAAGTACAGCGTGAGCATGCATTTTGACACTGTTGCTTAGGTGCTCACTGTGCCTCTGGTGTCCATTCTTCTAGGTGGTTATGGCCGTCGCTCAGCTGTACTGGCACATCTCACCCAAGTCAGAGGCTGGCGTTATCTCGAAATCACTGGTGCGCTTACTTCGTAGCAATAGGTAGGCCATGGTTTCATCTGTGCTGTTTCTTTTTGTACTCTCTCAGAAGTGTTGGGACAAATGTAATCTGCCTCTCAGTCCTGGATATATAGTTGACTATTTCATAAATAAGGTCTCATACTTAATGGGTTCTTACTTATAAAATGATTTCCATCTTAATGAAAAAAATGAAAGTTTTTAGCTTCAAGCTTAAAGTCTGTTGCGACATAGAGAGCATGTGTTTCTGGGTATAACAGTCTTGCTGTTTTGAATTTTTAGTTATTCTGGAATCACTGAAAACTTGACTGATGTGCTCTCGGTTTGCTCAGTGTGTTAGATCTGACCTTAGGGCAATACAGAGGCTACTGCGTGCCGTCTGTGGCAGAATGCTGCTTCATACAAAATTGGAATGGCCAATCACTATGTATTTTTGTTGTTATGATTTTATGGGTGTGCATATGTGCGAGCTGTGGTGCATGCATGTGTGTGAGTGGGAATGTATATTTGTTTGATTTATGCACACACATGTACACACGTGTCTCTGGGGAATATGGAGGCCTGAGGACGGTGTCTGGCATTCTGCTCTGACTTTACACCAGAGTCCCTTGAGACGAGGTTTCTTGGTAGGCTGGTGGCTAGCCAGCTCAGAGAGCCCCTGCCTCATCCTTCGAGACACTGGAGTTCCAGGCTTGCAGGTGGTTACTCCCAGCTTTGGACATGATGCTGGAGGTTTGAACTCTGGTTTTCATGTTTGCACAGCAAGCTCTCCTATCTGCCCAACCATCTTGTTAGCCCCTAAGAGTAGTTACTAGAAAATATCTGCTCCCTTTAAAGAACCCTATTTCCTGTATGGATAGATAGAACATGGCCACCTTTTAAGGTTTTCCTCCACATAATTCAGTAGTTCAGAGCAACAATTTGAAAAAAGAATTGCCATGTTGAGTTCCTTCAAATTTAGCATTAGATTTTTATTATGTTTAAAAATATCATTCATTGTTATTCTATTCAGAGTTCCCTAGACATTTTATGACACTAGCTGCTTGATCCCCCTGTGTTCTTTCCCTGAGTGCATGCTTGCACTAGCTGGGATGGAGGTGTGTGCGTCTGTCTGTCCCTGACTCCTGTGTTTAGGAGCTCAGCCCTTGCTCTGTTGCTGTTGCTGCTGCTGCTGCTGCAGCATGAACTAAGCCAGGCGCAGTTTCATTTATCCCTACCATTCATTATTACCAGCTCAGTAGTATTTTTTCCCAGTGGCTAGTTCAAAGGACACTAGAAGGATCTGGAGTGATTCTTTGATATCAGGTCCTTACTCAGGTTACTGTGACTCTGATATCAGATGCAGGCCCTCCAGTAGCTGCTAGCACCTAGGGATGACACGGCCACCTTTTAACCAGGCCTTCATTGTGATTGACGACTCAGTGGCACTGTGAACCTTCTGATAAGAATTCAGGTTAGCACTACAATGACATTTCTCCCATTCATCCTAAGAATACTTGCTCCTACTTCATGTGTGCAAAGCAACAATATTGGCCTTGTGTATTAGAAGTACAATATTATAAAATTAGTTTTAACTATCCCATGATATGCCACGCAAAATTTTCTAGTATTTAGAGTAAAAATACTCCATTGACAAGAAGATACAAATACCTCATATTTACTAAAATCTTTGAGTTTTGTGTTTAAGAATTTTATTCATACTAAGTTTTCGTACAGACTCATTTTCAATGTGTTGTTTTCTCAGAGATGTTTCATTGGATATAGCTATTGAAATTTCTTTTAACTTCTAGGGAGGTGCAGTATATTGTCTTACAAAACATTGCAACTATGTCAATTCAGAGAAAGGTATGTATATTGTAAGTATTTAACTCAAAGAGTGAAGGAGCACATTGGTGTGGTAAATGTACTTAAATGTTTATTTTTGTTGACCTAGGGCATGTTTGAACCTTACCTGAAGAGTTTCTACGTCAGGTCTACTGATCCAACTATGATCAAGACACTGAAGGTCTGTATGCTTCATACGGGCTCTCTAGCACCTGTGCACTTTGAAGAGCTGTTGCTGCAGCTTTTGGCGTCTGCAGACTGTGGGCTTTGTGTGTGCATCGGTGTGTTCAGGTGTGCGTACACGTAGGCCAGAGAACAGCCTCAGCTATCAGTCTGCAAATGCCTACTCTCCTCCTCCTCCCTCAATTTGTTTTTTTCTCTTTCTCTTTCTTTTTTCTTTTCTTTTTCTTTTTGGAGTCAGATTCTCTAAGTAGCCGAGAACTTCCCAAGTAGCCAAGCAAGGCTGTCTCATGAATGCCAGGAGTCCTGCCTCTGTCTCCTAGCTCTAAGAACATAAGTGACTACATGCCCATCACTTTATGTGGATTGGGATCAATTCAAGCCTTGTTTTGCACTTTACCAACTGAGCTATTTCCCAAGCCCTGTAAATTGGTGTCTTCCATTAAAAAAAATATTTGAAAATTTTCTTGTACTTTGCAGTCTGTACTAGGTATTGTGCAATGTTCAGATGTGTTAAGTTAGTGCTTTGTGCTTTAAATGGACAATGGAGATCTGAATTAAGTCCTATAATTAAAAAAAGTGGTGCTGATTCTGTGGGAGATTTGTGAAACATGGTACATGGAAGGATTTAAAATAATGTTTTTGTGAATGTTTCTGTGGTTGGTCAGGTGTGTAGGTGTTTTGAAGGACTGGGAGTAAAGTAAACAGCTTTGCCACCATAGAGATTATAGAAGCTCTGTACAGTGTAGTGTACAGTGCAGTGAGGGCTTTAGAGGGTGATGGTGAGACAGTGCAGCATTTAGACAGAGCAGTAGGTGCCTAGAAATATACCCAGGCGCAGGAGCCTCTCTGCATATTGTGTTTTATGTAAGAGACATTATAAACTAATGGAGAAAGGATAGACATTCTTTAGATTTTGAATTTATTATGCACATGCAAACTGACTTTATTTATAAGAAAATTGATGAAACATAATGATTTTGTTCTTCAGTTTTTCAAGACAGCATTGTTTTTGTTTTGTTTTGTTTTTGTGTGTGCACCTGGCTGTCCTGGAACTCACTCTGTAGACCAGGCAGCCTTGAACTCAGAGATCAGCCTGTTTCTACATCCTGAGTGCTAGGAATAAAGGTGTGCACCACGACTGCCCAGCTAACAATGTATTTTCTTTTCTTTTTACAAAAAAATTTACTTATTATTTATACATTATTTTGCCCACTACATGTGCCTGCATGCTAGGAGAGGGCACCAGCTTTCATTATAGATGGTTGTGAGCCACCATGTGGTTGTTGGGAATTGAACTCAGGACCTTTGAAAGAGCAGACAGTGCTCTTAACTTTTGAGCCATCTCTCCAGCCCCTAACGATGATATTTTAACATCAACAAACAAACAGACAAACAAACTCCTGCTTTCTAGTTATGAAGCATTTCAAGTCACGAATGTGAGCTGATGTACTGGGTAGTTTTACAGCAAAGGGAGTGACTAACTTTGTGTTTACATACTATGGAGGTAGTTAGGGAAACATAAACATATAAAACAGTTGTGTGGAAGCAAAACCTTGATGCTAATTTCCTGATTGTTCTGATATTGCCTCGTCTACCAAGCCTGTCTTTGCTCATAGGCAGCAGTATTTGGGGATGGTTTTATATCAGCCTGGCAGGTCTATCCCCTGTGTTTAAGTGAGAAAGAGTTCTATGAACACAATACATTTAGGTGAGATTATTTTGTAAAAGTTGTTTGAACAAAGACTTGTGTAATGTGTTTTAGTGGTAGGATGTTTGCTTAGCCTGCTCAAAGACCAAATTAGTTCCTAATACTGACAAAAATAAGTAAAGTTTTGAGATTTGAAAAATACTAACTACTCCATGTGGTGTTGCTGGTCTGTAATGCCAGATTTTACAGAAAGAGACAGTAAGATCGGATCATTAGTTACATAGTAAATTTGAAGCTTACTTGGGAATGCATAAGACTCCCTTGCACTAAAAAGTTGTCTCAATATTACTATCAAAACAAAATGAATATACAAGCCCTATTGTTAGCAAGTAGGTTACCAACAGATATAGCAAAATAAGGGCTATATACACAGAATGCATAAAGTATTCCTTCTACAGCCTGTGCCTTTTAATTGGAGTGTTTATATCATTCACTTTTAATGTGCTGGTATGAATGTGCTGATGTCAGTCTCATCTGTTTGTGCCTATCTTCAGAATAATTAAATCTTTTTAAAAAAAATAGGTAAAACATATTTCTAACCTCATTGGGTGTAGACTTTCAATTTCACATTTCTTACATTTATAAATCCAGGAATAGAGATGAAAATTGTCTAAGCATTTGGGAAGGTAGGATATAAGATAGCCAATCAAGAAAATTAATTTATATCTGGAAACAGACATAGTCATGAAGGGCAAATTGTTTTCTAACTTTATTAATAAAAAATAAAAGTTAAGCTAACAAATTGTTTAGGTTAATTAGATATAAATTGTAAAATTAAGACAATTAGTAAAGATGTGGGATTCTTTTCCTAATTATTTTTTTAAGAATTATGTAATTATCTAGTCTCTGTAGACATGAGGAAACAGATGAAGACCACCTCAAGGATACAGAGCCTCACATGACAATGAATTTTTTTCTAAAAACCAGCTTTTAATTAGATGTTTAGCTGCTGTTAAATTCACCTTTTTGCGTTTTAAAATGTTTACTTTCTCTTTTTCTCTACTACAGCTTGAAATTTTGACAAACTTGGCAAATGAAGCCAACATATCAACTCTTCTTCGAGAGTTTCAGGTTTGTATACACTACTAATTATAATTTCTAAAATATGTTCAATCTTAAGTTAAATATGCCTCCTACTCAATCTAGAAATATGCAGTTGCACAAATAAAACAGATTTAGGAAAAGGCCAGCAACTTGGGATTTTCTGCTTTTGATAATAAACATTAGCTGCAAATACATGATGTAAAATAAACAGCCTTGCATGTCCTCTTCTGTTTCCATGGCGCTGGAGAGGCTCTGGCTCATCATTTGTCTCAGAATTCTGTTTTCTATCCACACCGCCACCATCAGCTGTCCTTTCTACTCTGAGAGCATTTTTTGTGCCTGCAAAAACATGTCTTTTGTTACCCCGGTGGCCCCTGTTTAATTGACCAGCCTCTGTTTTAGATTCTGCCCCTTTAACTTAAGCAGTATTACCCGAGTGCTTAAAAACAACTGTGTGGGGAGTGGCGACTCCAGTCTGCTGGTAAAGGTGCTTGCTTCTGACCCTGACAGCCTGAGTTCCATCTCCGGGACCCACGTGGTGGAAGGAGAGAACTGATTTTGTTTAGTTTATTTCACTGGCTTTATGCACTTGATGATGAAAGGATCTACTCTGGAGCCTTCATGGAATTGCACAATGGCAGAAAACCTATGCATTGCCAAGAATTCTATGTCCTATACAGCAACACTGGAGTTTCTACCATTTATTAATTTGATGAATTCTGTTGCCATGATTCTTCCATAAGCCCACACTGAGTTTCTTTTTACCTTCGTATGGACACCATGTTTCCTTTTAAATGTCGGTTCTCGACCTTCCTGATGCTGTGACCCTTTAGTAGTTCTCATGTTGTGGTGACCCCAACTATACATTATTTTTGTTGCTACTTCATAACTGTAATTGTGCTACTGTTATGAATTGCCATGTAGATATGTTGAGAACCACTGTTTTCAACTTTATCACTTACATTGTTCGGGAGCATTAGAATGTTACTGCATGGCCATGATTCCTTTGTTCTTACTTCGGTTCCAGAACTTCTATGATGTTTATTTTTCCTAGAAAAATCCATAATAAAATTAAAATACTGTACAGTTGTCTTCATGTGGACATGCCAGAAAGTTGGGCTTCTGAGTTGGGCTGGAGATTGTTGATTGGGTTTTACCTTTCCATCACTTATATAATCTGAGTTCAGCCCAACTGTTGGCCTTTCCTGTGTCCCTTGTCCTTCGTCTTGTCTCCTTTCTGTTCGTGTCTAGCACCCCAGCACAGCCGGAGGCCAGCTTTTGTGTTCTCTGCAGCAGTGAGCAGTGGGTGGGCAGCTCTTGTAGGCTTTGTTCATCTATTTATTTCATTTACTGTGATCATGTTGTGTAAGATCTTCTTTTCAGTGGAACTTCCAAACACGTTCTTCCTTTATATTTATTTATAATTTGCTTATAACTGGTGAGTAAAATATGGAGTTTCCGGAACAACTCAAGTGCATTCTTTTTTATTATAGCAATTAAATTATGTATTTGGAGCAGTTTCAAGTCTACTTTGGTTTTTACTTTCATGAAACCAGAAATTTCCACTTGTCTCTTCAATATTTAGCTGTCTCCTGAGAATTTTCACTTAATTCCTATGTTGTTTGCATATCTTTTTGTTTTTCTTTGAATTCTCATTTAGATAACTGTTTTAATGTATTTTTTTTTTAAAGATAGCCATAGAATTAATTCTGTATTGCATACTTAGAATTGAGGTTAGGATTTTTTTAAAAAAAGGAACTATAAAAGCTCGAGTCTTAATTAGGAAAGTTGTAACCAAATTTACAAAATAAATAAGATTGTCAGGAACAACCTTTTAACTTTCTTTTGTAAATCATATCTATCTTTAAGTTTACAGTAATGCACATCTATACTGTGTATTTAAGGAAATTCTGTCCGATGCTGCTCTTGATTGACTTTGTGAACTAGTATGTGCAGCCTCAGTGAGATAGAACTCACTTAGCTATTAGACCTTCACTGTCATTAAACCGTACCGGTGGCAGATTGTCGATTACCAGCATATTGGTCCTTTTTTCCTTTTCTTGGACTTTTAGATTTAGTGTCTGAAGAGGTGGCCCCTTCTCTCCATGGGCTCACCGGTCTTGCTGGTTAAATGAGCTGAAACCTCCACAGAGCATGCTCTTAGCGTCTTTCCAGCCCAGCTCTTGAGCTGATTGCTGTCTTTGGGTGATGTTCCCTAAGCTCTGTTTTGGAGCCATTTGCTGCAGTGAATGACTGGCTTGAAAATGTACCTTGGCTATAGAGGAAGCACATTAAATAACAAGTGAAGAAAGAAGTTAAGCAGGCATCCGGGCCTCTTTTTGGGCTTATGAGGAGATTATTTATTCTGAATTCTTTTTGTCTTGACAAAGGTATCAAAAATGGGTTTTGATTCACTTGATAGTGTCAAAATTGAAACAAATCAAACTTTTTTTAGACCTACGTGAGAAGCCAGGACAAACAGTTTGCAGCGGCCACTATTCAGGCGATAGGCAGATGTGCAACTACCATTACCGAAGTCACTGACACTTGCCTCAGTGGCCTGGTCTGCCTGCTGTCCAACAGGGATGGTAAGTTCACAGCTTCAGCTTATTTTTACATTCTTTATAATTGGATAGTCTCATAATCTTTTATATACTCTTTCGGGGTTTTTTGGATATCAGTATTCTCACAGTAAGTAGCAACTTTATTCTTGATTTGAATGAAAATTCATCTCAAGAAATAAATTAGATAATTAACAGTTATTTGTTTTGCCTTTCCTAAGACAATTTATCTTACTCATTCAGTAAGCACTGCCTTATGCCCTTTCTGCAAGGTTCTCTGTGACTGTTTCTTACTGGCTTGGAAGTCGTGCATACTGTTGCTTCACCTGCAGAGGGTGCTAGAAGCAGGCAAATGAGTTTATAATGTGAATGGTGGCTGGGCCCTCAGCCTTTTAGTAGTCCAGAAGTTCACCCAGTGCTTGCCATGAGCTAGCCTTACAAGCCACAACAGTGCACAGGTGCACGTGTACCCAGATGCTGTTTACGTGTTCTCAGGAACGGTATAGAAAATTCGTCATCCAAATCTTACACTGTTCTGTGCTGAAATGCCAGTTCTTTCTGTGGTCGTGGTTTTCGAATAAAATGAGCCAGCTAGAGAAAAGCAAGCTAATTACTTCTTACCTTTAGAAGATTTTTATTATAATTGTATAGTGGATTAAAGTGAGTGTTTGCTTAGAAAATGTATAAGCTCACTGAATGTATAAATCATTGAAATTATTTATTGATTTTTTTATATATAACTACATTATGTATGGATAGAGATAACACTTGAGAAAGCACCTATGAAGCCAGACTTAACAACAGTTCATTGTATTTGCGTTTTGCTTGGAGAATAACTGGTTATAACAATGATCAGTTTATTCATAGACCCCCATATGCTAGTGTGTTGTGGGAAGTACTTGTAATGGGGAGCCCATGATAAACTGAAACCAAGCAAACATAAAACACAATTTATTCCTCAATAGCACTGATGTGTGTGTGTGTGTACCCATTAATTACAGTTTAAAGTACAAACTTTTGGTTGCTAGAATATTTTCCTATGTAGATATTAAAACTCAAGTTTTACCAAATTGACAAGGAATGAAATTTCTAAATATTCTGCCTGTGCAGGTAAATGAGAAAAAGTAGTGTGATAAATGGTGTCCATGGTGTCTGGCTCACTTGGAGCAGTGACATTGTCTTGTCTGTTTCTAGGTTACAGTCTCAAGTACGACTTTAGAAACACTTTTCATTTTCCTGTATCTTTGATGATAACTTTCTAAGGATTGCAGAAGGTTTGCTAGTATGATAGTTGTTTTAAGATCTCTTTTTATTAAAAAAATCTTTTAGAAATTACTGAGAACACTGACAGTCTTTTTAAATACAAAGCATAGCACAAGTGTCTGCCCACCTATTTTTTAGTCCTTTTTTTCTGATGAGAAATATTTATATTAATTTTAAAGTAATTATTTCTGCCACGTACTGGTTATTTTTTTTAAAGTTTATTTTCTTGGATTTCAAATAATCTTTCAAAGCAGGCTTGAAGCTTGCTGTAAAATAGCCCATTATCGGTGTGAAAGATTAATTTGAAAAACAGATTTCATAAGACTCTTTAGTTTGAGAAATTCACATTTCAATTGACTTAAGATAATTTAATTGCCTATGTAGTTTATTTTAGGCAACATATTAACAGAATTTGTTTGTCTGAATAACCTTGTTGGCACCTACTATAAAGTAAAAGAATTAGATTTGAGATTAGTTTTCAATTTTGTCTATTTTTTTTATAATTCAGTAAGCATTTAGTGAGAATTTGAATCTGTAGAGATATTTAATAAATGTTGAGTAGATTAATAAGATATTCATTTAGCTTGTAAAAGTCCCTGCCTTTATGGCACTCACATTTTGATGGAAGGAGATAATAACATAAAATAAATATGTTACAGTTTTCCCGTCACTTCTCTTACTCTGTTGATGGCTATTTGTGTCTATGTAGAGCTAGGCTGCCTGCTTGGATGCTAATGCTCTCTTGAGTAATTAGCCAGCCTGCCTGTGCCCCAGATACCTCATCTGTAAAATGAGGGTGACAGTAGACTCCTAGATATTGCATGGTTATGCTTTGTTGAGGACAGGGGGGAAACTAGAAAAGGCCCAGAACTACATTTGCTTGTAGTTATAGAATTTTCTAAGAGTTCAAAGAGTATATTGTAGGTGCTTAGCTTGAGTTATGGACAAAACCATACAGTTCTAACTCTGCTTTCTTATTAATCTTTAAAATGACATATTACAGGACAAAAATAAAATGTAACATTTTTGTAAATTAAAATCTTAGTATTCTGCATTTCTGGTGGAGAAACACACTGGTGCTGAAGTCTTTCAAAAACCATCAGGTAACATAGAGTGTGGGTTTACTCGAGGGAATGATAGGGAAAGAAGGCAAGACAGGCGCTCGTGGTGTGCAGGGCAGTGCATCACCGTTGCTAGGTACTCTCTAGTAAGTGAGCCTGACTTCATGTGGAAAAGGGGACTTTGCAAACATCTCCGTTGAGAGTCTAGAGACAGAGCGATTCTTTGAATGGTGGTGTGATCTGGGGTCCCTGGAGGGGCTGATGACTGTGTAAGCAGAAATCAAAGAATTGAGTGTACCACGGAAGGCAGACAGCTCCTGGAAAATGGAAAAATATAAGACATGGGTTTTCCTCTGCCCCTTCAGAGCCCTGTTATCACCTGTCTTTTTGGACTCATAAGACCCATGCTTGCCTTTTGAGCTGGAACTCTATAGGATAAAACTCTGCTGCTTTAAGCTGTTTGTAGTGGTCTTTGACAACAATAATTGGAAGGTAATTTAACAGCAGTAGATACATGATGCCAAGTATATATTTCAATATAGTTGAGTCTGTCTCAGCATATGTATAAATTTGTTATATGATATTTTTCCTATTTTAGAAAGTGGTATAAATTATATATTTATATATTTTAAAACTACTGGGTTCTTTAAGACCATATTTAGAATACTTTCTTTGCAAATTAATTATATACCCAATCCTGGATTCTTTAAGGGTGTATTTAGTATATTTTCTTTGCATATTAATTATTTACCCAAATATAGTTTTCCTTGTAGACTCGGAAGTGATGAGACAAATTACTTGTATAATTTATATGTAGCTACCTTGAATTATATTTGTTTCCTCTTAGCACCCAGCAGTGGTCTTGCATACAATAGCATTTGCTCATAGTTATACAATATTCTAAGAGTTCAAAGGGTACTGTAGATGCTTAGCTTAAAATGTGGACAAAAATCATATAAACTCTACTTCCTTATTCAAAAATAAAATAAAAATAAGTGAAATATATATTCTAAAGATATAATATTTACATTATATTCTTTTTTTCTTTTTCTTTTTCTTTCTTTTTTTTTTTTTTTTTGGTTTTTCGAGACAGGGTCTCTCTGTGTTAGCCTTGGCTGTCCTGGACTCACTTTGTAGACCAGGCTGGCCTCGAACTCACAGCGATCTGTGAGGCCTCTGGCTCCCAAGTGCTGGGATTAAAGGCGTGCGCCACCGCGCCCGGCTTTACATTATATTCTAAAGCCTTAATATTGAATATTAGTTCCCTAATATTTATTAATTTACTCCCAGAGAAAAAATATAGTTTGAAATAAGTGTATTTACTCATGAATAGGTATAGTAAAATTTGTTTTATATTCTTAAGTGGTATTATATTTCAATAAAAAAAAATCTAATAGTACAAATTGTGATATTTTTGTAAAATTAAATCTTTGAAGTGTATGCCAGAGAATTGTCTAATGTCTATGAAATTCTTAATGTTTTTAAAGTAAAAATTCTGCATAAAGACAGCATGTCCTCTTTTTTCTATTTTTGGGGCATCTGTGGCATTAATAACAGTTTATGGATGCCTCAGTTGGCCAGTACTTGCCGTACAAGCAGGGGGCCTGCGTTCAGATCCAGCAGGCAGGGTGGCATGTGTCTGTGCGCCAGTTTGGGAGGCGAGGACAGAAGGATCCCTGAGGCTTACTGGCTAGACAGTGTCGAATCAGTGAGTTCCAGGCTCAGTGAGGGACGCTATCTCAAAACGTGTGGAAAATGACCAAGAAAGACACTCATATTTGGTTTCTGGCCTCTGTAAGTCTGCATGAATGCTTGTACAGCACATCTACAAACAAACAGTCCTACACGTTCTCACATGGACAGCACAAATTAATAGTTCATGTAACAGTTACTCTGTAAGGTCAGATGCTTGGATACTGTGATGTCATGTGTCTCTGCTGGTGCCACCACAAAGGTGGCTACTGATCCGCCTCTCCTCTTGTGAATCTGCTCCGTTGTCACTTACAGAGCAGTTGTATTAAATAAAGTCCCTGCAAGAAGCAGGTGGAGTGCTTGAAGGGGGTGATTAAAGGGAGTTCCTGAAGGAACTGTTTACAAGGTGTGGGCAGGTTAGGGCAAAGGATAAGAGACCATCTGACTCCTATCGACTTAACAGTATGAGAAGCCACAAAGCATTCTGGATGATGCCTCTGCATGCAGGGCAGCCTCTGAGGGTACTAAGTTGGGTAGGTAGGCAGGCAGAGGGATTTACAGCAGACGTGCAGGCAGGCAGTTTGTAGTTGCACTCACGTTGGCACGGAAATGAAGAGTTTTTATGGGGATTCTATTCCTGCCACTCCTAATCCTTACTGTTTTGAGTTTCTGGGTACATCTCTTTGGCAGAGTTTGGTGTGGTCATCCTCCTTCCTTCCCTGTTTAGTGTAGAATAGGGGGAAATGTTAAGATGGCAGGTGTTTGATTATAGAGGCATTCTGGCTGAAAGGCAAAGCTACCATCCACTGTGGAACGGGGTGTAACTTTTGCTCAAACTCGAGACAAGGACTGTGAAAGCTAAGAGATAGCTACAGAGGCTAGAGATTAAACTGAATTCTGCATAAGACACATTGGCCGCAAACACTGAAGAGTATGCTCATAATTACAGTTTTTGTGTATTTAAACTGTTAAGGATGCTTTGCTGATTGAAATTTGCATTTTACCAGGCAGATTGCAATTGAATTGATTATACATATTTAATGTGGTAATCTCTGTGTCTTTTAGAAATAGTTGTTGCTGAAAGTGTGGTTGTTATAAAGAAATTGTTGCAAATGCAGCCTGCACAGCATGGTGAAATTATTAAACATATGGCCAAGCTCTTGGACAATATCACTGTGAGTATCCCTGTATTTGTGAACTTTACTCAGGAAAGTATACTTCGTTTAATGGTTATCCCAAAGTGTAATGGTTCACAGAGCTCTGATGCCCCTCCCCTCTCTCCTGCCCTCCCTCTCTCCCTCTCTCCCTCCCCATCTCTCTCTCCCTCCTTCCCTCCCTCCCTCCCTCCCTCCCCCCTCTCAGATTTATTTAGTTATTATGTATACAGTGTTCTGCCTTCATGTAAAGCCTGCAGGCCAGAAGAGGACACCAGATCTCATTATAGATGGTTGTGAGCAATCATGTGATTGCTGGGAATTGAACTCAAGACCTTTGGAAGAACAGCCAGTGCTCTTAACCTCTGAGCCATCTCTCCAGCCCAGATTGCATTCTCTTAAAGGATGGATTACAAACCTGAAGGAGAGACAAGGAGAATGAGCCCAACAGTGCTGTGTTGAGATTAGGTGGCACCATCTTGGTGGGACTTAGGTGTAGATAGATAGATATTAAATAAATAAACATGTATGCCTGACTTTATGTGCCATATGTGAGTCTCCACTGTGTGTAGATCAAGACCAGCCTGGCCTACATTGTGAGTTTCAGGCCAGTCAGGGTTACAACAGTGAGAAAAAAAAGTCAGGAATTTCTCAGATTCAGAGAGGCTTTAATAAAATGATGTGCCAGTACCATGCAACTTAATTTGAGTGTCCACTGTAGAGGACATATACATCGACAAGGATGTGAGATAGGTCCTAGTAAGAACCATGGCTGTAACAACTAATGAATATGCACAGAAAACTCCACATGGGGACAGTTTGGAGCTACATACACAGAAAAGTATATGTGTCCATTTACATACATAGTTAAGTGTAAGCAATAGTTGGTCAGTGTCATCCAAAAGCAGTCACTCAGAGACAGTGGAAGGACAGGGTCATAGTTGAATTCCGACTGAGAACTAAAAGCCCTGAGTAATCTTAGAGGCATGCGTGGATTGGGATGTAACAGAGATCTCAGCAGAAGAAAGTGGAGGGAAGAAAGTGATTATTTTGTGTTTTAAAAGTACCAAGTTGAAAGTGTAGTATCCTTGTGAAAACAGTGGGTTTGGGTGGGGAGAATTTCTATATTTTTTTAATAGTTGATGATAGAGAAGTTTGCAGTTGTGAGAGGAGAGCAGGAGGTGTGGTAGCCTCAGGTTGTGCGTGCTTATCCAGGACGTGTCTGAGGTGCACGGAGGCAAGCCTTGGACTTCCTCGGGAGAAAACTTTGGGACTCAGCAATGTCCTTGTTCGGTTGTTGGGCGCTTGTGCCTGCTTTCTGTGGGGCAGGAGCGTTGGCCTATTAGCCGCTCAAAGGCCGCCTTGCAGTCTGTACCGGGAAGCTTGCTTTTGATGTTTCTTTTTGTCAGAAGTTAGTCATTTGCAATCAAAAGACCTTAATCAAGTAAAAGGTTATAAAATAAGGCAGGGGGAGAGATACATAGCAGATGTGAACAGAAAGTGACATTTGATGTTAGTTAGAAATGCTTCATGAAAAGGAACATTGTAAAGTGGGAGAGAGCTAATTCACAGAGGAACTAACAAACGCAGCCCTGTTCGTGGAAAACACGGTGATATCCTACCATATGAGAAGCAGAGTCTACTGAGAATGGGAGGGGGATCGATAAAGTGGTCTCGCAGGGGCTCTAATATGCTGTTCGCGGTTGTATACGTGTATGTGAGTGTGAGATGTTGGGTATAGTAGACGGGCACACAGGTGCTGAGGAAGGGAGTAATACAGTGATTTAGTAGATACACACAAACTCTCTTCAATAGCTAATGCCCGTTCTGAGGGGTGAATCCATTGAATGTTTTCAAAGTGTCGAAAAATGTATTTGGATATAAAGGGAACTTTGATTTTACATATTTTTACCTCAAACAATAAAGTTAGATCATTTTACAGAGCATTAAAACACTTGTAAAAATGTTTATATATATGTGCATTTATGTGTTGGGTTGGAACCTAAGACCTCACACATGCTAGGCAAGCATTCTACCCCTGAGCTACACCCCACTACTAAAACTGTTCTTTTAGATCAAAGAAGGAATTTATTGAATAAATGTAGTTTTTCCATAAAACAAACAAAAGAAGATGGAAAGATAGGTTAGCGGTTAAGGGCACTTGCTGCTTTTCTATAGGACCTGAGTTCAGATCCCTGGACCCATGTTGGGCAGCTCCCAGCCTCCTCCTGTAACACCAGCTCCAGGAGTCTGACACCCTCTTCTGAACTCCATGTGTACTTGCGTATGTGCCATACTTAGGCACACATGCATGCGTGTGTGTGTGTGTGTGTGTGTGTGTGTGTGTGTGTGCACATATACAATAAATGAACTTACAAATCTTAAAGAGATCAAAATTCAAGAACCTAGAATCTTGTGTAAGAACTTTGGGAAGGGAAGTGGGGCAGTGCAGTGGCCCTGCAGGGTTACCATGCTCGCTGCCATGGTGACCTGAGTTGGATCCACGGGATGGAAGGAGAGAGCTGACACATAAGTTGTCCTCTGACCTCTCCATGTGTACATGTTGGCAGCCTCCCCAGTCCCTGCCTCCCAAGAATAAAGAAATACAAAAGAAAACAAACAAAATGGTAAAGGAACAAAATGAAACAACATAAACACCTAAAAAAAATCATGCTTGAAGAGTTCCAGTTGCAAAAAAAGTTCAATCCAATAAATAAATGGTAGACGTAGGCTTATAAGAAGGTAATCGAACAGGACCCCCTTCCTGGTAAAGCAAAGAAGCAGCTAACTCTGAAGCATAAATGGTTACTGAAATAATTAGAAGAGTGCTCCATACAGTTGTTCATGCCTGGACTTTAGGAGGTGGAGCCTGTGCTGAGGTATCGCTGTCCATGAGACATATGGAAGGAAGCTGACAAGGACAGGTGTCTCACAGAACACTAAACATGGTCAGAAAGAAACAGCGGAGTGTGGTGAGGGTGGAGCAGAGAAAAGTTTGAGTCAGAAAGGGATAGTCTCAGGCCTCAGGACTCCATTCTGGTCATGAGAGAGATTCACATGAACAGCAGCCTCGAGGAAGTGGGTGCAGGGGAGCAGCTTTATTAATCTACCCAGGCTTCTGGGAAGCCTAACAGTGAGCAAGCCAGCCTTAGAAGCAGAGCCTAAAATGGGACCTCTCCTCCTGGCTCTGCACTTTGAAATGCAGGGGCAATGCCTAAATCTAGCGATTTCAGGAGAAGCCAGCCTGGCCCAGGAAAGGCCAGAGGACAGTACTGACATGTTCACTGAGGGCCTGACACAGCTGTGAGGGCAGCATCTTAGGCTCCAGTGCTTCCCTGAGAGGAGCCATACTAGAGCTGAAAGCCAGACCTCCCTCACCCTGGATACCCCCCTTTTTTTTCTTCCACCAGGAGAAGTGAAAGGAAATGTGGCAGTGTAGTGAGACTTAGTGTGGGGCTCAGCAAGAAAGAGCCTGTACCCTCCATGAGTGGACAGGCTGTTGTGGAAACAGCAAGAGGCAGGGAGCCATTGTGTTGTGGAAGCAGAACAGGGCACAGAGGTGTGGATCTGGATTCCATGAGACCCATGGAAGTAAAGTTAGGTAACTCCAACCATGGCGTGTGATCCATGTGGGCTTAGAGAGTGGCGTGTGATCATGTGGGCTTAGAGAGCGGCGTGTAATCGTGTGGGCTTAGAGAGCGGCGTGTAATCGTGTGGTCTTAGAGAGCGGCGTGTGATCCGTGTGGGTTTAGAGAGTGGCGTGTGATCCGCGTGGGTTTAGAGAGTGGCGTGTGATCCGTGTGGGCTTAGAGAGTGGCGTGTGATCCGTGTGGGCTTAGAGAGCGGCGTGTGATCGTGTGGGCTTAGAGAGCGGCGTGTGATCGTGTGGGCTTAGAGAGCCCCTTTCTAGGTCTCCACCTTCCTTTGTCTCTTCCCAGTGGTCCAAGGGGATTCAGAGGTTCAGCTTCGCACCTCCAGTGCTGCCACCACCACTGATGAGCCATGACATGTGGACAACTCTTTGCCCGTGTTGCTGCCCCAGTGTCCTTACATTTCCAGTGGAATTAATGGTGGAGCCTGTGGCATACTGTTTTTGTGAACGTCTAGCTGAGCAGTTAGCTAGTTGTGACAAATTGTAGATGTGCAGATTTAAAAGGAGAGAACATTGATAGATTTTGTCATTAAGACTGATTCCATTGCTTATTTAGGGAGTAGCATAGTTGAAAATATGAAGACTAATGTTTACGTTGTCTTGCTTTTTGAGCTCATCCAGATTGAAGAGGTAATGGCTGTTGCAGTCACCTTGTATGTCCTGTTTGTGACCAGGTTGTCCTTTGGCGTGTCCTTTATTTGTAGCGAGTTCTGCTTTTCCAGTAAAGTTGCTCTAGACTATACTATGCTAAACTATACTACCTGTGAGGATTGCTCTGGTGGGATTCTGCATAATGTTTCCTAGGACAGGTGTCATGAAAGAACCCGTGGGATGTTACTCTGGAAGGGCAGCTGATAATTCTGAAGTCGCACATCCTGCACATTGGCCTGGAGGCCTCATTGCATGCTGCCGTTTCACAGTCCCGTCTGCTTGCACCCTGACACTGTAATACAATTCAGATCTAAATTTCAGTGCATGTTGAGCCCAGATACAGACGATTGGGATCCAACTTGCTGTTAGTATGCAGCTTGTTTAGATGTCTACTGATTCTGCCTTTGACAAATTTAAATAAAATTGATGATTTTGCAGGATTTACTTCAGACTGTTGCCCAGTGCAGTGGGCTGTTGTTGAAACACAATAGCTTTTAAATTGAACTGCTGATAGAGTGATCTGTAAAATCTTTCTAGATGTCTCTTTATAACGGGGGGGGGGGGGGGGGGGGAAGAAATCATTTGTTTTTGCAGGCAAGTTAATGGGCTAAAATGGCAGCGGCAGCTACCTTTTCTTAGAAGGCTTGAAAAGTGCACTTAACCGTTTTCTCAGGGCATTTAGAGTAAAGAATAGTGCACAGTCATTTACTGTCCAGTTTGTCTTTGAGAATATTGAAAAGCAGAGGACTGTGTAGGGGTGTGTGTCTCTGTGTGTGTGTGTGTGTGTGTGTGTGTGTGTGTGTGTGTGTGTGCGCACACGCGCGCGCATGCGCGCGGGGGGCGGAGGGAGAGGGAGAGAGAGAATATTATTAGTTCTCTGTTCTGTTCATTATGTAAGTGAATAAAGCTGGGGAACAAGAGAACTGGTTTTTTGTTTTGGTTTTTTTGGTTAAGTGGTTTTTTTGTGTGTGTGTGTGTTTTGTTTTCCCCCAGTTTTAGTTGTGTGTGTGTGTGTGTGTGTGTGTGTGTGTGTGTGTGTGTGTGTGTGAGAGAGAGAGAGAGAGAGAGAGAGAGAGAGAGAGAGAAAGGATTGAATTCGAAGATCTTATTCCACCCAAATGCATAAAAATATTGGCCTTGTTAGTTTTAAGGCTTTATTGTCGGTTTTGGTCTTTGAGACAGTCTCATGTAGCCCAGGCTGGCTGGGATTCCTGCCTGCTTGCTATCTGCTGGGTGCTGGGGCTGTAGGCAGGAGTTTCCATTGCCTGGCTTCTGAAACTTTTGATAAGATACTGTTACCAAGAGTTTGCTAGTTTGCTATAATATTTTTATTATTTCTTTTTATAAATAAGTTTCTACATTTTAAAAATGTTGGCTTGGGAATTTGTAAATTCAGTTCTAGAAAATTCCAAATGTTAACCCTATTACTCTACCATCTTGACTTTTCTCATTGTTGGCATTGATTTTTAATTCTTTCAAATGTTACTATGAATACTTGGAGTATTAAAATACTGTTGTTTTAATCTTAATATTCCCACATGTCTGAAATGTTTCAACACCTCCATTTTGTGGTTGCAAAAGAGAATTTTAAGTATGTTGCCAAAAGAAAATTACTTAAAATTGGACAATAAATTATCTTATGTTGCAGAATTCTGATTCCTAGAGCTTCAGTATATAATAAAATATTTAAGAAAAACAAATCTAGCATAACTGAGCTCTGAGATGCCTATATATTTTCATTTAGAGTACCTCTCATTATAGAAAGCCACTTGAATTGCTCCAGGCTGGGAACTTAATGCTCCACTCAATTACTATTCTTTAGTTCAATTTAAAGTAATAGATTGGGAGTAAGGTCTTAATGCAGTGTAACCTTTGGAACATTAGAAATAACCTCTTTCTTTCCAGAAATCAGTATACAGTAAGGGTATTAGTTTTATCACACTGCATGAATAGATTTGACATAGCCCTTAGGCCCTTTTATATTGCATAAGTAGACTGATTTCCTCTCAGTCACTAAGTTCAGTTTAAGCATGAATTAAAGTTGATGCTGTTACAATGTTACGAAATACGTACTTCATATTTGCCACTATTTTTGATGATCTCCAATTTTGCTGACTCAGTTTAGACATAATATTTTTATATTATATCATTATTAGGAAACAAATATTTTAAAGGAATTTGACATGGCTGATATTGTGATAAAATTGTAGCCATGGAAAGATTCTCATTCTTGCCTTCTTCCTTTGAAGTCACACTGTGACCATCTGTGATGTTCTGCAGGAAGCAGTGACACTTTGAGGCCTTGTGAAGGGACTTGATGAAAGGCGTGTTGTCTGTTCTTGTCAGGCTACCTACCACTTACGGCAGCCATCAGCTTTCTCACTTAGTATGAAAAGCATATTTTCTATGCTAGGTGAAAATGTTCACAGGAACTAATTTACATGCCCTCTCAAATTCCTTTTGGAATAAGGGAGGATACAAATAAGCAGATAGTAATAAAACTAATTTGCATACTCTAAAATGTTGGCCTTAATGGTTCTGATGGAAGGTTTCCAATTTGTAGCAAGGCAGCAGTTTTTAGGAAAACAAATTATATTGAAGTGTACTTTATTTTAAAAAATTATAATACTAAAGTACGGTGTAGCCCACTTCTGTCGCAGCAGCATGAAGCAGTGACAAGAACAAGCAAAGGCTGCAGCCACCCAGATTTGGTCTGGAATTTGCTGGACTCCGAAGGGACCTAGAGTCTAGACAAGTAGTTCTTACTTGTCTAATTCTTTCCAGGGCATTTCTTTGAAACCCATTTAAAATTTTTTATTTATATAATGTGTTGTGGGGCATTTTACTTGCATGTGTGTCTATGAGCTCACGTGTACTTGGTGCCTGTGGAGGCCAGAGGTGGCGTCCAATCCCCAGGGACTGGAGTTAGATATGGATGTGAGCTGCCGTGTGCCAGGTGCTGGGGCTCAGACCCAGGTCCCGTCGAAAGAGCAGCCAGCACTGTTAGCCCCAAATCAGCTTTACTGAGATGACCTTTGTGTCTGTACTGGGTAACTGGAGCCGACCTTCAGTGTGGGAGCAGCCCCTAGATGCAGACGTTCAGTGAGTGAGCAAATCCACGACACCTTCGCAGTGCTGAGCTTTCCTGTCTGATGTTGAGCAGTGTGGCCATCCCATTTCTAACAGTGTGATCTGCTTCTCATTCTAGGTTCCTGTGGCTAGAGCAAGCATTCTTTGGCTAATTGGAGAAAACTGTGAACGAGTTCCTAAAATTGCCCCTGATGTTTTGAGGAAAATGGCTAAAAGTTTTACTAGTGAAGATGATTTGGTGAAACTGCAGATTTTAAATCTTGGAGCAAAGTTGTACTTAACCAATTCCAAACAGGTAAGAGACTGAGCCTTATTCTGCCTGACAGGCGCGTCCCTTAATCCAGCCCAGCCCGAGACCTTCCCATGAGTCACCCTGCACTCAGCTACCCTGGGCCCTGTTTGCGCAACCACGAAACTGCTCGGGGAATTTCGGAATTTGTAGAGGTGTGTACTACGATCTGAGGAGGTCGGGCCTTCGACAGTTGTAGTTCATGAGGGCGGGTCCTTCTAACCGGCATCTGCAGACTTACACATAAGCTGTTCATTATTCTTACCGTCATTTTATCACCATGCCCTTTTCTTCATAGTGGCAAGTAGCCAGTACCTAGATAGAGTCCTCCATTTGGAAATTCTAAACTGTGTTCAGGGTCTTTTTACTCAGTGAATTTGAATGCAACTTTGGGTGCACTCTTGTTTTTCTTTGAGCTAAATCTTCTTCATGACAGCTTTGGAACACCATTTCTGAAGTATGCTGCTGTGCTTTAGTATGACGCTTCCAGATGACTTCTGTATATATTACTACTTATAGTCAAAATGCAATGATTTTTAAAATAATTTTAATATTTCATATAGTTCATTATTTTTAAATGATATAAAATTAGATGTTGTGTCCTGTGGATTTGTATCCTGTTTCCAGTATTACTCCCTCCTTTTTCTTTTTCTTTCTTTCTTAACTTTTTTTTTTTTTTTTTTTAAAGAAAAGGTTGGGAAAATTACTGAGTGAAAATTAGCACTAACAGGTAGTTTTATACACCACCATCTTGACAGTAATTTTTAGTTATGTGGTTCATAACCCAGAGACTGATGTGATTGTTTTGATTGAAATATAAGAATATTTCTACACGTGTTTAGTTTAGCCATCTTTACAACGGAGTAGGTAAGAGCAGCCAGTGTTTAGAGCCAGCTTTCCACAAAGTCCTCAGACTTATTTGTAGACCTGATTCCCTGGGATCTTGATAACCCATTGGAGCTCTCCAGAGTTTTCACTGAATTGTGTAAGCTGTGTGTGTTTGTCTGTGTGTGTGTGTTTGTGTGTGTGATTTATTATTTATCTGTGTGCATAGAGAGTAGTTGAGTAATAAATTTTGCTTCTTCAGAATGTTTATACTTGCTGCTAGGGAAATGCCGGGAACCAGCTAAGTTCTTGCTGTACAAGCTTGAGCACCTGATTTTGATAGCCAGAACTCATTTAAAAATAAAAATTAAAAAGACTGGTGTGTCAATCTGTGCTTATAGTCCCAGCACTGAGGAGGTCAAGACAGTAGCTCCAGGGCTACCTGTTCATTCAGCCTAGCCTAATTGAATTGGTGAGTTCCAGGTGAGCGAGACCTCACTTTAAAAAGTCGAGAGGTGTGTGTGGAGGTGAGGTGGCTCCAGGGTTTGAGTCTTGCCACCAAGTCTGACAGCCTGTATCTGAGCCCCAGGACCACATGATGGAAAGAGAGCCAAGCACTCAAGATGCTACCTACCTCCACATCAGTGTCACCCCGGCTCACACTTGCTGTCTCTCTGCTTCTTCTCTTCCTTTCTTCTCTTTTCTTCTGCTCTCCTGTCCTCTCCCTTTCCCAGCCTCCTCTGGCCCCTCCCCTCCTCTCCTTCTTTCTCTGAATGAATGAGTAAACAAACAAACAAACAGAAATAAATGGAAATTTCTGAGGACAAACAAAAGTAAAGTGGATGGCTCCTGAGGAATAGTGCCCGTGATTGACCTCTAAACTCTACAAGCCGTACTTGTTTATCCTCACAGAACGAACACACACACACACACACACACACACACACACACACACACACACACACACGCATGCACACAAAACTCCAGTTCAAAAATAGATGATTGGGAATATATAACAAATTTTCGAGAAGGAAAAACCAGTAGAAACCCAAGCTATTCTGTCACATGTTAGGGTTTGTAGGTAAGCATTTTGAAGCAATGTTAGAAATTTGATTAGTGATTAAAAAGGGAAGCATTCTCATAATGAGTAAAAAGATAAGTATTTGGAGAGAAATATAAATTATTTTTAAGAAATCAAATAGAATTTATGAAACTGGATGGGCATGGCACACACCTTTAATCCCTGCCCTGCAGCAGCAGAGGCAGAGGCAGGTGGATTCTCTGAGTTTGAGGATATGCTCATCTACATAGTGAGTCCCAGTCCAACCAGGGCTACACGGTGAGGCCCTGTCTTAGAAATGAAAAGTAATCCAGTACTGACAATACAACATTTGGAAAATGAACATCCTTCCTGTGGGGAGGCAGGCTGACCCAAGGCTTTCTTGGAGGCCCTGATGAAAAGACAAAGGGAGCTTCAGTTTGCTGTCTTTGCCCAGGAGTGAACTGGCAAGACCAGTCTAGGGCTGGAGCCAGCGCCTGGAAGGAGCTAAGGTTTCTGTTCCTAAGAACTTGGCTTTTCCTCCTAAAGAGTTATCAGTCCAAGGCTGCTGTGTGCTCAGTCTCTGATGCTCTTGAGATGCCCTGTGTTCCCTTTGTGCTTGGTTAGACTACGGCCAGCTGCCCTATTCTTCCTCTGCAATCAGTATATAAAACGCTCTACTTCCTAATCTTGCTTGCTATAAGACATACCATGTGCAAGACCCGGCTGTTTTTTTATCTTCTCTGTCTTCTGTCCTCTTTATTTTCTGATCTCCTGGTCCCCTCTGAAGAACCTACAGGTCCAGGTCATTTACCATTTACTTTGAGGTGTGTGTGTGTGTGTGTGTGTGTGTGTGTGTGTGTGTGTGTGTGTGTGTGTGTGTGTCTGTCTAAGGATTGAACCCAGGGATTCAACCCGTGAGGTAGTATATATAGTCTACTAGCAGAATTATACAGCTGCTTCATGTGATATTTTAAAATCTGACATTGTATGGCTTAAAGCTCCTTTATGTTTTTAAATCTGTTACAATATGACTTGAAATTTTTATTTATTTTTTCAGGACTGGAGAAAACTCTTTATATTCCATTTGTATTTTTTTAATTTTAATTTTTAAAAATCATGTCACAGCCTGATCCCAGCTCTTTCAGTTGAAGCTTTTTCTTAGAATCCTTGGGAAATCGGTTTATTTATTTTTTTCTTCTCTTGGAATTTCATACGTATATGCAGTGTGTTGTGATTATATTTTCTCTCATCCTCTTCCTTGGCACCTTTTTTTGGGGGGGCGGGGCAGCAGTTTCTAATCTGCTGTGTGTGATGACTACCCTAGAACCGTGCGGCGTCAGCAGTGGGAGCATGCACAGTGTGAACAGGACATTACTAATACACTGCAGGCTTTCTCACAGGTCAAAACTGTGCCTGACACTTTGCTCAGTGGTTGGACCAGGACTTAAAGTAACTTAGCCTTTTATTATGCAGTGTTTGTTTTCTTAAAAATCATCCTGCTAAACAAAAGCACACCACACCTAGCATGGGAATTGCTGGGCAGATGGAGCTCAAATCACAGTGCTCAAAAAGCTATATGTTTTTCAAGTGAGGACCTAATAAAAAACAAACCCACAGTTTTCTATGTAATGGTTCTTAAGAAATACCTAGAAATCATCATGAGTCCAGACTCTGAAATGAAGCCGAGGCTGCGTGAGGAAGCATGCACTGATGGCTCTGCTCTTCGGTTAGATGTCGGTAATGAGAGTCGCCTGGAGTCAGGAGGGAAGATGCATGAGGAGCGAGGCTCACAGCATGCAGATGTCAGCATCTGAGGTAGATGTCTGAGGTGCATGTTTGCTGGGTCCATTTTTCTGCTTTCACCCACTCTTTCTTGCAGAAGAAATCATACACAAAAGTTACATTGGCCCTGAATTTCTCTGGACCATGGCATCTGAATTAGAGCAAATGCACATTTTCAAAACAAGCAGTGGCACAGTGCTGACAACCTACTCTGTGGGACTGTGGGGGTGAGATGAGACCATCCTGGCTCACGGTGCTAACAGCCTCCTCTGCGGGATTGTGGGGGTGAGGTGAGGGCATCCTGGCTCACGGGCTCAGCCCATGGTGCTTCCTCATTTTCATTTGAGCCCAAGGTTCACATTTCTAGTCAACTGCTAGATTTTTCTTAGGGGAAATGACTTCATAGTAAGGGAAAAAGTTCAGCTACCAATAATCAATCGTTTCAGGAAGAAACCCACACAATTGGGCTTTTTCTATTACAAAAAAGTTGGCGTAATCCCTCTTTTGTTAGTTAGTGGAGAACAGAGTTAGATAAAAATACCCAGTGGACAACAGTGTTGGGGTGTTCATAAGGAAATGGTGTCAGTGTGTGTGGAAAGCTAAAGACTTTGTGCTTGCTATAGTTGCTGATGTCTAGAATTCTTGGGACAAGGCATGAAGACTCAGCATGGGTTTGGTTAAAATGGTTAACAGCAATTCAAAGTGAATAAAGGGTACTTAAATTTGGAATACTGTCTTGTAGAGGAGTTTTAATTCCTTGCCTGCTTTGGCAAGAAAGCACATCCAAAGACCTAGGTCTGTGTGATTTGGCTGGAATACAGACATGCCTTTAATCCAGGAGACAGAGGCAAGCAGATCTGAGTTCAAGGCCAGCCTGGTATAGAGCGCATTTCAGATAAAGAAAAGCTTAGGTCCAGGCGGTACATGCCTTAATCCCAAACAATGAAGGTAAGTTAGTTTGTAGAAGGAAGAACCCATGTTTGAAAGTGATGTCTAACTGAGTGACAAAGTGACAATTATGGCAAGTTGTAAACTCACGGAAAATAACATAGCTGGAAAAGTGCATGATCTGTCCATCAGTAGGACCCAGTCCTGTCAGCACCTGCTGCACTTTGACAGCATGGTAGGGCTGAAGCTTGAAGCTCCTCTGTTTGCATTTTTCTTCTTCCTCCTTGGTGACCACCACTGTACTGTTGGTGTGTTCCATTCAGTAAAGATATTTTCATTATGTGAGTATGCATTAGTAAAATCATATTGCCTTGTAGTTCTGAAAGGTGCATTCTACTTTATTACAGTTTTGCAGCCTTTCATGTCTTGTCTTAGAAATAGTGATATGTACGATGTGGTTCATCTACTTTTTTATTTCTGTGAGATACTCAAGTTTCACTTCTTTACTACTTAGAAAGTGAGCACTTTTTGCTCCCTGGGTGCATTTTTATTTTCAGTGGGAAACTAGGTATATCATACTGATATCTTGAGGACTCCTCCTAAAGTTAAGAGCAAGTTTCCTGATTTGGACCTTTTCAGAAATCTCCTCGCTTTGCCCTTTGTTCTCATTTGACAAAAGGTTTAGTGCTGTGCAGTGACATCAGTGCTCTGTTTGCGCGCTCTATCTCTCTCGCGTGCTCTCTCTCTTCTCTCTTCTCTCTTCTCTCTTCTCTCTTCTCTCTCTCTCTCTCTCTCTCTCTCTCTCTTCTCTCTTCTTTCTCTCTCTCTCTTCTCTCTTCTCTCTCTCTCTTCTCTCTCTCTTTCTCTCTCTCCTCTCTCTCTCTCTCTTCTCTCTCTCTCCTCTCTCTCTCCTCTCTCCTCTCTCTCTCTCTTCTCTCTCTCTCTTCTCTCTCTCTCTTCTCTCTTCTCTCTCTCTCTTCTCTCTTCTCTCTTCTCTCTCTCTCTCCTCTCTCTCTCTTTCTTCTCTCTTCTCTCTCTCTCTCTCTCTCTCTCTTTCTCTCTCTCTCTCTCCTCTCTCTCCTCTCTCTCTCCTCTCTCTCTCCTCTCTCTCTCCTCTCTCTCTCCTCTCTCTCTCCTCTCTCCTCTCTCTGGCACGCCTGAGATCCTAGGCTCAATCCCTTCCCTGATTCAGCAAAGTGCAAAATGGAGATTTTATAGACAACCTTTCAGATTGACAGGAAAGTGGTTATTCTTGAATTTAAAACTCAATTAAGTCACAGCAAAGAACTTTTTGGTCATGAAAGTACAGAATAGTAGTATTGCTTAGATTTGCCTCTAGGGTAGGTTAAGAATTCTGTGCAGCACTTGGGAGGCAGAGGCAGGCGGATCTCTGTGAGTTTGAGCCCAGCCTGGTCTACAAATTGAGTCCAGGACAGCCAAGGCTACACAAAGAAATCCTGTCTTGAACAACCAACCAACCAAAAAACAAAACAAAAACAAAAAACAAAACCCGAAAAACAAAAAAATAAAACAAAATAAAAAACAAAAAAAGAAAATTCTATGCAGTTTCCAGATGTATGTATCAATTTCTTGCGTTTAAAAATAACTGATGTTAACCAGAATGCTAAGTTCTACATATGGTTTTGTATTCCTTGTAGTAGTGGTGTCTTAGGCTTATGACTTTTACATGTCCTTTATTATTTTGTAGTGGCTGTTAAGCTGTATTCATGCATTGTATAATGCCATTTTGGCCATTAACAGGCCGTGTACAGTGGTGGTTCCACCAGTGCTTGGTGCTGCCGTGTGTCTGTCTGTGTAAGTGCACTCTGCCCCACAGCTATGGCGTAGCCTAAATAGCACCTTTCTCAGGGCATAGCTTTGTAATTGTATTAGAAGAGCACCATTGTCTCAATACATATTTGCTACTTTATTACTTGTTAAAATATTCTGGTAAGGATATGGTGCTCATCTCTTAGAAAGGTATTTTAAATAATAAATTCCTTAATTTTTAAAATATTTTCCCTCAGATTCCCTTTTCCTGCGTACCAGTCACTATGAGGAGCATATAATTGATATAAATAGTGTTTGATAGCCTTAGCCATTAGTTGGTAACAGTAATGGTTTCTTAAATCTAAACAGGAAAATTAAACTAAAATCAAAATTTAATAAATTAGAGCAGAGGGTACTGCCGTATTTCTGTTAGAGTACATATATCTCATTTTCTTGTTTTATGTAATTTTTAAATAAAATATAAAACAGTGTTATTTAATGTTTTAAACTGAACCCTCAGTGATGTTAAAGTGCCACTTTACTGAAATGCTGCCTCCTTTTTAAAGTTGCCCTAGAAAGATCTAATTCATGATGAGTGTCTTAGTATCCCACCCCCTTAGGGTGTGTCCAGTTTTAATTTTTAATGAAGCAATGTCCCTAATGGTTATGTTACAATAGCACACAAGTAGATTTATTTACCTCGGATTTGAATCTTAGTTTCTGCAGTAGCGCTATTCAGTGCTCTGTGAGATAAGTGCAGTGGCCCATACATCTGGAACCCCAGTGCTGGCGGGAGGGAGGGATGGACACAGCTAAATCCCCGGTGCTCTTTGTCCAGTCAGTTGACACAACCCATGGCCTCCATGTTCACTGAGAGGCCCTGTCTCAAAACATAAGGTGGAATGCAACGGAGGAAGGCACCCAGGCTGATCTCAGGTACACATATGTGCATATACATACACGCACAAAATATGTATATATCCATACAGCACAGTTATATACAAGTTTTATGATATATAGAGAATATATTGAAACTGACAACAGTTTCATAATTTATAGTAAAAAAATTGAATTTTGAAAAATCCAAGATTTGAAATGGACTATTTTAAAAATATATTCTGTAGAGAAATGCTTTTGTTTCTAAATGCTAGTGCTGTTAACAGCAAACAGCAAAGAAATTGATTACTATAGTGTGTGGTGAATAATTAATCTACTTATTTCAATGCATCATTGCATCCAAATATACTTTTTATGTTATGAGTAATTTTATTTTGAAAATACATTTCAATAGAATTGTTCTATAAGCTTATCAATACTTTTATAGCCACAAGTACATATTTTTCATTATTTTCCATCTAAATAGCGTTTAATATATTTTAGAACTTAAATTTTGCAAGACTTAGTTTGGGGGTTAAGACGTTTATAAGCAAAATGGATGACTGCTTCCTCAACAAGTTGCGTTCGTAGACGTCATTGCTTTGGTTACACTGAGGTGCAGATTCTCAGTCTCAGAGCTCAGGTGGACTTCAGCATTCACTAGTTGTGAGTTTTCACTCAGTCCTGAGGCGAGTAATGGTTACCTGAGCTCACAGCTCTCCCACCTAGGCATTTACTTCAGTGTTCTCTACCCTACGCAGCCTGGTGTTGAGTTGCATTTCTCATCTGTCACATATTGGCTAATTGTGATTCTCTTTTGTTTGTTTGGTTTGTTTGGTTTGGTTTTCAAGACAGGGTTTCTCTGTGTAGACTTGGCTGACCTAGCCTCCCTTTGTAGACCAAGCTGGCCTCAAACCCACAGAGTTCCACCTCTGTGTCCCTGAGTGCTGGGATTACAGGCATGGGCCAGTGTGCCCGGCCTAATTGTCATTCTTTTAAACAGGAATCATAAGCCTTTTCTTTACTTATAGACGAAGCAACATGGATAGCAGTTGTTGGTAATCAGGTTCAGGAAAGATCTACAAGCATTTTATAATCCTTCTTTGACAAACCTGTGCTAATGCTCTTAAATACCTTGCTTCCAAAAGAAGCCTACTTCCTTCCCCGGTCAGCCCCCTCGGCTGAGTCCTGATGTGCTGTCTAGCATTGTGTTGGCTTCTCCCTGCTGATTAATTCTATTTCTCTCTGTTTCTAATGTGTGCATAAAATGTTGTAATAGTAATAGTCCTTGGTTATTTTTTTCTTTTTGTGAATTCTATTTAGCTTATATTCACAATTGTGCACATGTAGCATTCTAAATTAAAATTGCTTTTTCATTTAAAAACACTGTAGTTCAAAATACAAACCTATTTTGTTACATTCCAATTTTGGTTTATTAAAATCATCTCAATATACATTAATGCAGTGCGTTCAGAAGTTGACTTAGCAAGCCCGATTATGGTGTAAAAGCGTACGTAAATAAATAAATGACCAATATTACTAGAGGCTATAAGCAGCATGGCGGGAAAATGGAAGAACTCTTTTATCCTAGTTTTTAGAGGGCATCAGCAGCTTGCTTTTATGAAAAAGTAACAGCTAAATGCACTGCAAATAATTTGCAGTAATCCAGTTCAGTGATTCATGTGTCTGCTTTAATGGGTCATAATTCAGGGTAAAGTAACTGAGTGCAGTCAGAGTGCAGACACTGCCTATGCCAGGGACAGTATCTCTTCATAAAGCACACCTCAGGAGAAGCAGTTTGCCAGCCCCTAATACTCTCTGATGTTTTGATGTCCTGCATATTTTTCCGATTAAGTTTTGAGTGCCATGTTTTTAGTTGTATTTCCACATTCATTATTCTCACGTAGACCCTTCAGCGGGTTTGCCATATATGATTATTTTTTTAATGATGCCTTTCTTTCCACTTCAGCAGTTTAATAATCTAGCACATGGCTGCGTCTTGATGCTCAGCGTTCACCTCCCCAGCACAGAAGAGGACATGTGCGTTGGCTTCAGAATTCCATTTGCCACGTTAGAAATGCATATTCCCCATGGAACGACATTTGTTTGACATAACCATTCATTTTTATTACGTCTTTAAATATGTTTATCCAGAGTTATCAATAATCATAAATAACCGTATTTTCAACTTGTTCTTTTTTTTTTAACAGACAAAATTGCTTACCCAGTACATATTAAATCTCGGCAAATATGATCAAAACTACGACATCAGAGACCGCACAAGATTTATTAGACAGCTTATTGTTCCGAACGAGAAGAGTGGAGCTTTAAGTAAATATGCCAAAAAAATCTTCCTTGCACAGAAGCCTGCACCACTGCTAGAGTCTCCCTTTAAAGGTATCATCTGACACAGAACTGCAAAACACGTTATCTAAAAATGTATCAGTGTGCCCTATTGGAATTTATCTCTGAGAAGCATACCCAGCCTCCATGTCACTACATGAGAACAGTGTGCTTGCACCTGTTCATCTGCTCCGGGCAAGCGTTATTTTGTTAAAGTTTGTCTTTCTGCAGACCTTGTTCTCCTAAATAATTTCAGGTCCTGTAGTTTTTATTTTCATTAGGCAGTTTAACTGAACAGTAGATAAAATAGCTGTTGTGTTCTTGTAGACACAGGCTTTATTTCTGCTTTAATACTTTT
Organism: Acomys minous; assembly: GCF_964271855.1. Lineage (NCBI taxonomy): Eukaryota > Metazoa > Chordata > Mammalia > Rodentia > Muridae > Acomys > Acomys minous. The sequence goes on along the minus strand of NC_140492.1, from coordinate 101,844,731 downwards.
ATTTCCTGACACCTTAGTAGTAAGTTAGTAATTAAATATCCATATACATTAATGTCTGCATCTCTAGGAGAAATTATTTCATACAAACATCTTTTTATATTCAAGTTCATTTTTTAGAGAAGGAACTTGTGTTCTTTTCCCCAGCTTTTTTTTTTAAGGGACTAATTAAATATCTTATTAGTTAACAAGTAGCTATTATAGTTGGAATCACGTTGTTATATAGCTTGGCTTTCACATTGTTTCTTATTTAATTGTTATAAAATGGTAAATGCAACTCAGTTTGGTAAAAAACTATTGAAATTCTGAATGTGTTTGTGCCACAGCATGTATATGGATTGTTTAACTGCGCTGTCATTCCTAATATTCACAGTAAAGTAATTTTTAGAGAAGCTACATTTCAGAGCAACACCTCTAAATACACTGACTGATTAGCTTTTTTATTGACCGTTATGGGGGAGATTATTGTAATCTATGGGCTGAAATCAGTTTTCTGACCTATGAAGAGCTTCCTGGTTTATATTTATTCCTTGACATTTGTGGTAATATGCCAATTACCTTGAGCTCTGATTATGATTGTTATCTGTTATATACAGCTCATATTGTTTATTTTCTATTTTCCTCTATTTTTAATAGATAGGGATCATTTCCAGCTTGGCACCTTATCTCATACTCTGAACATTAAAGCGTCCGGGTACCTGGAATTATCTAATTGGCCAGAGGTGGCGCCTGACCCATCGGTTCGCAATGTAGAAGTAATAGAGTCAGTAAGTTGACCTTTCTCAGATTAATTTTGTTCTAGCAATGAGAGCTTCTGAGGTAACTACCTTTTTATATAAAAGCTTGTGGGCTGAAAACCGAACACTATTCTCTTGTTTTGAATGTAATGCGTTAGATATACCTTGCCTCAGAGGAACTAAATATTGTGGTTTTCCTTGCCGCTGTACGTGAACTGTTCTTTGCTTCAAGGAAATAGAGAATTGAATTCTCTGCGTCAGTGCCAGCCACATTTGTGCGGTTGCATTTGTAGCTGTGCAGATTCAATTTCTAAGGTATTTAGTTTCAATGGATTGAGCTTTTCTACTTTGTTAGAGATTCGTAAGCTTCCTGTCAGTGTTTTTATAAATAATTTTTGCTGTTCTTTTCCAGAAGAGAAAAACATGTACAAAATGTACTGGGTTTTCTGATGAGTCCTGTCTTAAGTGATGCTTAAAAAAAGCAGAGAGCATTGTGTACCAAAGATGACCTCATCAAGGTCACAAGTAAAATGAATAATACACTGTTTTCACATTTTTAAATAAAATGCCATATTAACTTTCCTAAATCTTTTCTTAAAGATGCTAGATAGTACGCTTATATAATTAATAATCTTTACTAATATCATTTATTATTTCATAAATAAGTTTGATAAAGATATTTTGCTTATACTTAGAAATTATGTGGAATATATTTCTTGCTTTTTAAGGTAGGAGTACTTTAAATGGAGCCATTGAGAATTAGATTCTTGATGGTTTCCTCATGTAAATTACACAGTGAGCTAGAATTCAGATGATCAGAGTCCTTTACCATTAACTCCTGTTGGAAAGCTGGGTAGCCGCCTTGTTCCCCTCCACATGCAAAGGGAGGAGATCGTCCTCATGTAACTATAACCCTTTAATGAGCATAGCCATGTGATATGATCCCCTGAGAAATGGTTTTCTTTTCACTATAAACTTACCCTGGCTGTGGAGCATGCTCGGCAGCAGGTGGTTAATAATAGCTCAGTTCAGAGCCCTGATGGTAGATGTGTGACAAACATCATTTTGTTTAAACCTCATAACGATAGTCTTTTTTTTTTTTTTTTTTTTTTTTTTTGTCTGAGACAGAGTTTCTTTGCGTAGCTATGGCTGTCCTGGAACCCTCTGTGTAGACCAGGCCAGCCTTAAACAGAGATCCGCCTGCCTCTTCCTCCCAGGGCTTGGGATTAAAGGCGTGCGCCATCACGTCAAGTTCAGTATTTACATTCGTAGGTGAAGAAAGCAAGGACTAGAAAGCCTAGATAAGTGCAAGTTCCCAGAGCTGCCACAGACCAGGCTTCCACTCCCTCTCTGCTGTCTGCTGCGCTCTGCCCATTCTTTCCTGTGTGTGAAGGAGAGGACGCCTGGGCTCGTTCACAGGTCCCAGTTGTTCTCTGCGCTGAGTGCCATCGTGTTTGTGGTAGAGCAAACTGTTGTGAACACTGGGGCTTGGGAGATGCTTCGGTAGGTAAAGTGCTTGCCAACCAAGCATGAGGACCCGAGTTTGATCCCCGGCACCCACATAGAAATCAAGCTGTTTTGGTGCACATCTGTAAACCCACACCAGTGAGGTGGAGACACGAGGCTCCTGCCATTCATGGCCAGCCCATCTGCCTGAATTGCTGAGTGGCAGGCTCAGTGACAGACCCTGTCCTGTTCATGAAGATACCCACCATTGACTGGCCTCCACAGTCAACCCCCACCCCATGACCACATAAAACACATGTGTTAAAAATAAAATGTAAGTGTGATGAATAAAAATTATGAAAACACATTGCATGACTGTTATCCTTGCAGCTAAGTTTGCCTGCTTTTCTCCCGCACATAAGCACTGCTGAGCACAGTTGCCACTGTCAGATGCCGGAAGAGGAAGCGAGTGCTCTTTGCTATGGTTCTTCTGCAGACGTCCTCCTCCCTGATAATTATGCTTGCTTGCTGACACGGTGCTGCCCTCTTTCTTGATTGGGTACACAATGCTCTGGCTCAAGTAGAAGGATCTCCTTACCATCCCCTCTCTTTCCTCTGAAAAGAGCTTATCTTCTCAGAAATTGATAGCAGTGCTATGTAGTGGAGTTTTCTCTCAGTAGTGTGCTTAGGCTGGCTGGCTGGCTGGTTCTGTTCTCATGTGTTGTAAGCATTAATCTTTCATAGGGACACTGCACAAGCAGTGTGTTTCCTTATCTTCATTTCAGTTGTCTTGTTCAACAGAGACAAATGGATTTATTTTTCTGACTGTATTTTTGAAGTTAATAATTAATAACTAATGAGGAATAATTATAGCTGATGGAACTAGGTTTAAAGGTGTTCATTTAAGACATAGCAAATAGATTCCTCCTTTGGTTTCTGAGATAGGGAGTTAAAATGTTCTACAAGGGATGTGGTGAAATATAAACAAACAAACACAGTGTAACTAGTAATTCAGAGATGCAGTCATAGCTGCAGAAAGTGTTGTTGAGATTATCCTTTTGCGCCCCTCCCTGGCCCCTCCCCCAAAGTCACTCCAGTGCATTATGTGCACATGATACACTGTATTGTTCTGGGCTTACTATCTAGTGATCCTCTAAGGTCAAATCTCATTAGTGTGAAATATACCTTAGGAAGAAAAATGGCCAAGGCTTCGATAATCTGACATTTTAATCAAAACAACAGAGCCTAGTCAGGTTGACACTAGCAGTCACTTTGAATTGCACACCACCATATCCAGGATATCAGATATAATGTATTTTTATGTTAAGTTACCAATAAATTTTGTGGCTTCTTTAGAGTTTTGTAGTTTAGATACAGAAAATTCTTTTTTTTTTTTTCCGGGTTACACAAATCCTGTCTTTTGCATATCAAGGACATTTTGCTTTATTAGCAAACAGTTATCAGGCCTTGGGGAGGACCTTAGCTTTCGCTTCTCTTAGTCTCCTCCCCTGTTCTTTCCTTCTCTTTGTTTGCTTACAGCGCTATAGGTGTCACACCAGAGTGAGAATCCAGCGGCGTTAGGCTTTGGGCCTTTAATGTATGAAGAGATGTGAATATGGACACTCATGTATTCAAATAATTTTTAGTTTTTGTGTTATTTTCCAATTAATAACTTTTTAGGATACTGGAGCGTCTCGTGAGCACTTGGTTTTTTTTTAGCATAACTATTTTTGTTGTTTGTATTCATATTTTAAAACATATTACTATTAGAGCCTGTGTCATGCTGTAAATTCCTTTTATATATACATATTAATATATGTATATTATGTATATTGTATACATGTATATTGCATACATAATATGTTAATATGTGTATATATTATACATGTATATGTATATACACATTCCAATGTGTACGGTAGCACACATTGGAAACTCAACTAAAAGTGTAATAAGTGAGTCTTAATCATTTTGACCTATTAAGAAATCTACAGTTTCCTGCTTTTTAGTAGAGAAGGTATGAAGTGTAATTTTTCCACAGTGAATCAAGGTTGCCATTATGACAGTTTTATAGTAAAGAGTTCTCCTAATGCCATGTTTAGTTACTACCAAAGAACATCATTTTCCTAAATGCAAACAAATACATTCTGAATATAGAATTGAAAGCTTTACGGTATAATAGGTCTAACTAATATTTATTGTGACAGACATACATGCGATGCGTCAGTGTACAGGTACAGAAGTTGCTGCTCTGGGGAAGTAAGAAATAAGTAAATCACACAGTGTATGAGAAGGTAGCTAATGCTGTTTCGTAAGGGAGTTGGAGTGGTGTTGAGGTGGAATAGCTGAGGGCCAGGCCCTGAGGCAGAGCAGGTCTCAGTCTTTGGAGGAGCAACAAGGTTGGCTCAGCAGAGTATGCAAAGGAAAAGAAAGTGAGCAGAGCAGCTTGTTGTGCTTGGCTAGGTAGACAGACTGTTGGAGACTTTGCCGTTTATCTGACTGTCATGGGAGCCACCAAGGTTTGAAACCAGAGAGTAGCTGGGCTGCCTCTCTAGCTGCTCTGTTCAGCAGGCTTTCGTTGGAGTCAGTGGAGAGGAGAAGCGAGTACCCAATTAGGAACCCCCTGCAGCAAGCTAGGTGCCCAGACCAGGGTGGGTAGGCTTGAAGCTGTGAGAAGGCAAGTCAGGCTTTGGCCTATCAAGAAGATGAGGCTCTTACTGCCAACACTCACTGTGGCCTGCTTGCTTTTACTCTGACTTAAGTGCCAAGCTGTGAGCTTATATTGTTGTTGGTTAAGTCTTCTGTGGACCAACAAACATAAATGTTTATTAGATAGTCTGGAAACATAGCATGAGTGATTTCACAGTGGGTTCTGAGTGAGAGTGTAGTTCTGTGGTTTAGACGTGGATGACTTTGCTGTGGGGACTTGTAGCGGCTGGTTTCTCTGTAGACGTGTCAAGCCTTTTCTGAGTTCACAGTGAACGTAAATGATTACATTTGCCAAGAGTCTGCATCCCATAGTAAGAATTCCTTAATGTTTACTTTGTTTATATAAACAGGCAAAGGAATGGACCCCAGTTGGAAAAACAAAGAAAGAAAAACCTGCTAAGAAATTTTACTCTGAATCTGAGGAGGAGGAGGAGGAAGAGGAGGAAGAGGACTCCTCTGATAGCAGCAGCGACAGTGGTGGGTTTTATAATTTATCAAGCTGTATTTCATACTATAGATTGCATATGGATGCCCCTTATCTTTCCTTTCTTTCACTCTCCAGTCTGTTATTAAATTTAAGATATCTCAGCATTTATTTATTTTTAGAGTTAGGAAGTTGAGAGCAGTATGCATAAAAAAAGCATGCTAGGCATGGATTCAGAGTCTGGCCTGCAGCAGTACCAACTAAATGAGGCACCTACTTTTCCATCTGATAGGTGAAGAGGAAGACTAAAGCACGCCTTCGATCCCAGCACTTGGGAGGCAGACACAGGCAGATTTCTTGAGTTCAAGGCCAGCCTGGTCTTCAGAGGGAATTTCAGGACAGTCAGGGTTACACAGAGAAACTCTATCTTAGGGAAAAAACAAAACAAAACATAAAACTTTATAACTAAAAATTTGCATATGATTTACATAAGTGAACATATGTTTGAATCACTTGTCAAAAGTGTAATATGTTGGCAGCTCTGGTCAAAGACTGTCACTACTTCCTAGTTATCCACTACTTTTTCACCTGCTCGATCAAAATCTTTGTAGTATTTAATAAATCAACCCCAATACATTATCTTCTTGTATAATAAGCCAAATACCTCAACCAAGAAAGTTAACATATAAAGTATATAACTTGAAGAGTAAAATTGTCTCTGTAGTTAATCATGCGCTTTATTTTACACCCTACATGTGTATCTCCATCCTGTTTGTTTACAAGCTCATGCTTGCTCCTAGATTATTATTGCTCAGTATCCATTTGAAGAAATTCCATTGGCACTGTGGCTATTTGTGAGCTTCCAAATGCATAGTAGTGAGCCCTGTGTGAGGGCTTCTGCTGTACCCCGAGAGGAAAAATAACTGCCTAATACGGGCTGGGCCTAGATTGCCCTTGACTCCCATGTGAAGACAGTGAGAGAGTGACTTTGCTACTGTAGCTTCCCTCTTCCCTCCTTGTTCTTTCTGTGAGGGGTGGATGGTGGATGGGTGAGTGTGGGTATGCCTGTGTGAGAGAGCATTCACCAGTGCACGCGCATGTGGAGGCCAGATGTCAGTATCTGATGTCTTTCTGTCACTAGGCATCTTATTTTCGTAAACTTTGTATGTGTGTGGGAGAGAGGCACAATGCATGGCTTGTGTGGAGATGAGAGGACAGCTTGAAGGCATCAGTTCTCTCCTCCTGCCATGTGGTTAAGGGATCAAACTCAGTTTAGCAGCAAGCACCACCTCTGCAGCCCTGCACATTGTTGTTAAGACAGTCTCTCCCTGAATCTAGAGCTCACTGTTTCTAATACACCCCCCTCCCGGCCACCTCCTTACCCTAACACCAGTTACAGAGATGCACACCACAGTGCATGGCTTTTCCATGGGCTGCGTACTGGGGAGCCAAGGACAGCTTCTCATGCTTAGGCCCCGAGTACCTCACCCACTGAACCATCTCCCAGCTGTGCAGCTTCTTGTTATTTCCAGTGTAAACCAGTTAGCTGACTCACTCTCTCTCTGTTCCTCCCCCCTCCCTCCTTCCCTCCCCCCCTTTCCTCAGTGTGTGTGTGTGTGTGTGTGTGTGTGTGTGTGTGTGTGTGTGTGTATGTTTGATTTCATAACAAATTCCAAGTGTCTCTGTTGAGAAGCTTTTTTTGGGTAAGTGCTGTGAAAGACGCCATGGTGAATGCCTTCCCAAGAACCAGTCCTGCTGTGTTCTAGTCAGGTGCACATATTTCCAGTCATGTACTTGTCACAACAGCTCTAAAGCATTTCCCTTGCTGAAAAGGAAACTGAGAACCAGAGGTTGCAGTCTTAGAGCTGGTAAGTGGCATGGCCAGGATTTGAACCTGGACATTGTCACAGGAGAACCCTGCCTCATACCCCACTCGGTGACAGTCCACAGGCTCCAGCTGTCCTGCCTGGGCAGTGCGATGTAGAAAGGAATCTTCCTGAAGCAGGCGTTGGAGCAGTGTTTAACTGCTGGCTGTTTGTACTGAGGACACTTCCCTGGGTTGGTGATGAACAGGGCTAGTGTTTGTCCTTTCCTTTGGTGTACAGTTCTGCATCTGTAATCGTTTGTAATAGTAAGAAATATGCTGCTTTTTAATGCACACACTGATATGTATGCATTTTGAAAGAAGAGCCCCCATGTAGCCCAGGCTGGCCTTGAACTCAAGCTTATCCACCATGCCTCATTCTCCTGAATGCTAGAATTACAAGTGTGCGCGGTCATGCCCAGCTCTTACTGCATCACTTCTGCAAGAGCACTAGTGGGCCATGTTGTCTCAGACTGGGAGATGCGAGGCTAGCAGATGTAAGTTGTAACTCTTCAGGAAAGGTTGCTTGCTGTTAATGAGTTTAGACGTTTATTGGGAATAGTTTAAAAGTTCTTTTCCCTTTCAAAATTGGTTCCTAGGAAGATCTAACCATTGCTTTATTTTTTACAAAATAAAAATTTCAGTAACAGGTAGCAGAGTTCAAAATTATTTCTTTCTTATATGACTCTTATGCATTCTTTTTTTTTTAAATGCATGTCCTGGCTAGCTGCTTTAGGTTCTCTAGTGGGCTTCCTTATACATGTCGTCTCTGTTGTACCCATTGTCAGGGCGTCTTCTGCCTATTTGCGTCCCTGGCACATCACCCTGTGGAACCCATGCCTCGGACCTGACAAGGTCCCTCCATGTCAGCAGTTCCTTTCCTCTGTCTCTGTGACAGTTACGGGCTCCTACATGTAATTAAATGGTTGTGAGTGAAAGAGCCGCTGGTCTGTCTTTCAGAGAGTGGGTCTGGAAGTGAGAGTGGAGGCACAGGCAGTAGCAGTGAGGACAGCAGCGAGGACTCCTCCAGTGGACAAGAGAGCGAGACCGGAAGTGAGGCAGAAGCTGAACGTAAGACGGTGTCCAAGAAGAACTCCAAAACCAAGAGGAAAAGGTGAGACATTGCCTCAGTTGCCCTCAGGAAGTCTCCGGCAGTTACTATTTCTCCTTAATTCTCAGAGGTAGAAAATGCCTGTATATTTCCTCCAAAACAGACGTTTAGCCTTGACCTAACTATGCTTAGGTTTTATTTTGAACTTGAACAGATCTTAGGGTACATTGCCAAACTTGGTATCACCTTGGAAGGCTGCCTTAAGTGACCAAGTAGTAGGGATGAAACACTTAATTACCTTTTGTGGCAATTTTGCTGAGGGCTAAATTTAATCCTTCAGCACGTTGCCATTATGTAACTAAGACAATTGATTTTTCTAAATAATGTTACATTAAAAAGATTATGATCCAGATATCAGAGTCAAAGGCTGTGAAGGAAGACGGTCAGGAGACACGGAAGGTTTAGTGCTTTTCAAGAGGTGTCATTATCAACAGCGTCCTCCGTGTTAAAGCATCGGGAGGATTGTGAGTAATTGGGGCTAATACCTTGCGTTGTGTGGCTCTGCTCTCCCCACTGCTGTCAGAGTGGCCTCGGCTGACTCCCTGGCCCTTCTCGGGGCCTGCTGCCCGCTCCCTTGATGAGCTTGCAGCTTGGGCTCAGTCGTGGCTGACAGCACTGATTGGGCGCAGTACGCTCTCTGCTCCTTTTATTACAGACAGTAATTAAAGCAGCTCGCCCTGCCACTTCCATAACAAACACAGCATAATGCCCTAATTATGACTTTATTAATTTAAGTCAGGATTTAATGATTTTAAAAGTGATTTATATTGTTTTTCCTGTTCAGAACAAATGAAATCTGTAGGTTAAATTAATACAGGCTTTTCATCATTGCAAAGTTAAAAACCTAGTTACCAGTAAATTCTTCTCATTAGGTTAACATCTGAAACTCTAAGCAGTAAGGTAAACAATAATTACCATCAGAATTGAGTGATGCATAATAAAATAACACTTTTGCCTTTAAAAATCCTATCTGCAGTGCCAGGAGTGAAGTTTCCTTAGCATAGCTACCTTGTTTCAGGAAGGCGCCTTGGCTTGTCGTCGCCTGGCATTTGAGGACCCTGTGCTTGGCTCTCACATCAGACTAGCTGTGATGATCTGGTTCAGGGGGAAGTGCCTGTTCTAGAAAGGGAACATGTTCATCAGCACAGCAGAGTTTCCTCAGGTGGCAGAAGGCAGCTTGGTATATGCTTTTAACCGCATATTAGTTTCATTTTTCATTTCTTCAGAAATGTTTTTGTTAAATTTTTATTTATGTTTGAATTGTTATACCAAAGTGTAGCACAAAGACATTCTAGGCCCTTTTATTTGTAGGTACAGGTTTTAAGCATTGAGTTGGGATAATATTTATTGCTATTATTTTATAGGAGAGAAAACAACATATTTTTTCATCTTCAAATATAATTACACGTGCTCTGAGATGTTGCCATTGCTCCATTTTTAATAAACAGCAATCATATTTCCTCCACAAAAATCAATTCTGATAACTATTGATTCTTCTTCCCTTGCCACTCTCCCTTCTCCTGTGCCTTGTAGCCCATCTCCTAGAGTTTGTTTGCTATTTGCCAGCACATTCTAACGTCTTTGATAATCTTTAAGTATCTTCAGAAACTGCTTTTTAGTAGTGACAAGTGTTTGTTAATAAATTTGAATTTTACATCCCAAGGTATCTTCATGGGTGACACAGTAGTATAGTAAAGTGGAGATTGGACCTTGGAAGGAAACAGATTTGAAATCAGTGTTCATGATTCCCTCTTCTGCTAGCATGTCCTTAAAGTTATTTAACCTCAAATGTTGGCTTCTTTATTATAAGTGGGTTAATAATATACCCAGGAAGAGAGCATCTGCCGTAGATTCCTGGAATGAAATGCCTGAGTTATTGCTTGTTGTAAGCTGTCAGGTGGGTGCTTCGGACTGAACTCAGGGTCTTCTCTAAGAGCTCTAAGCACTCGCAACTGCTGAGCTAGCTCTCTAGGCCCCAAGCTAGATTTTTAAAAGAGCAGGCATGTGTGCATACATGCATGTACACACGCGAAGCACACACAGTGAAAGGAGCTAGACGTTCCATTTTGGGGAAAGTCTCAGCACCTCCAGGCACTTTGTCCATCTCCGTGCTTTTTGCTCTCTTTGGGGAATATATCTGAGTTGCCCATGCACCTCACTTCTGTTCTCAAGTTACGTCCTTTTCTCAAGAAGATTCATAATCTTCTGGTAGGTGTCCCTTTGAGTGTTCTCTCAAAACACCTGCACTGTGTCTTGTCACTGCCATGATATCTGTATGCTCCAGTGCACCACTGACACTGTACGTTAACATACAGGTCACCTTTATCTTTAGTACCTAGCATGGGGCTAACAAGTTTCTAATAAATACTAGTTGACTAAGTGAATAGCACTTTACTGAAATAGTATATTAAAGGAATCCTGTTAGAGGATGACGTGAAATGCTGGTTGACTAAATGAATAAGTGAATAGCGCTTTAGTGAAATGGTATGTTAAAGGAATCCTGTTAGAGTGTGATGTGGTAGCATGCACCTTCTTCCCAGCATTTGAGAGTATGAGGCTGGAAGACCAAGTGTGAGGCTAGCCTGGGCTACATAGCAACAAAAAAGACCATGTTTCTAAATAAGCAAATAAGGATTTCCTCTGAGCTAATTAATATTTCAAATGCAGGTCTATTGATAAAAGTAGATATATAAACTCTTTTTTGTTGTTGATTTTTGTTTTTTTGTTTTGTTTTGTTTTGTTTGAGACAGGATTTCTCTGTTTAGCCTTGGCTGTTCTGGAATTATCTTTGTAGACCAGGCTGGCCTCGAACTCCCAAGTGCAGGGACTAAAGGTGTATGCTACCACCACCCAGTGTTGTATAAACTCTTAAACTTATCAGTAAGCAATATTTTGAGGCATCATTTTAAAAATCAGCCTAAGTTCTTAGAATTTCTTACTGTTAGCTCTTGAGTCCTAGAAAGCCAGCTGGCCATCTCAGCATGTTTCTATACAGTTAGTGATGACGTCAGTCAGTGTTGTTCTGTGGTTTTGCATTTGCACTCGGTTGCAGGCAGCACTGCCGTTACCATTGTCCACTGCATCTAATGTGTTTCTGTGTGAGCACATGCTTCCCAGCACATGCGTGGAGATCACGTGGGGGTCGAGCCTGTCCTTCTTCTGCAGGTCCTGAAGATCACACTCGGCTCCTCAGGCTTGCAGCAGGGCCTCGACTCAGGGAGCCATCTCCGCAGCTCTTAGTGAATTTTCATATTTTAGAATTTTTAAGCCACCTTGACTCTGCTTTATAAAATTACTTAAATTTGTATAGTAAGGGATTTGCAATTTATATTTCAAAATTCATTTTTATTCATAGTGATTCAGAAGATGGGGAGAAGAAAAATGACAAATCTAAAGCTTCCGAATCATCCAGTGAGGAATCCAGTTCCACGGAAGAAAGTTCTTCAGAGTCAGAGTCAGGGTCTGACAGTAAACCTGTGACCAGAAAAGTGGCTAAGGTGAGCTCATGTGTATGCTGTGAGCTCATGTGTGTGCTGTGAGCTCATGAGTGTGCTGTCACTGGCAGATACGCACATACTTCTTGTAGCTCTTTGTAGTTAAGAACGCTTTGGGCTGGGCATGTGGCGCACTCACCTTTAGGCCGAGCACTTGGGAGGCAGAGATAGGCGGATCTCTGAGTTCTAGGCCAGCCTGGTCTACAGAGTAAGTTCCAGCACAGCCAGGGCTACACAGAGAAACCCTGACTTGAAAAACCAAAGCCAACCAAACAAAAAAGAATACTTTGGAAAGTTGAGTGTTTGGTTAGAAAGCTAAGAAACTGAAGGAGACACATTCAACATTGTCACTACAACTAATATTGGGCACGTATCTGCATTCCCCCATGGTGTTACCTCCCCACAACCTGCCCTGATAAGCCAGCTCTACAAAGACGTGCGTGACAGCGCCTGAGACTTTTGGTAGGCTGTGACAAGGGTTATTTTTGCTAAAAGAGACATGAAAGGAAGCCTCAGAAATAGACGGACGGCACAGGACTACAAGTGTAGATATTATAAAATACTGATTCCAGCATGCTTTTAAAAATATTTATCAATAAAAATATGATAAATAGTAGCAAAATGTTTTCAAAGTTTTAAGGTTTATATTACTTAACTAATTACATTTATTTTAGAGCAAAACTGCAAGAACCGTTTATGTATTTGAACTGAACATTTGTGATTGAACTTGTAGTCTGGTTAGTATGAAAACATGATAATAGATTGTAAATGAAGTTACTGATACGAAGTTGGATCTAATAATGGTTGTCTTTCTGATCTCAGATTGTCACCTTTTTAGTGTAAATGGTCACATTGAGAAAGTGTCACTACGATCACCTCTCTCATCCCATGTGTCTAGTATAATGACTGTCAGAAGTTGCTATTCAATGAATTATATTTTTTTCATAACCCAATATTTTAAAAGTATTTACTTGTTAATTCTGTGAATCTGAATTTCCTTAGTATGTTATCTGGGTAGCCAGAAATTAAAACAAATTCATTCTAGTAGGCCCTCCACATCCAGATTCACTGTTAAGAATAAGTTTTTGTAAAATGCTGCTAGTGTTTATCTTGTCTTATTTCAAGTATTCTTGCAAATGGTAAAAACTTATGTTAAAATTGAATTCATACTTATGTAACAAGATTTAAGGTTTTGTCTTGCAAAAATTCATAAAAACTTGTAGAGATTTGGAGTTATTAATGTGGACTCAAAAACACACCAGAGTTTCACATATCTTCATTTTCTACTCTAAAATATACTTAAAATGTTTTAAATAAAGAGCTTTGGATAGTGACAGGAAGTACAACCTGGGGGTGGGGACACGACAGCAGTGCTTTATAAACCACAGATATAATCTAAGTAAGTTATTCTTTACAGATTTGAATAATTAAAAATCTATAGACCCCACTGCCTATGTAGTGTTAGCCCACAGAGACACTGTGATGTTAGTTTTGCTCCCTCCCTGTTGGGGACATCAGTGAGGAGCTCACTCACGTCTTGATAGCTGCTGGTGTGCAGAGCAGCACCCTGAGCAAGCTGCTTGAGAACTTGAGGCTGCACACGGCTGGGTGCCTGCTCTCCTCAGGTCACACACTGTGCCTGCCTTAGAGTGCTGTTGTCTGTATGCAGTAGTAGGTGGAGAGGGGAGCATTGCTGTTTTACTTACTTTTCTTTAATTTTGCAATTGAACTAAATATTCCCACCCTCTCAGCTACCATATTTTTGTCTTCATTTCATTCTGAATGGTTTGAAGCATACCATGTGATCATAAGTATACCAAAATTTTAATAATAAGTGACTTTATAATTGTGGAAGATTCCCCCTTCTGTCAAATGCTGTGGCTTTTGCCCACATTATGAGTAATGAAGGCAGATGGTGGCTTCTTTGCCTTCATTTAGCTGACAGAGTGTAGGCTCTGTAAAGTCATGTCTTAAATCTGCAGCTTGATCTTACTGTTTAATCTTTCATCTTCCATTTTACACATTTGTTTTCATCAGTGTGCCCCCAATGCATTTGGAGATAGCTTGAGTACGTGGCTTTCAAAGTTGTTAATTTTTGGTGTTTCATGAGGTTAGACTGGTGTTCTGTTGTCAGGTAGCACCTCAGGCTTCAGGCCCCTGGTTTATAAGGAAGACACCAGTGCCTACTTTGTTACATCTTATCTTACAGGAAACAAACGAGCAAGAGCAGCATGAAGTGCTGTTTAGGTTGGTTGGTTGGTTGGTTTTATATGCTTTTGTTGTTGTTTGGTTGGTTTTGGTTTTTTGAGACAAGCTTGCTTTCTCAAATAGCCAATATCTTGAGTTATCTTATAGATCTCAAATATCTCGAGATATCCTAGAACTTGCTATCCTAGAACTTGCTCTGTAGACGAGGCTGGCCCCATCGCACTATAGATTTAATACTGTTTACCTAGGACCTGTGCTGAAAGGACTCTGGACTCCCTGTGGCTCTTGTCTTCTATAATTTTCTGCTCTTTTTTTAAATAATACTGAGAATTTAAGTCTGTTTTCACTTGTGACCCCTAATTGGTTTCTGCCATCTTCAGAAGACAGCTGTGAGTCACCTACGTAGCACTCTGCCCGCACTGTGCAGTTCCCCGCCCTTCCTGTGAGGGCATCTGTCCTGTAGCCAGGGCTAAGCTGTGCCTCCTTTGTCTCTGTTTTGGGAGTCAGCATCTACCTTCTTGACACGTTTAGTCTTTGCCCACTAGTTTCTCTTCTGCCGCCCAGACCCCTCAAGTGGTTTCTAGCCTTTGAAACAAACCCTTTAACCCTTTAAACCTCCGTGGCCCCTATAGTCCACCAACACACTAACATAGTAATTATTGACTCTCTGTTGCCCCACTTTGAGAGTTTCTCCCCATTTAGACCAAATGCTTGTGGGGAGGCTGGGTTTTTAACTCTAGCACTTGTGCTGACACCATGCCCGCGGGCTCTCCTGGCTCCTGCACTTCCCGCCGACTCCTTCCACTCTGTGTTTACAGAGTTGCCAAGACCCTCAGATTTTGCATGTGGTTTTTCCTGTCTTTTCTTCTTTCCTCCGTTCGCTGTCTAGATCCACTCTTCCTCAGCTTTGTAGACCTTTGCCATAGTCCTCTTCAACCCTCAGCGTCAGCACAGCTGCTAGATCAAGCTGTAGATGTCTGTTGGCGTCTGAGTTCAGTAACCTCCTTAGCTGCCATGTCTAAATCTATCTCTCTTGTTTTAATCTATTCGTTTTCTGGCCTCACACTCGTTCTTTTCTTATGAAACTATGCGCTTGGATGTTTCTGAGCCTTTGTTCATTTTTGCACATCTCTCTTATTAAAGAAAATGGAAGGTGAGGAGGGAGGGGCCTCCTGTGAGACTGTCATTTTCACGTCTGGTGGATGGTAACTGCAGGGAACCGAAACGGTCCTCTTGGGAGGGTGTCACTTCTGGATATCTGAATTCCTTAAGGAGTTGTCACTTAATTCTGTGTTGTGATTAGTAATGGCCGCAGAACATGATCTTGTTTCAGATTTAATTATTTTATAGACAAGTGCACTTTTATGTACAGGTGTCCTTTCCTGAAATGTATCTGAAAAACGTTTAGAGCATATTGTCATTTTTATAAGTAATTATTTTGTTCCAAGTAATACACTTAGCAAAATTATTTATTTTAGGTTTACTTTATTTTTATTTTGTGTGTATGTGTGTTAGCATGTGTGTGTGAGCATGTGTGTGAGCATGTGTGTGTGAGCATGTGTGTGTGAGCATGTGTGTGTGAGCATGTGTGTGTGAGCATGTGTGTGTGAGCATGTGTGTGTGAGCATGTGTGTGAGCATGTGTGTGTGAGCATGTGTGTGTGAGCATGCATGCGCACAGTGGCCTGAGAGGGAATAGGAACTGGGGTAGAAGCATTTGTCAGCCGCTGTGTGGGCGCTAGGGACTGAACCCAGGTCCTCTGCCAGAGAAGCCAGTGCTCCCGATCACTGACCGTCTGCAGCCCCGCAAACCCCTCTCGATATTGTGAGCACTTCTACATGCTTTATGCAATGTGAAGGAAAATATTCTTACATGCATGAGTAGAGAGAAAACTGCAACACAGACATATGTGGAGTGATTCTCACCTGTAGCTGCATGTCCTAGTTTTTTTGTAACATAACAATACTGTGCAGATTAAGACGTGTTTAGCAGATGGTGAGCATTTTATACTAAGCTGATGTTGTTTCCCCTTGAGGGAACCTATGCTCAGCACCCCTATAACTAAGCAGCATGTGAGTACACCTTCACCCTACGCTGCTGCCAGTGGACTCTCCTTCCCCTGGTCACACATTAGCCGTGCTTGCTCTCTGTGGAGTATGGACCCTGCAAACGCACCGCAGGAGCCCTGTGCTGGCTGGCTTCTCTTCTGATGACTTTGTCTTCTCACAAGCTTGTGCAGGTGTTGAAATCGTTACCTTTTGTGATCATTGAAGAATATTGGTCTTTATTCTAAAAATTCAAAGCTTTGTCTGTTTTAATGTTTGTCTTTCTCAACCTAGTTTTTAATTTAAATTCTTAAAGAAGTGTCGGGCACTGGAGAGATGGCTCAGTGGTTAAGAGCACTGGCTGCTCTTCCAGAGGACCCCGGTTCAATCCCCAGCACCCACATGGCAGCTCACAGCTGTCTATGATTCCAGTTCCAGAGGGTCTGGCACCTTCACACACGCATACATACATACATACATACATACATACATACATACATACATACATACAGGCAAAACGTCAGTGTACATAGAAATAAATCTTTTTTTTTTAAAGAAAGAAACGTCATTTGATTTCAGTTGAGATCTTTAAAACAAAGGGAAGCCATCCAGCTGGCGTCCGTTCCTGCTGGAGCGGGCGTTCTCCGGTGGGGAGTGTGGGGAGGCCCCTGTACTGCTCATTAGTGTGTATTTGCTCTGGATTTTAAGAGCAGTAGGGGCTTGATAAGCTTTTCATAGGGCTGGTCCTGTTGTATAGTTTTACATCTCAACCTTTGTACAGTAGAAACATATATGGTGCTTACACGCCTGTAATCAGTATGCAAATGGATATTCATAATGCATGAAAAACCTTTACAGAGACTGTTACACATTTTTGTTTGTCATTAGAACTTAAGAGCCTTTATTTTTTGAAATGAAATACATTAACTAGAAGTTAGTTTCTTAGCCCTGTGACTTTTTATTTCATTTTGAAGGTGTCCCTGTGTCACTGTGTAATGAATACCACAGGGACAAGATGGAGATTTGAAGGCAGTGAGTTGATAAGTAGATCTGCTTTGCAGCAAGATCTTAAGATCAGTAACTGTTGTCCTTATAAAAGTCAAATACAGTCACTCAGCTGTTAAAAACCTAATTCTCTATTTTAAAAAAATATACAAAACAAATTGTCTATCTTTCTGCTTGATCTCCTTTCAAGTACGAACACAATGGAAACAGTGGGTGATCTGTCAGTGTGTTTGGTTTGTCAATGGTGGTTTTGTATAAATATTGGGAGGGTAAGAAATAAAATTCACACAGTAAAATATGATTTCATCTGCCTTTTCTCCGCAGCTCCGTGGCTCATGCCGCGGTGTGAAATCCTCATTTTACACACTTTGCAGGCGGAGCACATGAATTATGCATTGAGCAAGAAGAAGCTCCTGCCTCAAGTCCTATCTGCATTTGCCCAGGTTCTGTCTCTATTACCAGGATGAATTGCAAATGGAGAAATGTTTGATGGAATAGGGCTCTTAACTTCTTTGTTTAGAATTCAGATTTTTATTTTTATAGTAGATCCTTTAAGTATGAAAATGTTGTGAACTTACTATGGATTCTTTAAAATGAAAAATGAAATATAATGTAGGAGAAGCGTGCTAGCATATCATGAAGCGTTTTATAGCCTTGATTCGGAATGCAAGGCTTTTCCAATTTGGTGGAAATGACCGTCATCTATTGCTAATGTTGTATTTCAGTCACTGCTTATTTGCTCTCCTTAGAAAGTCAATGGGATTCTGTCCTTTTTAGAGCCCGCTTCCTTCTCTTCTAGGCTTCTGATGAGAGCCAATAGCAGATTCACATGTAGCTGTCTCCTGTGTCGTGTGGACCTGATGTGTGCCTAATAGACACTGCCACACTTTCCTTGCTGTGGGGTAGAAAATAGGGTGTAGGCTCTAACTTCAGCTCTAACTTTATCTTGTTGGTAGGTTTCTAATTTTTCAGGCAGTGAGCTTACATTCTGATGAAGCAGTGTGGTCGTTGTAGCTGGTGAGAAGCCACACCCATTGTGCACAGCATTTGATGAGCCATACGCCAATAACCTTTTGGTTATGTTCTTATTTGCAGGAATGAAAGTCTAGTTGGAATGACATTTCCATTTTAAATCATTTTTCATTACCTTGTAACTTAAATTTCAGTCTCCAAAGTAACATTTCTTCTGTTTGTCTTCCTGCAGACTAGACATTGTTACCCTCCAGCAGAGTTCAGAGAGAGGGGCGGGTGCTGTTTCTGAGTTAAGGAAGGATGAGCCAAAACCCAGCTAGAAGGCTTTGCAGTTCAGTGCTGGGGAGGAAAGGGGACAGTGCTGACCTTTCTTTTGTTATAATCTTTTTGGTTTTAATGTGCATTCTTAGCTAATCCTTTGAATAACTCTCTGAATGTTGGCTTAAAGGAGAACATAAGTAGAACTTTAATAACATGAAAACATTATTTCCTAGATGTTTCTCTAAAAGTGTGTGAGAGTGAGTATGTGTGTGTGTGTGTGTGTTTGTGCACGCGCGCCTGCTGTCTCAGTGCCACAGGAGCCAGAAGAAGGTGACAGATAGTGGAGAGCTGGAATTACAGGGAGTTGTGACCTGTTATGTGTGTGCTGGGACTTGAACTCAGGTCCTCTGTGCCAGCAGTACACTGGCCATCTCCCCCGCCCCCCACATACCGTTATGTAATGCCGTTCATGCGGCGCTGTTCCAAGTGCACCAGCACTCAGATGGGGCTTTTGCTTCAGTGACACATCATTTATGCTAACAATAAGCTCAAAATTCAGTTGGTAAATCCTAAGTTATTCGAAAGTGGGAACTTTGTCTAGGTAGTTATTTCCATTGCTGAGTATAGAATCCAATACACATTTAAAACTCTAAAAGAAAAAGCAGATTAAGCAGCGTCGATACAGATGTGTCAGTCTAACGCACTGTTCTTTGTTAACCTTTTTCTTTGTCTGCTCTCTGTGCTATTTAGCTGTTCTTAGTCGTGTGCTGGGGGCGGGAGTGAACACGTGTTCCTGTGTGTGGCTGCATGTGGGTGTAGGTTTGTAGAAGCCAGAGATCGACATCTAGTGTCTTTCTCCGTTGTTTTCCATCTTATTTTTGAGACAGTGTTTATGTTGGAACTAATTAAGCTGGAGTGGCTAGCCAGCTATCTGCAGAAATCTTGTCTCCATTTTCCCAGTATGCACTGGGATTATACATGGCTCTGACGTGGGTGTTAGAATCCTAAATCAGACCCATATGTGTTTTACAATAAGCACTGTACAAACTAAGCCACTTCCCTAACCCAATTATACCATTTTTATTAAGGTGGGTAAATTTAGTGTAAGGGCTTTATGTTCACTCTCATGGCAATGAATGTTTATAAACAGTGAATAAGCGAGTTTCTCACGGGAGAAGCCCTGATTTTCAGTAGGTATGTTTTAAACATTTACTCTCTATCAAATGCTAAGAAAGTGAATGAGTTGCTTTTCATACTAAAGAGCATGAGCAAGGGATACTGTTTTCGTGGGTACTTTTGGTGAAGACCCATGGCACACCTAGTGTAGGAGTACCAAGTATCTAGTGCAGTACCTCTCACGGGCTGACTGCTGAGAGTCCAGCCTGCTGCCAGCCTAAGGCCGTCAGCGCTGTCCATGTATTATTGTTTGAATATTCCTGTTTCTTAAGTATACCCGTTTAACAGTTATTTCTAAGAATGTTTAATCACTTCCTCTTCCTCCTCTTCCTCTTCCTCCTCCTCCTCCTCCTCTTCTTCCTCCTCCTCTTCCTCCTCCTCCTCTTTTTGGTTTATTTGAGACAGGGTTTCTCTGTGTAGCCTTGCTGTCCTAGTCTCACTCTGTGGACCAGGCTGGCCTGGGATTCACAGAGACCCACTGAACTAAAGGCTTGCACCACTATGCCCACCTTGTTTGTTCACGTTTCACTGAGAGCCACATTGTATTTTTATGTAGCATAAAAGTTGTCAGGATGTAAAATAGCTATCACATCTAAATTTTCTTCTAAAGATCTTTTATATTCTTTAGCATGAAGTATTTTAACATCATTAACAGTTTTTATGGTGAGGAACACATACAGTATGCTCATACAGAATTTTAATTCAGGAAAGTGTTTCTATCACTGTGTAGAAATTTACATCGTAATTTTGTTACTGAGACAAGAGGGAACAGCGCGCTTCATGGTTTTCCTTATCCAGTGTCTGAGTGAGGTTTTGGTATTTTACAGGCCAAAGAGAGAAAACCCCAGCAAGAACGACACCCTCCTGCCAGAGAGGTCTGCCTGCTGGACCTAGATGACTGTAAGTACCGGGACTTCCGGGCTCTGTGTTCACGGGTGCTCTGTGTTCACGGGTGCTCTGTGTTCACGGGTGCTCTGTGTTCACGGGTGCTCTGTGTTCACTGGTGCTCTGTGTTCACTGGTGCTCTGTGTTCACGGGTGCTCTGTGTTCACGGGTGCTCTGTGTTCACGGGTGCTCTGTGTTCACGGGTGTTCTGTGTTCACGGGTGCTCTGTGTTCTTATAGTACTTGTCATCAGTGCCCTCATTGTCCGGCCTGTCAGTTCTGTGTCACATGAGTAGAGCATCAGACCTGTTCTGTTTTAGTAACTTGTCCTTGCGTCATCAAATAGTGATCCTGCCTCATAGCATCCGCATGGTGAGGTCTCTGGTTATGGGGACTGACTCATGTCAACTAAGGAGGGAACTGGGAGAGCAATGAAGAAAGACAGCCCCGGCTTCTGCTGCTACAGCGACTCATGAAGAAGGCTTGACTGGCCAGCTTGGCTCTGCCTTCTGTGTTTTATCAGCAAAAAGTCTTCATTGAAGCAAATACACTTCCAAGGAGTCAGACACCTAGAGCCTCACTAACCCAAGTGTGCAAAGTCACAACTCTTTTTTTCCAATTCTTTTTCTTTATTTTATTAATTACTCACTTTACATCCTAGTCATAGCCCCTTCCTCCTCCCTCCCAGCCCCACTCCTCCCCGTTTCCCTTATCCTCCCCCCTCAGAGAAGGGGGTCCTATCCCCAACCCCCACCCCAGCATATCAAGTCATATCAGGACTCAGTGCATCCTCTTGCCCTGTGGCCTGGTTAGGTAGCCCCCCCCCCCCAGCTCCCCACCCCCCGCCAGGGGAAAGTGACTGAAAACATGCAGCAGAATCAGTCCCCATTCTCCTTACTAGGGGACCCACATGATGACCGAGCTGCCCATCAGATACATCTGTGTACAATTCACAGACCCAAAGAAGACAAGTAACAAGGAGGACCCAAGGGAGGATGGTTAAGTCACATAGGCGCAGCTCTTAAGTCACTCAGCGTGGTGGGTGCTGGGCAGTGCTGTGAGCGTTGTTGGTAGGTAGACCCTACTAGGAGAGCAGTTGGAGGTATGGGTCTCATTTTCAGTGTACTTTTCCTATGTGGAGGCTGAGTTGTTTTGGAGGTTACCTCATTTTTTTCATAGACCCATTCTATTTATATTGTCTATGTCTATTGTGATTGCCATAGCAAGTTCTTAATAGAGAAAAATAAAAGTGTATAATATAGAGAAATACTTACTGGAGAGAAATTGACCATATTTGACCATGCTAGCAGTGATCAGAAGGTTTGCTGCAGCTGAAGTAGAGGCAGTGCCTGTGCTGCATTGATGGAAGTGAAAGGCATGCTGAGTAAGGTGGAATCAGGGACAGGCACTGCATGGTTTGTCTCCTGTGGTCTGGGCCGGGGAGGTCATAAAAGTAGACAAGAGCACAGGAGAAAAGGAAAGCCATGGGGGTGGCTAAGTAGGGGGTAGGATAGAACTTGCCGTCTGTGTAGATGAGAGTACAAAAGCCAGTGCTTTACAACTAACATATGCTGTTTTTAAAACTTAGAAGCAAATCTGTATCATTTTGTCCATACTAACGAAAGATTTTAAAGTTTACCAGCATCCAGTATCAGTAAAGGTCAGAGTGACAGCACTGCATGTGCTCTCCACAGGGATGCAGAGAGCCACAGCCTTTGGGAGTCATCCTAGTTGTGTGTCCCTTGGACTGGGTAGTTCTTTTGGGAAATTTATCGTAACAATAAACTACACATCTCTCCCTTCCTTGTTTTAAACATATTAGCTTAATGTCCTGGTGCTGCATTTAGACTAGCATGTGCACCCCTTCAGCAGATGGTTGTACTTCTTGGCCACGTTTCCAGCCACTGCTGCTTTGCTCTGCTCTGCTCAAGCACGCTGTGCTGTCTCCTCATAGGTCCTCTGCCTGGGTCCTTGCTGCCCACAGGGTTCCACTCTGTCTTCTAATGGCAGGCACCAAGCCAAAGCTCTGAAGTCACCGACTCTCAGACCTGCATTGGTTCATTTGCAGAGATGTAATAACTGCCTTAGGCTGCGACTTAGGAGCAACACAAGTTCATTATGATGCTATAAGTTAAAACGTAGCTGTGTGTGGCGGTGCAGGCCTTTAATCCCAGCACTCGGGAGACAGAGGCAGAGGTAGACACAGGTGGATGATCTCTGTGAGTTCAAGGCCAGCCTGATCTGTAGAGCAAGTTCCAGGACAGCCAGAGCTACAAAGGAAAACCCTGCCTTGAAAAATCAAATCAGTCGACTGGAGAGATGGCTCAGTGGTTAAGAGCACTGCCTGCTTTTCCAAAGGACCCTAGTTCAATTCCCAGCACCCACATCACAGCACACAATGTAACTCCAGTTCCAGAGATTCTGACACCTTCATACCAATGCAAATAAAAAAGAAAAAAGAAAAGAAAAATCAATTAATCAATCAATCAGTTGGTCAACCATGACATGCACACAGAGCATGTAAACAGTAGAAATCTGCAGTATATATAAATGCTAGAGTGTAATCATTTTTAAATGTGTATTTTTATATAGAGAGACAAAGTTTCCTTGACTTTTTCTTATTTGAAGACAGTTATTTTTAGAAAGGAGATTTTTATCCCAACTTGTTTTTAAAACTCATCAACTCAGTATACAAAATATTTATCTTTGTTGTTAGTACCCACACAGTTACATTTTCCTTGGGGGAAAAAATTCTTTTCTTTGTCAGATGGGGTACTTGAAATACTTGTTAAAAAGTTAATTCAGCAATGGCAGTAGATGAAGTGTCTGCTGAATTCAGAGGACCCTGCTGGATGCTGTAGCACATTCTCTCCTAGGTGCTGAAATCTAGCCAAAGGTATCTCTACCTGAGCAAATGCATCCCTTTTCTACATGTGTGACATACGTATGTTGCAAGTTCCATAAGGAATATGTGCAAAGCTGCAAATGCTTGTTGGAGAAGCATCATTGAGTTCAGAGCTAAAGGCAAGCATGAGGCTGCTGGCTTTGCCCTCAGCAGCTTCTTGATTACCTGTTGGAACTGTTCCGTAGCAGGTGAGGTTTCAGGCCCTGAGAGGTAGAGTGATAGTTGAGGGGAGGTGCAAACAGTGTTCCAGTGTGTGAGCAGATGCGGCATTCATCCGTCTCCTCACTCAGAGGACTTGTTGGATATCCATTGTGATACTGTTAATCTTCACATGCTGAAGACCTAAAGAACACGTTTATATAAGAAGCCCAGAGTGATGAGAGCAGCAGGAAACTGACGTTCGTTTTTCTGGCTTTGGCCTGGGAGAAGCAGTTTAAAAGGCACTAAGATGTGTTTTGGCTCATGGATTCAGCCAGTGGCCCACCTTACCTTGGTCTTTGAGGTGGATGTCAAGCATCATGCCAGCTAAGATGTGTGGAGGAGGGAGGCTGTCCACATCCTGCATCCTGTAGCTAAGAACTCCCTGCTGAGGAAGTGTACAGCATCCTCAAAGGGCCACCATCACTGGGTACCACGTCGCCAACGCTTGAGCCCTGGGGAAAGTTCACCTTCAGACCTAACAGCAGCATTTAGAATACCAGGAATGAATGAAATGAGAGACGGGCCTATGAACTCCTAGGGTTGTGGCGTCTAATCCACCTAGAGTTTTGGGGTACACCTCGAGGCTTGTATTAACAAAGCAGTGGGAGGTGGGAGAGCAGAGTGGGGGAGGGTAAGCTGGGCTGCAGCAGCAGAGGACGGCATGAGCACAGGCGTTAGCTGGCATACCCTTAACCAGCTTCATGGGTTAATTTCTCTGTCTCATTCATCTATAACACAGTAAGAGAAGAGGTCGTTAAGTCCTTGACAATTCTTGTAGATTATGAAGTACTTGACTCTGTGGATATCAGGACAAAATGTCCTTGCCAGAATAGCATATGACCTGTAGTCTGTTGTTGGACTTTGAGAAAGCAATGTGCATTCTGCCTTTATGGAGGGTATTTTATCTTTCTGGAATATCTTCTAGTCCCTATACCAAATTATCTAAATGAGATGATCATAAGGCAGCAATCACCCCAGTGTTCTTTTGTACGAAGGGTGAACATGTTCATTACACCGAGTTCAGCTAGCTCAGAAGCCTTTCCAGATAGCCAACAGCACCGCTTCATAAGCCATGCAGACTCCAACATCTCTCTGTTGGGTGGCGTGTGGGTAAGGCCACTGTATTCAGTGAGGTGGCTAAGCGGACATTAGGAAGCTTGAGGGTTTACTTTCCGTTTTGAAACTGTCTCACTATGTAGCCCTGGCTGACCTGGAAATAACTATTTTAGACCAGGTGGCCCTCAAACTCCCAGAGATCTACCTGCTTTTGCTTCTAGAGTGATGCAGTTATTAAAGGTGTGTGCCACAATGCCTGGGCAGCAGACAGTTTGAATCTCAGTTCTTTTTATTGTTTAGCTGTGTTGCCTTGGTCAGTTTATTTAATTTCCATGTTAACAAGTATTTTCTCCAGGAACAGATCCAACAGAATGAATGCATATTGAAAGGGGCTTATTATTAGACTGGCTTACATGATGTGGCCAAGTAGTCCCACAATGGCTGCCTTTACACTGGAAAGGCCTGGAGCCTTATAGCTGCTCAGTCCATAAGGCCAGTGCCTTGGCAGTCCCAGCCTGTCACTGAAGGTCTAAAGGATTCCTAGAGCCGCTGGTCTTCAGTCCTCTTTGGAAGGCTAAAGAAGCTGCACTAATCAGCAAGGGATGCTGGTGGCGCCAGTAGCAGCAAGATAGAATAGGGTAGATGAACTTGCCAGCACAACGCGAAGGCAAGCAGGCAAGAAGCAACACTTGTCCTCTGCAGATCTTTTTATCTGGCCTGCCCCCAGAAGATGCTGCCACACTTTGCGTGGGTCTTCCCACTGCGGTTGAAGCGAGCAGAGGCACACTCAGCAGTTATCTGTTAATCGACTTTGGATCCACTCACACTGATAACCAACATAACCATCACACTCTCGGTGCTTTAGTGGCTGGGTCTGCAAGATTAAACAAATGCTGTCCTAGGGATTGAATGAACTGCAGCATGTGAACACGTTTACATCTGCACCGCGCATGTGCCAAGTGTTCTTAGGGGCTCATGATGATAGTAGCAAATGAGGACAAGCTCAGTAGCCACAGACCAGGCCTCGTGTGCAGAAGGGTAGTTGTGTAATTGCTGTGTTACACATACGTTAGCAAAGAAAAGAGTGTTTTGCAGAAAGTTTTAAAAATACAGGTTTGGGGAAAAATGGCTTAGTGGGTGAAGTGCTTGCTGTGCTAGCAGCTGGAGGACGAAGGTTTGAAACCCCAGAAGCACACAAGGCTGAGTGTGTGAGGCCACGGCTGCAAGTCAGGAGGGAAAACAGGAGAAGCCACGGCAGCTTGTGTGCCAGTTAGCCTGAGGTACACAGCAGCAAACAGATGAGATCCTGCCTCTGACTGCCATGTGGCGAGCACGAACACACACACACACACACACACACACACACACACACACACACACACACACACACACACACACCTCAGTATTTTATAGGTAAGTTCAGGGAAGCCTAGGGTTAATATCAACAGTGCTTTGCCACGCTCTATATAAAGGCAATGGGAAAATCGAGGACTACATTCCCATTTTCTATTGTGTGTGTAGATTTGATTTGAGATTTCCTTTAAAGGTTTTCTTTCTCGGCACTATCATTTGCAAAGTATAGTGTTACCTTTTTTGTTAGGGGTGTTTATCTTTTTCCCCTCAAGTAACTTGACAGAGACCTTATCTTGAAAACAAGACATTCCATTGTTAACTTTAGGAATTAATACTCTTCTGCCTAATTCCCAGCATATTGTAAGACTAGAGGAGAAAGAATCTGAAAAGAAGTGTCAAATTAAACAAAGGTTACCGGCGTTTTACTTTATAGTGTTACTTTGGAGAGAGAATTTGTTGGAAGATAAAACTTTTCCGCAGTCTAGTTTTCTTTTCAGTTCAATGGTTGAGACAGTACTAAAGACAAAAACCAGGAAGGCAAAGCATTCATAGGCTAATAGAACCCAAAATATTAAGGTGCACTGTGTCACATGAGAGCCACAGCTGTCAGAGTAGTGGTGTGGACCACCGTCTTAGGAATGGTAGTCAAGTCACGTAATTGTTTGTTTATTTTGAACAGATTTTCAGGATGCAGGTTTCTGTTCTCAGCTGCATGCCAGCTTTCGCACATAGCTTTGTGGCAGTGTATAATTGCGAGGGACTCATCTAGCTGGACCATAATTGGTTAGAGGAGAATAAACTAAAGAAATGAGTTAAGCATCTTTTAAAAACTTCCGACTCAGCTGAAAATATCTCTTCATATTATTCTTTATGTTAGTGTGGAAAATGTCCTACTGTTTTCTTCTAGTGAAGTTCTTCATGATAAATGTTAGCGATAAAAAATTTCAAAACCTATTGCTCAAGGTATTTATGCCTTGCTTTGTTGTAGGTTTGCCTTATGTTTGAAAGCTCAGACTAATCACTGCTGTGACTTGGTAATAACGTGACTAAATCAGGATGTTAAATAGAATTGTCATACATTCATTAATCAAAGTAATTTAATTAGATTTACTAACAAAATAGAATGTTGCTTTTAATAATAGGAATTAAATTTTCATGCACACTTACTAATTTGGGCCTTTTCTTCCAGTTAACCCAGTATCCGCCCCAGTTGCCCTTCCTACACCAGCCCTTTCTCCGAGCTTGATAGCTGATCTTGAAGGTCTAAATTTGTCAACCTCTTCATCAGTCATCAACGTAAGTGATTTCCATATAACACCTATGGTACATAGGATCTTTCTTATGAAAAAGCAAATAGTCAATATGAATTCGTAGTGTTCATTAGTGCTTCTCCTAACAAAAGTTGGATTCAGACAGACCTTTTAATTTAAATTTATTTACCCATTATCTTCTCAGGTTACTTCTGCTTATTAGCTGAATTTAATTATTATGTGTACATTTTTTGTGTGTGGTCTTATGAAGCATACAGGGATTCATTGCCATGTTGAGGTAATGTATCAACAATCATGTACCTCTTACTGTTGAGGATATAAAGTGTGATGCATATACAAACAAACTCAAAAGCAGTCATATCTCTCTCTCTCTCTCTCTCTCTCTCTCTCTCTCACACACACACACACACACACACACACACCACACATACACACATTGGTGAGGGAAATACAGTGCATTGTTAATATCACTCTAGGCACATAGACTATGCCTGCACAAAGTAAGACTTCTGCACAGTGGAGGCAGAGAATAAAACTTAATTATTGTATGTATTAATTTATAATCCTTCTGTTCTCACCACATGGTTACTTCATTTTAAAAGCCCAGGCTTGAATTTCTTTTTGTGTTACCTTCATATAGTGAAATCTTAAAAAAAAAAAACAACAAAACAAACAATTAGTGTTATTTGGGGCTATGACTTTAATGAGGTGAGAATTCTGCCTATCGCAAAACAACATCAAAAGTAGCAATCTGTCAGTGTCTGAAACTGCAGCACTTCTTCTGTATGTTAGCGTTGCCCACCAGCCGTTCACTGTGAGTCAAGCATGCTTCCTAGGATGCAGAGCCTGTTGCTCTGCTGACCTTCTGTTGATCTAGAGCAGGCGGCAAGCTTTCGGTGAGCACCAACAGCTTGGTGTTGATCTTGTACGTCAGTGGGCAGGGAGGTGGAGGGTACGTACTGCTGATCTGAGCCACCCAGTGGAGCTGCTTCCCTCAGACGAGGAGAAGCGTGTCACCGCCGTGTGTGTCATCCCAAGGTATTTCCCCTTCAGAGTTAACGTGCTCCACAAGGCTGTGCTGAGAAGAGCAGCTTGTTTTGGTCCTTTTTGGTGAGCTCACACAATGCACTGATGAAGACTGGTAAGCTACAGCGGCCTGTTCAAGTGTAGAATGGGGTTTTCTCTTAGCCGCTGAGAAGAGTAAGTGGTGTTTGGGGTTTCAGGTTGCTCATCTTTCTGAAGGAAAATGCATATTAAAGCATTTTAAAAGATGAGAAACCCTTGGAATTGGCAGCGAAGTCTTTCATTTACTCAAGTAATAAGGATTTATTGAGTATTTGTGTTAGTCTCTGAGGAGAAAGTGGTGATCAGAACATCTATAGTAAACTCGGTAGGCAGTAAGGTAAGATACTCACATACCAGGTGTGCGGGACGCAAATCCCTGTTTGGCCACTCACTAGCTGTGTGACTGCTATAGCCGGGCAAGGGAACCTCCGTACTTGAGTCCCGCGACAGTAATGTCTTCCTGGGTGGTGAGATTGCGTTTATAGCACATTGCATCATTTAATAAACTGCTCGTGAGTGCAACCCCCCCCCCCACTTGGGGTCTCAGGGTTTTTGTTCATTTGGTTGTTGTTTTCTTTCCTTAAAATGAGGATATGACCCCACACAATTGGTTCATCTGCCTGTCTGTTCACAGAATGATCATATTTACCCGGGTGTCAGTTTGCAATCACTCATTAATCTGTATGTGTGTGTGCCCACATGTGTGTGTGCTTTTCTATAGTTAACTAATTTCCTTTAATTGAGTTTAAACTTTATTTCTTCTGTTCTTGGTTTTGAGATTTTTGTTGTTCTACGTTTTGAGATAAGTTCTGTCTGTGGCCCATGCTGATCTGGAAATCATAATGTTCTGCCACCACCTTGCACGTGCTAGGATTATAAGTGTGCCCGCCATGCCTATCATTTACCACTTCTAAAAAATAGTACAACTCTTGGCACAGAAACAGGAAGGAGCACAAAACCAGTCAGCCCTTTAGGTGTCGAAGTACAGGTTACCTCAGGAGAGGTTAGCACTCGTGAGGGACACGTGGGAGGAGAGGTTAGCGCTCGTGAGGGACACGTGGGAGGAGAGGTTACCTTAGGAGAGGTTAGCGCTTGTGAGGGACACGTGGGAGGAGAGGTTAGCGCTCGTGAGGGACACGTGGCGGCTCTGAGTGCTGCTCATGCGCTGTCCTTTGGTGGTACGCTTCCGTGGGTGTGTTCCATTTAGGTAGAAAAATCATTGGACAGCTGTGTACTTAAAACATGCTTTTCTGTGTGTATGTTTTACTCTATTAAAACAGTTTTAAGTAGACAGGCGATAAAAATAGATTATAAATTCAAGAGGAAGTACAGATGATAATAGATGGATGGAATTGTGCAGTCATATTAATGAATAAATGTACATTTGAAGAATCATTTTTGCCCGGCATTAGCAAAATACTGCAAAATCTAATGTCTGCTTGTGAGGAGACAGTGAAGCAACTCATTCATGATAGCATTTAAGTGTACCTTTCTAGATGGTACCATGACTGCCCATAGCAGAATCTTCAAAATACTTAGTCTTCCACTTCTGGGGAAATAATAGTAACTGCAGAGATTCATATACATACTTGTAAACCTCCTTGTCTAATGGCAGGGTAATTAGTGGCTGTATAAAATATGGCAAAAGCTGGTCACGGTGGCAGTCACCTATAACCCCAACACTTGGAGGAGGCGGAGGCAGTGGATCTCTGTCAGTTGTAGGCCAACCTGGTCTACAAAGCGAGTACAGGACAGCCAGGGCTACACAGAGAAACCCTGTCTTGAAAAACCAAAAATAATATTAAATAAATAAATAAATAAATGCAAAAATAATTTAAGAAAATGTTTATAATCAAAAAAATATGTTCTAGTGTGAAGGGAAAAAATAGACCCTAAAATGTAACATGTATAGATTTCACTTTTGCAAAATGATACAATGGTAAAATAGAAAAAATAAACTATAAAAACTGTGTCATAGTGTTAATTTTTCTGAATTATGAGATTATGGGTATTTGGTTTGTGTGTTTTTTTATATTTTAATTTAACCAAGTTGTAACTACATATATTGTTCAAAATAGCACTTTAAAAGCAAACACTGAGAGGGCATCTATGGATGACTAGGATGTTTCCAGTAGAGCTCACCTCTGTCTTTCTTGTCTGGATTACTACCACTACTTAGTTGAGACTAAGGCTGTCGTTTGATTTCTTGGCTCTCAAATGGTGATGGTGGTCAACACTTTCCTTTAGTATATGTATGGCTTTGTTGTTATAGGCGTTTTAAAATTTATTTCTGTGGATTACTTCTTTGTGTCTCTCATGGGTTTTGTTTCTTGTAATTAACCAAAATATATGCACAGAAACCCAAAAAAACAGTTTTTTCATACCAAATGTTTATCTAATAAAACATTTCCTGCAGACCTGGGTGTGTTGGTTAAATGGGATGCTGAGGCAAGAATATCATAAATTTAAGGCTAGCCTGGACCACCCAGTGAGGAGGAAAGGAAGGGAGGGGCAGGGGAAGGAGGGAGGAGTCTCCTGTTAGAACCTTCTGAGTTAGGTGTTTCAGATAGGAGGGCGCGTTTAGTAATGCCTAATCAACATCACTGTACAGCACAGGCCTTCCGCTTGTGGTCTGGTGGGAAGGTGGTCAGCACCACAGCATTTGGAGACAACTTACAGTTGGCCGACAGATGGCTCCTAAATAAGAAACATTTAAATCTTGCTTATGATATTTCAGTAACAAACTGTTTAATCCAGTGGATGTTTTTACTTGATTACTGTTAAGTCACAAGTTTAAATCAAGCCCTGACAGCACAGATGGAGCAGTCGTCTACATATTTGGCTTCTTATGGGGCATGAAGAAAAGGAAGAAGAGAGATGGTTTTGTCTATAAGAAAAATGTGAACAAAAATTGATTACTTCTAGAAATGTTGGGGCGAGGTCCCGGGCTGTGATTTAGATGGCTTTGTACTTCTGGCTCGCATATTACCGTGGAGACAACAGGTGAAGCGATCCCTCTGGGATAGGAAGATGGCTCAGTTGAAGAAGCATTTGCCTTGGCTGTGTGAAGACCTAGGCTGGCGTCCCAGTGCCCATGTGAAAGAAAGGCAGGCTCAGCAGCACCTGGAAGAGCAGCGCTGGAGAGGCAGAGAGCACTGATCAGTGAGAAGACCCAGTGTCAGTCTCCTGCCTCCACATGCACGTATATGCACACACACGAACACATACACACCACACAGTCACAGCTACTTTTAATATTCATTTTATGTAATTTCTAGTTTGACTGATCACTGATGTCACCACGAACACGACTCATCCATTTCAATTTGTATGTTTCTTCTCAAACTTTTAATGTTCATTAATTTAGTCACCCAGTGGTTAAGATTGTGTTTCTATGGAAACGCCTTTTCTGGGCTATAACATTCTCACGCAGCTCACATTGCAGCTCCCGTGACTCTTTAGCACCTGAGCACAAGTCGGAAGCTCACACAGGGAGACTGGGTGACGTGAGAAGTGCAGAGTTTGGGACACAGGGGCCTGGTTTTTGCCCACTTCTGGGCTGCTTGTCATTGTTGTGACTTAGATGTATAAACTTGGAGTTTGAGCCTTACAACATTGATATCTACATGTGTTTGGTAAAAATTAAGTAAAATAACAGCCTTAAACAATGTTTGGTTAGGTCCCAAGATAATGGCTTTATATCCCTGGAAGATTGTGCGCTTGGTGATTTGGAGACAGGTGATAGAGTCCAGTGTGAAGGTTTTGAGAGGCCAGAGAGGCCTGGAGGAAGAACTTGGTAAGGATCTGGGGCAGAGTCTAAGAGTTGCAGCCCTTTATGTTCACTGAAGGCAGAGTCGGCTCACCTGGCCTACTCCTCACCCTCCAACTTGAAGTGGCTAACGCACACACCGGGCTGGGACAACCAGGAGGCAGGCACCTGCTGCGAGGGCCCGTGGCTCAGGAAGCCCTTGGGTGAGCCCAGGAACCCAAGGCCCACCTAGGCAGAATAAAAAGATTCCATCTCAGAAACCAAAAGGGAAGGAAAAGGAGAGATCACTCAGTAAAATAGGAAGCCACTGTCCCCGGGAAGCACCGTGAAGCCCAGCGTGGGAAGCCACTCTGTAGAGGAAGGCATTGCTTCGTCACTGTAGGCCAGGTCTAAAGAGGTGTTGTGGAAGTATCACTCTTTTTTCCTATCTCAGAAAGTCAAACCGAAAGGAACAATTAACTTTAAAATGTTTGAATTGGCTCTGTAGTTCTTTATGTCTAAACTTAGAGGAGAAAAAAAATTATAGTGTGGTCAGTACCTTAGAAGCTAGGATCTTTATAAATACATTCCTAAGGAGACATAGGAGGAGCAGGGAGTGGTGGGCACCATTCCTTAGTAACATCTGTGTAGTTATGCTTACTATTACCAGGGCCAGTGTTTTAGCAGCCCATAATATACCACAAGCTAGAGGCAACACTATGAGAAATGGGGTTTTTTGGATTTTATGGAGCTTGATTGTGAACCCGCTTCTGCCCTGTGTGAGATTCTGTGTTGCAGAAGATATCTGCACTCCGTGAACTGAAGAAACGCCCAGAGGTCAGGTCATCTCTGTGTTGCCCTTAGACTTCTCTGCCTTCAGAGCAGGGAGTTTGCTGCTGCGTTACCCCGAGTCTAGCAGCCATAACTCAAAGCTGCCTGAACCCTCCCCTGTGTTTTCTCTTAAACTCTCACCTTTCAGCAATCTGCGTGTGCCATGAATGACCAAGGAAGGCATCCTTACCCCACTAAGCGTGTCCACGGGGCTGTGCCTTTGCACTCAGTCGGCTTAGACCCTTGTAACTCCTTCCAGCTGATGGCTAAATTCATACATGGGGACAGGGAACTGAGACTTACATAAAGAAGATTTTGTCTAGAGCAGAGGAAACTGCAGCACCTGAAGGCTTGAAAAGTGAAGGGCTCAGAATAGCAGAGCCAGTACTCATGGGTGGCCGACACCCCGTGTGCAGGTTGCAGTGAACAGGCCTGGAGCCAGGCGAGTGTGCTGCTGTTACACTGTCCTGGGAACTGCAGTAACGACCCCCTAGCTTGTTGCTTTCTACTCTTTCCTTGTCCTGGCACAGATTAAGCAGCGCTATGTGTGACAGAGAATGCAGAGGGGCGTTGCAGGCGCTACAGGTGCCACGTGGCACCTGACACAACAGCTCTATGCAGTGGGGAAGCTCTGACTGTATGACATAAAGATACAGGTGTGTCCTGCAGAGATCAATGTCTCCTAGTGGAATTAACTTAGGACAGTGAAGTAAGGCTCATTGAGAAAGTTAGGCAGCATAGAGTAAAAGTGTAGTGTATGGTGAAGGAGAAATCCCAGGAATGGTTCGTGAAGGAAGGAGCAGAGCTGATGGGGGCAAGTATGCTAATTTGTTAAAATATGTTACTTTGGAGTTGGCCAAAATCAAGGTAAATTGGGTGTGGTCCTTCTGTAGAGTCCTAAATTGGCTGAAGATCTCTGGTGCCAAGTACATTTTCAAGGGTTTCCCCCAAACTACCCTCAGGTTTAGTAATAGAACTCGGAGCCGGGCGTGGTGGCGCACGCCTTTAATCCCAGCACTCGGGAGGCAGAGGCGGGCGGATCACTGTGAGTTCGAGGCCAGCCTGGTCGACAAAGTGAGTCCAGGACAGCCAAGGCTACAGAGAGACCCTGTCTCGAAAAACCAAAAATAAAAAAATAAAAATAGAACTCGGGAAAGCAGTATCCACAGAGTTCAGGTTTTATTTCAGCCAAAGAGTCACCTGAGAGGATTCTGAGAGAGTTGTAGATGCCGCCCTGTGGGTGACATCGGGATGTGGCACTGTGCAAATGTGGTCAGCATGGTGTTGCTGGCCAGCTCATTGAACTTCTAGAGTTTTTACTGAGGCTTCACAGTGTGGGCAAGGTTGAATGGCTGCTGTTTGGTTCACCTGCAGCCCTCCTGGCTCCCTGAAGGGCAGGTTGCTGAGAAGTACCTCAAAGCTCAAGTGCTTGTTTGGCCTAGGCCAGGACCCTCCTGCGCTTCCTCTTAATGTAGGCTATCTAGGTGTCTCCTGTGTCTCATTGCAGTGACATAAATGGGCAGGTGTGGGCCCAAGAGGCCTGCATATAGCAGATCCTGGTGTAGCTAGGGTGATCCCAACACTTAGAGGTGGCCTCTCAGGAGCTGATCTTTCCTGGGGATGGAGGGGAGGCCAAGACCTCATTACTACAGTTTTGTTCATTTGGGTATTTATTCAGGCTGGAGAGTGCATGGTGAGCAGAGTAGGCAAGACTCCTGTCTTCACTGTCCTCACAGCGGTGTATGGAAAAAGAAAATTGGCCCAAAGGCGAATGCTTTTATTTCTGTAGCGTAGCCTTGCTCGTAGAAATTCTATAGCTGTGAATGCCATTATGTGTTGTTATTTTTCTCATATTCTAAAGAATATTGATATTCACTGAGTCCTACATCCCTGCTATGATTTTCAACCTTTAACACGGTTTAAAATTGAGATGTCTGAACTACTTTTGTTCTCAAACATACAATAGAAGGCTAATTTTTACAACCTCTTCATTTGCCTTCTTCAAGTTTGCACTGTGGGCCCTTGTATCATCTTCCTCTGACATTGTGGTATATGCACTGGCAACACTGGCATCAGACCAGAATGTGTGCATGCGTTTTCCAGGACCAAGAAAAGATGGAGTTAAACTTGACAGCATGCCTAAGGAGACATGCAACTAATGTCCCCTCCTCCCCAGGGATCGATACTGCAAGGTCTGAACAAGGAAGCCCACATGTAACATGTGAATTGTGCAAGCAGAGAAGGGGCACGGGACAGGGGAAACCCATGCACACACTCACACACAAAAACACCTTTTAAAATTGGTTTTTATCAGTAGTTATGTCGAGAAATAATAGAAATTCAGCTACCAAATAGGTTTATGGCTTTTGCTATAGGAAAATAGCATCTAATGCGATTAGCACTCTCCGTGATGAGGGTGAGGTCTGGACCATGTTTTATTATAAAACCTTCACTCAGAAACAGGAAAACCCCCATCATACCTGCTTTCCTGTGGAGGCCACTCATCGGCCTAAAAAGAACATGAAAGAAAAAGCAAGCCATAACTGAGGAGGAGAAGGAGGAATTGGATTCAGTCCACCTGAGATCTCTCAAGGCAGCATTTGGAGTTACTTGGATAACTGCATAATGATGGTGACCGTGACTGAAGTTGCTTAGCCCCATGCTGAGAGACAGCTAAGATCACATTTCTTTGAGTTTAAAAGAGAAAGGAATTATGAGTCAAATTTTAAAATAATTTTGTCATTTTAGATTTGGGGGAAGCCCTTTATTTGTTCTGATGAAAATGTCAGTAGTCATGGAACTGTGGTAAAAATAATGAAAAATCACTGGCCTGGGTCTGCTTAAATTGAAAACATTTTTTAATTAAAGTTTGACAGTACTTTGTGCTTCCATTGTCTAGCCACGTCCTGTCTTGTTCTTTCATTCCGTTCTCTTCTGGGTGGGAGCTGATTTAATTTTGAAACTAAGCACAAAGGTATGCCATGCTGTGGCCTGGATTTCCCCCCGTCCTAGGCAGAGGCTCCATTGTTGCTACAGGCTGTTTTCATCTATTCCTCTTCTACAGGACAACGAGGGCTGCCTTGTAAAAGGGAAAAGATTATAACTGATTTTGAGTTACCGATTTTTTTGTGAAACATTTTAGTTGGTTTAAACAATCACATGCTAATTTAAGTTAGTTTGTTTTTTAAACTGTGTTATTAGGGTGAGAGTCAGAGGACAACTTGTGGGAGTTGCTTAGTTGTGATTAAATTATGTCGGTCTTGGGGATATAATTTGGGTCATCAGGCTCAGCTGTGGGTGCCTTTGTTCCTTGAGTATCACACACACACACACACACACACACACACACACACACACACACAGGAGGGGAGGGGAGGAGGGAGAGACAGAGAGAAACAGAGACAGAGACAGAGAGAAACAGATGGACAGAGGGGGGAGGGAGAGAGGAGGGAGGGAGAGACACACAGAGAGAAACAAGACAGACACATACCAGGTTAGGTCTTAAGGGTGAAGAATACTCATCATACTTCGTGTGATAGTAGAGCTCTCCCCAGTGAGCAGACCACTGAGATGCTAATTAAGTTACTAGTGAACACAGAACACAAGAGGCACACAAACCTACCAAGATAAGGGATGGAGGAAATGGGCGGAATGAAAGCCTCTCTGCCTTCTGCTTCTGTGTGCCATTCTCTTTGCTTGCTGTAGTCATCATAGCCAGGGCTGAGACGGCTCACCGCTCATCTCCTGCTGCTTTCTTAAGATTATGGTTTTGGCTTTTACTTATTATACTACATGCACTACGGTAGGAAATGGGAGGGACTTTAAAATGTCATTTGTTCTTACACTCTGTGTGACTGTTAGTTGTAACCCTTCAGGTCTTGCTTCTGTTGAGTTTTGTCATTTGCAGTGAAGAAGTCTGATTCTCCTAGCTTTTAGTATCACAGGTAACTGTGTGCTGGCCAGGCACATATTAAATACTTACTGGGTATCAGTTAGACTAACTTCTGTTACCACTCTTCTCTTTAAAAGTATGCCAGATTTGTTTCCTGAACACACAGCATGGTAAGAAAAATAAATAAATCTTATTTAATAGTGTCAAATGTTAGAACATGGAAGCTTAAAAATATTATTATGATGTTCATAAAGACTTTGTTTCTTTTCCAAGGAAGATAAAATGAATTCAGCTATAGGATACATTCCCAACTAATACTTTGAAATTAATTTATTACCAGAGACAAGAGAGCATGAAGTAAAAATAGATAAGTACAGTATATGACCCTAATAGCAAAGAAAAGTAAAATCCACTTATCTTGGAATAGATCAGACACACTGTTATTCAAACCATTCAGGAATATAATTACATACATCTTTTATAAGCCTATCAACCAGGGTTATTTCTCTAAGTTTGCAGCTGTTCTACATTACTGGATTTATAAATAACTCCCCAGAATGTTAAAGTAGCACTAAAGACCTATATCACACTTTGGCTCAAAGAAACAACCACTCCAGAAAGGTACATTTGTCGTAATGCAGGGAGGCGCCACATGCGAAGTGTGTGTCCTTCTGAATCCATTCAAGTAAGGCAGTTGTACAGGATGAATGAAAGGCCAAGGAAATGTGAATACTGAGTGGTTGAAGGGGAAATTAAGGAAGCAGGTTTTGGTTTTAGCTATGAAATACAGTATGTTAGGGTTTCTTGGGCCTTTTTTTCCCCCCTATAATACATATATACCAAGTTTGTTGATGAAATTATGTCAAAATTTGTTTCTAAGTAACTCAAAGTAGGATAAAATATTGGGTTAGACAGACTAGCCAGATGCTAACACAGATGGTGTGTCTTCTCCCCCTCCGTTACGGTGATGGGAGTCCAGCCCAGGGTCTCACTGCGTGGAAGCCCACACACTCCTTCTGTGCTAAATGGACATAACATTGAAACGTAATGAGGAGAGCCTCACTATTTATTAATTAGCCTCTCTGTTCTGTGTTCATTTGAAATTTTCTCATATAAGTTTTTAAATATGTAAATTGGTATGACATTTAATAGTTTTATGATCTGGTGCAGTAGCTTATAATTTTAAACCCACCATTGGTGTTAAAATAAGTTAAGAACTTCATCTGTGAAATTATGGAACAAGAAACTATGAAGAGACTTGGAGTTTGAGTCCCTCAAAGACAGAATGGAGCCTTTGCGCTGTCCTCTTCAGCCCCGTGCTGGAAGGTGTTCATTGGATGTGTTTTAAGTCGATGACATTGCTCCTTGCCACCTTCCCGCTTTATAGGACTCATTCCAACTGATGTCACTTTAAAGAGCTCTACTGTCAGCGTATGACATCACTAAGTAAAGTATCCTTGTCAAGTGCACTTCTAGAAAGTAGTAGAACTCTGGGGCTGCCAGGGTGGCTCAGTCTGTGAAAGCACTCACCTCCAAGCCTCACAGCCTGCGGTCCACCCCAGGACTCACGTGGTGGGAGAAGAGAGCCAGCTCCCTCAGGCTGTCTGTAGAACTGCATGCACGTGTCATGGCACAGGCACATGCCGCACGTTTAAAATAAAATGTCAGTTTTTTAAAGAAAATAGTGCTTGTTGGCCTACTCCTTTTGTTACTTAGCTTGTACTGCCTCAGACTGTAAAATGGAGAGTGAGCTACTGCTCAGAATTATTTGACTAAATGCATCTCTGTACGCCATGCTCTCCATTTTTCACGTGCCCTCTGAATTTGGTTAAAAGTACACCATGAGA
Organism: Acomys minous; assembly: GCF_964271855.1. Lineage (NCBI taxonomy): Eukaryota > Metazoa > Chordata > Mammalia > Rodentia > Muridae > Acomys > Acomys minous. Next base: position 101,806,229 of record NC_140492.1, on the reverse strand, counting down.
ACAGAATCTGAAAATATGATTTTGAGTTTATTTTTCTGTCAACAGAGAGCTCCTGCAAATTGAGAGCACATCTTTCTAAGGTAACATTTACCTCCTCACATCTTCAGCAGCTATCAGACATGACACAGGACATATTCATTGACCCTAAAATTTTTCATCAGAATCCTGCACTGAAAGGGGGCAGCCCCAGACAGACAAGAGGCTCATTTCAATTTTAACGGCTGTAATTAAAGGTTAATTCACTGAGTCAGGATTAACGAGGAAAGTACAAATGATAGGCAAGCAGCTGCCTTTATGCTACAAGATCAGAACAATGCAATTACAGTAAGAATTAGGAAAAAACCAACTTCCAGAAGGGGGTCCCTTAATGAGCGAATTGAACTGTGATCGCTAAACAGGAACGCATGAGATGCTGCTTCTTAAGGAGTCGTGTGAGCTGACACTGCGCCCAAGTGTGCTCTGTCAGCAGGGGAGCAAAGGCTAATTCTACGAACTTACTTTTTTCTAAGTTGCCAGAAAGTGTGAGGCTGTGCTTAAATAGGATGTTTTCCGATGGCAGTGTCCTCTGTAACTGTGGCCACCCTTTTCTTGATGTCCAATGGTCTCTGTAGAGTTTTATTGGTTGTCTCTTCCTGCCCATCTCTGCCAAGTAGTTACTGTATTTTGGACCCATTTTCCTTATAATGGCCATCCTAAAACTCTCTTTTAGCTAATGTTAATTTGAAAACTGACAAATAGCATGATTTTTAGTTACATTATATTTACATCTTTTATTTTTCTTAAAACTCAAGCTCAATGCTGTATTTTATCTAGATCACTTTACTGTTTCTGTGTGACACATCTTTAACCTTGAGGCACTAATCCAAGCTTTAATGTATGCTGTAACTTGCTAGTACAGTATTAGTTACTTATTATGCTAGACATACTTTTGTGAAAGCCTAGTATCGCAGTTGGCACACAGTAGGACCTTTGCATATGTTGCCATCTTAAGTGGCTTTTATGCTATTACAATCAAAGCGCCACATACTTGTTTTTAATTATTTGAGTACTAAAATCTGTCATATGGTTATCACCTGTCATAGAATGTAAAAAGAAATTATAGACACTTAAGTCTTAAAGGTATAAAAGAGTATCATAAATAAAGGCCACGGACCATGATTCCCAGAAGCTTACATTTTGTCTGTTGTATTTAAACCGGTTCTGGGCAGTAGATCTTATGCTGGAGCAAGTCTGAGTGTTGATGCCCAGACGCTAATAATCTGGTAAGATGCTTCCTAGAAAAGGAGAACATGTTACGTGTAGGTTGTGTCATCTGTGATACACAAAACTAGAAGCTACTGCTGTCTGTGGAAGACACGGTGCAGGTTTACTTGAGAGATGATCTTTTTATTTGTTGTTCTGCTGACAGGTGCCGGAGGATTTGTTCCGTATGTACATCATGGGAAGCCTGAGGAAAATTGATAGTGTTTCCCTGGTATTTAGATGAACCCACGCATTGTATGTGGAGTGCTACAGCATACTGTTTTGAACAATATTTTGACATTAAGAACTCCACAAAATAGTATTTAAGCCCCTTTTGGCGTAGGCAGTTGATAACTTTTCATTCATAATTAGCTCATAGAGAACCGGGAGACATTTCAGGGAAATTGAACTGTCAGTGGGTAGAAACAAGCATTTGACCTCATCACATTGAGTGGGGCCCATCATAATTTGTTCATTTGGTGCCCATCAGCCCAGCCTCATCCCTCATACGGCACCTCGCTGACCTTCCCTCTCCAATTCCGCTCAGTTCAGCTTTAATTATGACTCTGCAGACCTGAAGAAATATTGCAGCTTGCTCTCAAAAACCCTGAACTGCCACTCACCAAAAGATTGGTTTTTAACAGGTAATAAATGCCCGGAGGAAATGGTGCTGTGTCCACACACAGAGCATGGGCTTCTGTAGAGCCTTGGCTGGCTCTCCATGCACCACTGTTGCCCACAGCGTTAGGCGTAACATAGCTTGTGACTGACTTCACCCCTAGAAGGAAACATCCCAAGTTCTTAATGTGGGCACTTTCGTGCTCTGGTGACTCTCAAAGCCTGTTGAGAATCAGTGGGTCAGTCATTTAGGGGAAGTATTAATGCTTTTAGGATTCTGCGTTTTCACTTTGCTATTTTGGCTAATAACTGCTTTTTTTTTTAGATGGCCATCCCAAAGACAGAAAATGAAAACTATAAGAAAGACAGAAAATGAAAACTATAAGCGCCTCTTCCAGCAGGGGATTCACTGTAGTCTACCCAGCCTTGACACAGGAGCCCTGCTAAGTGTTGACTCTAAAGACAAGCAAACAATGAGGCAGAAAGCAGCATCCAGCTAACACCTACACCCCCACCCCCACCCCACCCCGCTGCCGTGTTCTGTCTGTCCCACATAGGCTGGACTTCTACAGGGACATTTGATAGCAATCAGAGATTGTTTAGGAAGAAAGTATAAAGCTTCGCAAAATAGATAATTTTAACTTGGCTTTCAATTTCTATCCCTCCAGACTTCAATGCAAATAAAAATACTGAGAACTGTAGTCCCATACTGCATATCCTTGTACTGAATGTTGAGCTGTCAGCAGGATTTTCAGGTCATTTGACGAAAAGGATACAGGTGCAGTAGCCGGCACTGAAGGTGACTGCTGCCTTCATCAATCACTTTGCCTTTCTTTAAGTTGATACATAATGGACCCCTTCAATCAGCTTCCATGTTCGTTGTCACTTGTTTGGAAAGAAAAAAAAAATTAAAAGGAAAGAAGGAAGGTGGAAAGGCTGGGCTGTAAAGTCAAGGTTAGGAAATGAATTGTTGTTTACTCAGGTCCAGAGGTGTCACTGCAAAGGCAGGTGCTCTTCATAAAAACATCCAGTGTGAGCTGGGCCGTGCTAGGGTGTTTGAAGCTCTTGCAGGTCTCTGCGTGGACCATGCTGTTCCGAGTAGTGATCTGAACTATGGACTGGAATTAAGACATTGTGTTGTGGCAGAAACATGTTTTGTGCCCCGGGCGGGGGGTGGGGTGGGGTGGGAGTTCAAATCATCATTCCTTTTACTTCGGAAAATGACACCACGTGTTTGATCGTGAGAGCATCATTCTTGGGGGAGTGATATGGATCAGCCACCTACAGCTTAGCTTTATATCTTCCAACATACTTAATTCAAATCAGAACTTTCTCAGATTGTTAGGAGGGAAGGAGAGAGGGAGGGTGGGGTGTAGTTTGTAGGTTTTCCTCGTTTTCTAGAACCTGTAGTTAGTACTGTTCACCAAATCTGAACTGCCCATTTTAAACAGGCAGTGGGTAAGACAGCATAATTGAACTATTAGGGATTAGCGCCTGGCGTGGCAGGTTCCTCCTTGGAAACAAGTCCTTACAACCAAGAAAAGGCTATCAACTCATCAGTGTTTTGGTAAATAGGCACACAGGAATCCTAACACAGGTCCCACCACCACCTAGGTCCCCCCCCCCTTCAGTGAGGTTATATATATATTCTAAGACTGGCCAGTGTTTTTCCGAGGGGTCTGTTTTGTGAATATGTGGCTTAAGCCTGTCTCACTCAGAACCCTCAGGCAGCATGCTGTTATGTCAGGAGGCAGTGTGGTGACCTGAGCAGGTGTTAGATTACACAGGGAAATGATGTGTCCTGGCTGTGTGACATCTCTTCTCAGTTTGCCAAGGATGGGCTGGATAGAATAAAGAATGTACTTAATGTTCATTTTAGTCTTTGCATATTTGGCTTTTGTGTCTGGAGGGGAATTTTCTTTGCTTTCCAGTAAAACTTGAGAGATTGTGGCTTCTTTAGGAGAGTTTTTTTATTTTTCTCAAAGCTGAGTGAATCTCTTAATAAATGTGTATAGAATCTGAGTGCAGAGGCTCACATGAAATCCAGGGCACTCAGGAGGCTAAGACCAGAGAATCTTGAGTTCAAGACCTTGCCTGGGCAGCAGAGTGAGCTGCTGGCTCAAGAAATGAATGGACATGATGCCTTCTCCTTTCTGAGTATTGCAGTCTTACATTATGGAGAAGGAAGCCATGGCTGCAGTCTCTAGGGTTGCCTTACATACTAGGGAGGTAGAAATCCCATGAGCTTGTATGGTAGAGCAGAGTCAAGCTGTCGAGATGTTTATACAAAGGGTCTATGAAGGAGAAGGACCAGTGCCAAGTCTGTAGGGGAAAACAGCCTGCTTTTATTTGTATTTGTATTTGTATTTGTCATAGTGGCCCCAGTTAAAGCAGATGCCTTCTCTAACAGCATTTACACATGTGGAGTTTCTACCAAGACACATTTGCCATTCCATCCTTACAGGCTTCTGTCAGATCGATACAGCCCTAAATCGATGCTTTTTCTCAGCAGCATCTATTGCATATCTGGTAATGGTGTTTCCACTTAGACTTTTTGCCCAGCACTCACTGACACACCTGTGTTCCTCATCCCTACAGTTGTAGTGCTGCAAGATGATAGGCCCACAGAATCCTTTTTTTTTTTTTTTTTTTTTTTTTTTTTTTTTTTTTTTTGGTTTTTCGAGACAGGGTCTCTCTGTAGCCTTGGCTGTCCTGGACTCACTTTGTCGACCAGGCTGGCCTCGAACTCACAGTGATCCGCCCGCCTCTGCCTCCCGAGTGCTGGGATTAAAGGCATGCGCCACCACGCCCGGCTCTAGAATCCTTTTAAACATCAGACCTTCGGTTGTTTGGGTTTTTGACACAGAGTTTCTCTGTGTAGCCTCGGCTGTCCTAGAACTTGCTTTGTAGACCATACGGGCCTCAAACTTACAGAGATCCGCCTGCCTCTGCCTCCCTGAGTGCTGGGATTAAAGGCCACTCAGCTAAACATCAGACCTTCACATTGTTTTTGTTTCAGAAAGAGACATCTCTGGCAAAGTTGCCTTTTAAAACGTTTCTTCAGGGTAATTAATATCTGTGTTGATAGCTACCCACTCCTTTCTAGTCCAGCTGTGTCATTATTATTTTAGTGCGCCCTGCCCAGGGTACCGTCTGTTTTTGCTTACCCCATTGAAACATGTCTGTTCTGTAATTGGCCAAAGTCTATCACTGCTCCTAATATTAACCTAAGAGTAATCCCATTTTTTACTCACATCTTACCAGAAAGACTTGTACCTGCCGCCTGAGGGGGGCTCAGTGACCTTGAGAAGGGTTATCCTTTGTTCTTGTGCCTGCCAGCCAACACATGGCACTCACTGAAATGGGAGGATGGCTGCTGTGGGGGAGCATCTTTTTTAACCAGCCCTTTGGTAAACAGATAGCTAGGCTGAGAGCCATTCCACACCCACTAGTGTCTGTTGCAGGTGTGTTGGGGCCAGTACTGCAGCACTGCAGGAGGAGGCTGCTGCCTCTTGGGTCTGACAGCTCCTGTGGAGAGCTTTGTGCACTCGTCTGTCCCCACATTCTTCACAAGGAGATCTCACAACACAGCCCCCGCAGCGGGAGGTTTCAGAGACATCGTCTTCTTTCTAATGCATAGTATTTCTACAAACTAGATGGTTTAAAGTAGTGTAAACTTAACTATCTTTTTAAATTTTATTTTATATATGAGCATTTAGTCCGAATGTATGTATGTGTACCACGCATGTGCAATGGCTGCAGAGGCCATAAGAGGGCGTTGGAGTCCCAGGAGCTAGAGCTGCAGATAGTGGTGAGCCACCACATGGGTGCCAGTAACCTAAGCCAGGACTTCTGCAAAAGTGTCAAGTACTGCTAACTGCTGGGCAGTCTCTCCAGCCCCACAGATTTATTATTGTATAGTCCTTGACATCAGGGGTCCAAAATAGGTCTCTCTGACCCAAACTGAAGAATCAGCATGGCTCTGTTTCTTTTGGAGATATAGGGAATATGGAATTCTTTCCCCTTTGTACCATGCCACCTTCCAAGAGACAGCTTACATTCCTCAGAGGCCACTGAAGGCCTCAGTAATGTGTCCTCTTTGACCATCCAAGGTCAGATGGAGTCAAACCATTCCCTCTGACAGATCCTCTCAAAATTTTTGAAATTTTCAGAGCAAATTAATTTTCACCTTTTCCTAGTGCTATTTCTTGATGTGTAAGAAAATATTAACAAATATTTCAACAGAGTCAGAATTACAATAGGTTTTTGGCAAAAAGCATTCATTTATCTCATTAAATAGCTAGCTCATTTATGCTTTTAAGTCATCAGAAATAAGTTATTTGTGTTTTGGAAAAAGGCTAAAACACGCAAAGAAAGTATATTATTCAGGTTTAGCATGTTGTTGGTTACATGGGGCATAAGAATATGCATAAATGGAGCCAAGTGTGGTGGCGCACACCTTTAATCCCAGCACTCGGGTGGCAGAGGCAGGTGGATCACTGTGAGTTCGAGGCCAGCTTGGTCTACAAAGCGAGTCCAAGACAGCCAAGGCTACACAGAGAAACCCTGTCTTGGAGGGAAAAAAAAAAAGAATATGCATAATGTAAATAATGTCAAAATCGAGGTTGATTAAGACCTGTGGCAGCAGGTATAGCAGTGGGAAGAGTTGGGTGCAGCTGGCCCCTGTAGTCTCAGTAATATTTGGTATTTAACTTAGTACGATTTAAAATGCTGGATGACAAGTAAGTGATGGTTTACTGTGATGTAATAAAATTAGAACTACAGTGTACCTTGTGTAACTGGAAAATGCAGGAACTGGGATCTAAGGTTGAGGCACACTGTGCTTGGGGAGCCATACTTTGAACATTTAAAAAAATTTTATCCAAGTGTTATGAATCCATTAAATATTATTTTTAAACGAAGTGATTCTTTTTAACAAAAGCCCAGCCCAACAAGAAGTGTAGAAGCATCTCATATCTTGTACTCCCCGGTCTAGTGCTGTTCTGTGTTGTTGTGGGAGGTTAATCATAGCTGACCTCTCAGAGCCCACTGTTGGCAGGCGTAGTGCTCTACACCAGATGATGGAGGTCATGTTGCCCTCTCTCCCTCACAGCTGAGGATGTATGGCAGCGACCCTGCTTGAACACTGCTGTCTCCTAGTGGGCAGAAGTTGGGCGATCAGAACAACAGGATGGGAGCTGGGAGCTGGCTTAGCTCATAGATGGACAGAGTTTTAATCGGGGAACACTGAAGCAGGGCTGCGTCTGTGCCCTAGGAGTTCTCAGACTGGTGTGGCTACAGCTCTGTTCCTGTTTGTATGGGAACTTGTCCATCAAGAGGAAATAATCAAAGGGCACTGCTCAGTGATCTGGTGGGTAGGCAACATCCTGTGTAGACATGGAACTTTGCTCTTGAAGACTTGGATTTATTTTTGAACACCAGCCTTCTTAAAAGCAATGCATCACCCTCCATCCACAGATGCTGCTATAGCCAGTAATCTGTTGGCTTGTCCATTTTCAGCTCGTAGTACAAAATAAATGAAAGCCAAGGGCATTACAATTGGGAGGAAAGGAGGAGGACTGTTATTTAAAAGGCTTTTAAATGATGTCACTATATATTCTTTTAACAACATCCTCTAAAAGCCTTTGAAAAAACAGTCCCTACTTCCCTTCGTTGTTAACAAAGATGGTGCAGGGACTGCTCTTTAAAAGGCTGTTAAATGGTGATCCTATATATTTTAACATCAACATCATTTAGAAACCTTTTAGAGACCGTCTCTTCAGCCACTGCTAACTGAGAGGGAAAAGGACAAGGGGGAAGGGATTGCTTTTCTAAAGGCCTTTGGATGGCACTATCAATAAATACAGCAATATTGTTATAAAAGCCTTTTTTCCAATGATGATTCAGCTTTTTTGATGTGTACTTTTAACCTCATGACCCTTTGTCATCTGACAGATTGCTGTTTCAACATGACTGAAAACTCAGTTTACTAATAATCCCCCAAATGCCATTTATTGAACTTTGTAGGGCTTAAAAATCAATTACACATAGACCGTCTCATTTGGACCTCACAGCAACTAGGTGAAACCAGCAGGATGTGTAGAACTGGCCCCATTTTGGAGAGGAGAAAGATAGAGAAGCCTAGGGAGTTGTAATGCTTGGTGTCCAGACCAATACCTGAGCTCTGCCCTGCTCACCTGCACTCACTCATTTATTTATGACGGGATCTCTCAACCCAGCACATTCTTACTACTGGTGATATTCTGATTTGGTCTTGTAAAGAGTGCCCAAATACTAAGAGTTAATATTTTTAATAAGTATAAAGATAAAGTTCTGCAGCTAAAATTCTGAAGGTAGACATGTAGAGGTACAGGAAATGGCAGCTAACACAGAGACCCACAGCTGACCAGTGCACAGTCCTCAATGGGACATATAAATCTCCTTTCCACCTCAGGGTGCAGTGAGTGATCTTCACAGAAGATGGGTAGAAAGGTTCTAAGAGTGGGGGAAAAAATCCTATAGTCGTTGCTCCCAAAATTAAGTACCTAGAAGTAAACTTAACCAAAGACATGAAAGATCTCTACAATGAAAATTTGAAGACACAGAGAGGAACTAAAAAGAAGAATCTAGATGATGAATAGAGCCTCCATGTTCCTGTATTGTCAGAACTAATACCATGGAAATGGCTGTACTCCTGGAATTAATCTACAGCGTCAGTGCAGGGCCCAGTAAAATTCCAGTGCCAGATTATATATATCTAAAAAAGAAGCCCAATAGTTCCACTGGAATCACAAAAGACTATGAATAGCCAAAGCGATACTAAAGGAGAACAGCGCAGCCAGAAGCATCTGAAGTCATGTGACCTGCCAAAAATGAAGCCAAAAGACAGATAACCTAACCAGACCCATTGCAAATAGTGAGAGTGAAACTGGTAACAAGTTTCCAAACAAGGAAGCTCCAAGTCCAGAATAACTGCTGAATTCTTATCAAATTTTAAAGGAAGATTTAATAGCAATTTTTCTTAACTAATTCTATAAAATAGAAGGCAAAAAAGCACTATAAAATTTCATTCAACAAAGCCACTATTATCCTGACACCAAAATTAGGTAAAGAAAAGACAGTCTATAGACCAATTTTTCTGATGAACACTGATGCAGAATTTCTCAACAGAATGTTTGGAGACCCAGTTCAGGAACACATTAAGAAGACCATACTGCATGACCAAGTGATCTTCATCCTGGAGATGCAAGGCTGGTTCACAGCACGTAATCCAGAAATGCAGTACACCATGTAGACAGACCTAAGGGCAGGAACCATGTAATCATCTCGGTTGATGCAGCAAAGGCCTCTGTACTCCCGTCGCGGCCGCTGTTACAGCCTGGCTATGTTCCTCAACTTGTCAAAAATACCCAAGCCTACAGAGACTGCTCCCCTGGTTGCTGTTTTTCCAGAATTACAGTGGAAGGGACAGGAACAACTGTCAGCTCCCCAAAACTGAGTTCCTCGCCTTCATGAACAAGGAATAGGCTGCCTTGATGAAGAACCAGAAGGACCCTGGTGTCCCTGGCTGCGTGATGAAGATGCTGGACTCAACAGTGATGGGCAGCTAGATTTGCAAGAGTTTCTCAACCCTCTTGGTGGCTTAGCTATAGCATGCCGTGCGTCCTTCCTCCAGGCTTCGCAGAAGCATATCTAACCCTCCCCAGCCACTAAGTCATCACCTCCTCCCCCATCCAAACCTGCACTGAGCCACCATACCCACCACCACATGCAGCCCACTCCTGCTAGCAGAAATAAAACAATGCTTTTTTTTTAAAATAATGTAAAAAAGAAAAGAAAAGGCCTCTGACAAAGTTCAACACACTGAAGCCCTGGAGATGCTAGGAATGAACTCTGTAAACAACAAACCTAAAGCCAAGATTGTAGCAGCCAGATTTTTGTTTTAGTTAAATGTGTTGATAGTTAGTCTTGTAAACTTGTATTTTGAGAAAGAAAAGACCAGAACATTGTAAAGTAACTGACTCCCTCTACAAAATCAGTGCAAAGTGACACATTGTATTTTAGGGCCAGAAACCTACATCGGTAGAGTTGGGGATGCAAGCATAGGGCATTGTACTTGGTGGGTAAAGGCTCTACCACTGACTTACATCTTCAGCCCCAGGTTCTTTGTAAAAACAGCCAGGCAGTGAATACCTTATCCTTGTAGACTGTAGGCACTCAGTGATGTCATCAAGGTACAAAGTAGCCTGTGCTACGAGCATCTGTTCTAATAAATGTTTCAGAAGCTAAAATATGAGCCTTATATATATTTAATATAAAATACTATTGTGATTTCACAACCATTTAAAACATTACAACCATTATTGGTGCTGCAGACTCCCAAAAATAGGCGGCATTGCTTTCTAGTGCCTGTTTACTGGTATGTATATATATCAGTGAATTCAGTGAGTGTACATATTGTGTTCAGATCTGCCTGTAAACAATTTTTTTATTATTTATTTTTTTGTATGAGTCCTTTGCTCACCTGTTTTATACCACATACATGCCTGGTGGTCACAGAGGTCAGAAGAGGGCATTGGCTCTCCTGGAGCTGGAGTTTACATGGTGTGAGACACCATGTGGGTGCTGGGAATCAACTCCAGTCACTCTGTCACAGCAATAAATGTTCCAGAACTATTGTTCTCTCTCTCTCTCTGTCTCTGTCTCTCTCTCTCTTTCTCCCAATCTCTCTCCCCTCCTCCTATAAACAGATTGTTGAGATTAAGTTGATTACTACAAAAAATGAAGTCTTGCATTTTTCATTATCTATGCTGATTACTCAAAATATTAGAAATTATCACTTTTACTTTCTACAGTAGTCAGATTTACATACCCAAGAAGTTATCCTTAAGACAACAAACCGTAAGTAATGCTTTCTAGAGGGTTTCAGTTCATTTCTTTGAATCTGTGTTTCCAGGTAGAGCTAAAGCAAAATTACCCTTTGCTTTTTTACTCCTACTAGGCATCGTTCAGTGCAGTGAGCTGGAGGCACAGTGGGTTCGCTTTCTACATTTACTAGATAAATAAAGCAATATTGAGGCTTTCTGCCTTATAATTCTTACCAATTGAATCGTATATTGGTTTTAAAAACACTAATGTAAAGATGTGGCTTACCTCTCCTTACAGCCACTTGCTTACCTCATCGCTTTTATAAATCACATCTAAATAGGCACTGCTATAAAATAAGCCAAACAAAACAAGACACAAGGAGAGCAGTTTATATATTACAGCTCTTCATTTTTTTTGAAATTTAAAAACAGAACAGATTGATAATACTTAGAGATGATTGTGTAACTAAATACGGATTAAAGCGTAAAAGGCTGAAAAACATCGTTTTCATAAAGCTTTATCTGGAAATGTCATCTCTGAAATAGTGACGCAGCTGCTGAAGGAGGCTTGTTACAGTCTACTCACTTGATGCTCCGTGTTTTATTTTTCAAGTCTCATTTCAAATTTTATAATTCAATCATTTTGAACAGCTATGTTCAAAAGAAGTTTTACAACTTTAATCTTAATAATCTCAAGAAAAAGCAGACATGCTATGTCATAAAATAACTATTAGTGACTAGTTTGTACCCTATAAATCTAACTTGAGTTGATAATATGGTCCATTACCTGCTAACTGCACAGAGTATTTTTCACTTTACACTCTTCAGTTACTTTTTAGTGAAGTGTTAAAAAATATGAAGCCTTTCTCCTCTCTAAAATCGCACGCTGTCTGTCTGTTATTAGGGGAGATAACAGCTCTTATAAATGTTTCAGTAAGCACTAAGTAGACAGTTATGTGCTCTCTCATTCCACGCTTATTTGCTTACTGTAATAAACTGATAAAATATGTGTGCTTTGTCTCTGTGCATCTACAGGCGTCATGAGTCACATAGATTTCCTTTAGAAATAATGTTGTGGCTGCAGAATTGATTGCTTATTTTCATAAACCATCTAAAGGTACACGGACGACTCTTATTATTTGAGCATGTGCTGGGGGAAGATTTGTAGGGATCAGCTCACTGGTACTTGATGCCCTTTGTTCTTCTCCCTCTGGGGAAGCCTTTTATCCCAGTGTCGCTGCAGCTGGTGAGCTAATTACCTCCGCAGGAATGGCCCTGAGGAGGGCGGGCCCCTGTCATCTGCTTAGAATGCAGCAAACCTAACTTTCAGGACATTTGTTATTACAGAATTAAAACTAGTGTTTTCAGGGCTGGAGAGATGTCTTAGCATTTAAGAGTACAGGCTGCTCTCCAAAAGACCAGGGTTCAATGCCCAGCACCCACATGGCGCCTCACAACTGTCTGTAACTTCAGTACTACAGACGTACATGCAGGCAAAACACCAATGTACCAATGTACATAAAGTAAAAATAAATTAGTTATTTTTTAAAACAACTTATTAGTGTTTTCCAGTATTATTTTTAATTCTGTCTTGGGTGGTTCGGGTTTTATTTAAATAATTTTCTTACCTGAATCTATATGTTTTTTTCATAGAAGTTCTCATCAATAAGTTGTTCTTTGTGTATGCCTTTAGAAGTAGTCTGTCCTGTTTACATCTCTATTATATTTATGTATACATATATATGATAGAAATAATTATGTGCATAATAGAAATCTTAAGTCATTTCCTAAAACTAATAAATGTTGATGCTGATTGCCTCTCCACTTTTCACCACACTATGCTCCTCTAAGCCTGTGATATTTTTAAGAAATTTGTATTTGAACACTTAGTATCAAATATAGTTACAACCAACACTAGAGGTAGATTATTGGGAAATTCCATAATATTTCAAATGGTGAAATTATGCCTTGAGTTTTGAAAATGCATAAAATTATGTTTTAAAGTAAGGAGTGAATGGGAAGCCAGATAAAAAGCATAATGAGTAAATAAAATATTGTGTTACGACGATGCTGGGTGTGTGGGGCACCCCTTTAGTACCAGTTCTCGATATGCAGAAGCAGGTAGGTCTCTGTAAATTCCAGGACAGCCTGATCTACTAAGTAAATTCCAGGACAGCCTGGTCTACTAAGCAAATTCCAGGCCATCTAGGGCTACATAGAGACCTTGTATCAAAATGAAGGAAGTGAGGAAGGGCGGGGGGTGGAGGAAGAAGAACAGTCTTTCAAGTGGCAGTGGGAAAAGATAGGGGAAAATAAGGAGGAAATAGAAATTTTATTAAGCTTCTTCTAGGAAAGTAACATTGAAGCAAAGACATACTAGAACTGGACGGGTGGGTATAGGAGGAAGTACACCTCAGGCAAAGGCTGAGCGCTTACGGTGGATAGAGTGAGCAGGCTGTCACAGGGACCTAACTGCTTCATTGTCTCTGGGCCTGTGCAGAGAGTTTTTACTTCTGCTCTTGATAAAACTGGAGGGGTCTGCGCAGATGGGTGACACAGTACTTCCTTGTCCTAAGGGATTGGTTCTGGCCACTGGGGTTCCAATAGCGCAAACACAGTGCCTGTTTGGTAGGGCGTGGGAACGGAAGTCGGAAGACCAGTTAGACAGCTGAGAGGTGGTGGGGACTCAGAAGAGGGTGGCTGCGGTGGAAGCAGAGGGTACCTTGTACGTAGTTCACTCAAGTAGCTGCCTTCTTTCCTCTCCCCTAAGATGTCAGTTCTGGCTGCTCTGAGGCCTGCCTTTGTTGTGCCCTTTGTCACACTGGTTTGCTTAGTTCTGTTAGTATTACAGTACTTAGTATCGTGGTTAGCAAAGTGTGCCGATAAATGTCAGGTGAAAGAAAGAGTAAATGAGATAACTCACCTTTACATGAGCCCGTGGAGAGAGGGCTTTGGAGTTCAAAGAAAGATGAGCACTGGCGCTATAGAGCATGCTCTCAGGAACCTAACCCTGTGCCAGGCCCCACTCTGCAAGATGGCCGCCCCTTCCCACAGTGCCGAGCTGACCGTCGACACAAAGCCTTCAGGGCTGAAGGTGCAGGCTGTAGCAGTGTGCTGCGCTTCCTCCTCCCCAGCCTTCCACTCGCCTTCCTTTCTGCACTGCACTTTCAGCTTTCACTCCCCATACTGGGCGCAGCCTTTACAGGTTTCCAGAAAAGCCGAACTGCCTACATCAGCATCTCCTGGATGACTCACTGGCGCATCTCAGAAATGTTGTAGGTCAGTCTCCAGCGTGCTTGTATCTAATTAAGGGAATCAACATGTAATACTGGGAAGTACCACTCCTCAGCTGAGGGCTTGTGTTTACGTTGGTTGTTGTAACTTCAGTGGTGTCTCTGTACCCACATGTACACTCAAACACTTGGTATTTTAGTCACCTTTCTATCACGGAGTGCGTGTTCCCACCGAGCACTGGTGTTTGAGTCCGTGCTGAACAGCATCTGAAAACCTATAGCAAGATTTAAACTTCTCCAACATTAAAACGTTCTTTGGAAATGCTTATTTTTTGAGACGTGGTCTTGCTGTGTACCACAGGAAGACCTCAGATTCCTAACTTTATTATCTTAGCCTCCAGAGTTGTGCTTGCAAGTCCTTACTGCCGAGCCTAGCAAAGGTCCTGTGTTTGATCCTTAGCACTGCAGAAAACCAAAGAAAAAATAATGGTGGAGGAATTGGCTTAATGGGAGGAAAATTCTGAACAAACTTTGAGATTTAGCAGCTGTTTTTTTAATATATCTTGCAAATAAATTTATTGAATTTTGCAAAGGTTACATTAAATTCTGATACTAGTTGATCTTTTATAGAATACTGTTTTAATAATCTGCATTATGCAGTTTATCATTTCATATTAATATTTTGTTGAATTTTAAATTATTAGAACTTATTTATTGGCATGTTATTTGTAGCAAGCCTGATGTGCTACAGTACTTAGATTTTGAAAGGAAAGATGGCTATCCTGTGGTTTTATAATAGACAGCTCCTCCCTCCTTCCTCCCTCCCTCCCTCCTTAATTTGCTACTCGTGATTTCAATGAAAATACAATTAAGGAAAGAATTTAACTAAAATCTAACATTCAGTGGGAAGTATACTGAGATCATTTCCCAATAAAGTACTGAAGGAATTTCAGTGAGGATCACCTGATGTCAAACTAGGTGTTATTTTTCTTGGTACTGTGACATAAGCCTTCCTTTGGCTCCTGGTATAAGAGCAGACATGGTCCATCGTGGTGGGAAGCCTGGCCCAGGGGTGTGTGTGAGATCTGATCTGTGGCTCTGGGGTCAGGAGGCGGAGAGAAGTGCTTGTTGGGGCTCCTCTCCTTGTTGGGGCTCCTCTCCTCAGGGTCGGTTTCCTTCTTCAGTTAATGCAGGTGTGTTTCCCAGGTGACTAAATCCCCAGGTGACTAAATCCCCACCGGTGCACCCTGACCATCACAATAGGGAAGGTCATTTTAATCAGTAAAATAAAGGGTGAAGCCTCCTTGGACTGGAGTTCATGGTGGAAGAAGTTCAAGGGGAACAAATGTTCTGATTGACCACACATGATGGTGAAATGCTGAAATCCCAGGACTCAGGAGGTAGAGGCAGAAGGGCCACAGGTTCGGGGCAAACCCATGCTACCCAGTGAGAAACTGTAGCAGTCAGGATTGAAGGGGAAGGCACAGGATGTTGCTTATCCGTAGGGACATCACACAGTTGAAGCATCCAAGAAAATGAACAGGGAAACTACTAAACCTAATTATAAAGTTACCAGAAAAGCCGTATGTAGCATGTTTAGGTTAAAAAGTAAAAACCAAGCTCAATTACTGTTTTTAAAGGAAAATATTTATATATGCAGGGCATAAGGCCTACCAGTGTCATCCCAGCTCTCACCACCGCTAAGACCAGAGGATCCCAAGATCCAGGCTAACCTGTGTTACCCAGTGAGGCCCTGTCTCCCCGCTCCCAAGAATATATGACTGATGGTGGTTTTGTTTTCTGTTATTAATATATTTTATTAGAATATACCTGCAGAGTAAAATAAGTTGTTGCTGTTGTTGTTGGATTGGGTTTTTCTGAGACAGGGTCTTTCTGTAGTACTGGCTGTCCTGGAACTCCCTCTGTAGACCAGGCTGGCCTCGAAGTCAGAGATCGCTTACCTCTGCCTCCCCAGTGCTGGAATTAAAGGCTTGTACCACTACCTCCTGGCGAAATAAAGTTTTAATATTGCTTTGAAGGCATTTATTTTGTGATTTTTACATCTCTCACTTATGTCTATGTATTGTCTAGTGTTGGTTACTGTGTTTTATATGATAACTTAGGGCAAACACATGTCATAAATATTCTCTGGTTTTCCAGAAGTAATAACTGTCCGCATTTCTTCTTCCCACATGCATAGGTCAGCACACCTGTCTTTGTGCCAACAAAAACACACGAGCTGCTTCACCGAATGAGCGGGAAAGGACTGGCTGCCCAGTACTGCTTCCCAAGACAGCCTTGCATCTTCGGTGACAAAATGGTGTCTGTCCAGATCACTCTGAGTAACTCCTCTGATCGAAAGATAGAAAACATCCACATAGCGGAGAAAAGGCTTCCTGTAGGCATGCAAATGCATGTTTTTCATCCAGTAGGTAAATGCCAGCTCTTATTTGAAACTTGGTAGCTAAATGCTTTCATTTCTAAAGCAGATCATTTCAGGAAAAGGATAAAATACTAACTGTGAGAGTGCCGTGTGTGTGTGTGTGTGTGTGTGTGTGTGCGCGCGCGCGACTTGGTCTTCCCCTGCCTCAGGATCCGACACAGGTGTTGTACTCCTAAGCTGTATGCCCAATCTTTTCTTTTGTTTTGTTTTGTCTGGTTTTTTGGGTTTTGTTTTTTTGACTGAATTTATCACCTAAGAGAAACGTGTTTCTTTGCCCTTAGTGACCCAGCTCTCGGCAGTCATAACCCCCGTAGCCATGAGAGGGCGGGTCTGAGGCTGGGGATGGCTGCCTGTCCCCCTATCTGCATCACCTTCCCTCACCTCGCCTGCTCACTTTCTTCTCCACCTCATTTCAGATCAGTTATTGGGTACTAAAAGCAGGAAAATCAGCCTGCGTTTTGAATATAGTGCCTCTCATAGCTCAAGACCCTTTGCTGATTCCTTTTACAACCCACAAATTGAGAAGTAACGGAACCAGGATGAGCACTGTTGTGCTTTCTTCCTGTTCGTGCACAGGATATAGAGCACCATGCGGTGTGTGCTTGCATTTACCTATGTTTTATCTATGTTTTAAACATCTTTACTCTGCTACCACCATTTAGAATCAAAATGAGTATGAACTCAAAAAACAGAAAAGGGAAGCCTCACCTTTCTTCCCATAAAGCATGCAGAGCAGTGGCCCCTGTCTCTACATGCAGGAGGGAGCTGCCGCTGGCCTCTGGCTGCCTCCCACACAGCGTGGACTTCACACATGCCCGCCAGATTGCAGGGCCTTCTATTGTATTGCTTGCCATTTTTTAAGTATTTTCTCAAAATACTTAGTGTTTATGAGTGGAGACAGTTCTAAAGTGTAGTTGGAAGGAGCTTCAGGCAAAGTCTCCGTTAAAGGTAATGCAGGTTTGTGGTCTGCGGTGTGTGTATAGTTTTCCTCTGCTCCAGGGAGTAAAGCTCTTGGCCCAGGACAAAGTCTGGAAGTTTCCCCTCCTTGCGTTGCTGCACACCACTGCTCTGGTTTTCTCCACCTGAGCCCGGCACCGTGGAACCTCCCTTGAGGTTATACAAACCGTGCCATGCTTTGTATGCGTAACATTTTCACAAGGGAAATGGCGGTTTCTAACTCAAAGCCTAGTAGACTTCTTTAAGCAACCAGAGTTAAAGTGGGGTTAAAATTTATTCGGACCACAGTGAATGCCAAATGTGTTATTCTTTGATAATTAAGAGAATTTAATAGTGTGCACTATTCTAATTCTTACTGGATTATTTTGCAGATTTGATACATTGCCAGAGAATTACAGAATATACCAATTTGCGGATTTTTTTTTCTTTTTACTACTTGCAGTCTAGCCCTTTTTACCTAGTTTAAAAATTAGTTTAGTTAAGCAGTGTCGAGTACCTGATGTATGGGTTGTCTGGGTTGGAAATGTTATCCAAAGGTTAAAACAGTAGAACAGTATTAATGCTTCCTTAGGCTGGCATAATGAGTTGATGAGTTGACCTTTTATTGGCCTATGTAGAATAGAAGAAATAAATACAATAAATTTCATGGTATGACGTTAATGCGGCATTAAAATATGAATACCGTTGCCTCAGTACTGCTTATAGGCTTTTTGTTCTGAGGAAAATTTTATGGCTACGATATCTCATTCATTTTTGGGACATTGATCAAATGCTTTTAAGATAAGGAATTCTTTTTCATGTGTGTAACATGGCCCAGACCCAACCACCAATAATAGCTTACAACCAGTTACAGTGTGTGATATAGCTAAATTAGCCTTCTGAAATCATCCGAAGAGTACAACAAAACCAAATATTCTGTTTATGTTTTTGTGGGGAAAAAAGGAGTCAGGATCTTTCATTCATTAAATGCTTGGCCATCTGCAAAGGGCCCAGAAATATTCCTAGTACTCACCAGTCTGTTTTCTTTTGCCTAAATCTTTGGAATTTGCCCTTCTGTTAGCAGGGAGCTGTATTTTTTTTTTCCTAAGAATATTAGGACTTATTTGCCTAGTTTTCCAAAGAAATTAAGAACACAAAGGATTTTGGGGGGCAGAGGGTAAGGACTAGCATTAGCCATATCCAGTGCACAACAGCAAGTCCAGAAACAGTGTCCAAGTATAGTCAGTCACCTTATTGGATAGCTCCAAATACTATAAAACTCCATTATATGAATAATTTTATGCTGATCATTTTGCTCTTGAAGCATTCATATAGTAAAACATGTCATTGACCATGCACTGTCCTCCAGAATTAGCATGACACTAAGCTTGAAGCTCATTATCATAACACTCAAGACAGAATTTTGAGAGCTGTCACTTCCTCAGATGAAACACAGAAGCACGTATGATGTGGGAGGCCTGAATTGTGAAGGCAGTCATGTTTGAGAAATGGCAGAATTAGCTATCCCCTGTGGTGTATGATACCGTATGTGTGTAGTGCACACAGGGGTTTGGGGATGCACTAAAGGGTAGCTGGCCGATGGCTCAGGAGTAGAGTGCTCTCTCACCCAGGCTTCATCTTCTGCATGGGAAGGAGAAAAATAGAGCCCTAAGCAGTGAGACAGACAGCTGGGAGCTCATGGCAGTGTGTGTGTGTGTGTGTGTGTGTGTGTGTGTGTGTGTGTGTGTGTGTGTGTGTGTGAGAGAGAGAGAGAGAGAGAGAGAGAGAGAGAGAGAGAGAGAGAGAGAGATATTATATAAGTGTAGCTATAAAGAAACCCTGATTGCCAACGATTTAAGCAGCTAGTCTTGCAGTGGTTGAATAGTTAGATAGTATAATGTAAGTTATATAAGCAAATGAAATTCAAAAATAGAATCAGAAAACCAACATAGAAGCCAATAACACTTTAAATTGAGTCTTAAACACAGGCCATTTTATAATGCCTAGTTGCATTGAGCCTCTGAGAAATAACATAATTTTTATATAGAAACTTACTGCATTATTCTTTGTCCTGTCTCTACCATCAAAGCAGTGGTGAGCATTAAAGGGCCAACCATACTTACCAGCAAACCATAGGAGATGTTCCACTCTACTAAAATAGAAGTGTGCTTGCTAAAATACATTGGCATGATGTGCATAAACAGATAAAGTTAGATATAAATGGTTTGTATAATGTTGTAGCTATTTTGAAAACTTTGAGCACAGTGAAATCAAAAGTACATGTTTTCTATTTAAATGTATGCTTTATATATGTACGTACGTAGGGTGCCCTGCTAGCCTACGATATCTTACGTGGGAAGAAAATTTGTAATGATTGCCTTGTCTTATTTTTCCACCCTATCCTCCAAAGACAACAGTAGGATATCTTCAAATACTTCTTTCCCATACATGGTTAGTTGATAGTTGAGGCTTCAGAATTTTCAAATAGATACAAATACCACTTTATTGTTAGGATAACTGAGCCTACTATTAATTTCACCCTTGTAAGTCTATGAATAATGCAGTTACCCTTATTTTGGTTCTAGTAATGCCAGTGTTGTTGATTAATGTCGGTACATCTGAATGCCATCATACAACTTTACCTTAGCTTGCGCTTTAAGTTGGGTCTTTTCTTCAGTTGAAATTTTGGACCACTGTTTAAAATTTATTTTTTGTATTTTAAGTATTCAACAGTTTGAGTATATAATCTTTTAAACATTTCAAAAGCTCAATGATTACCATAAATTCTAGTCCAGTTTGAGCTACATAAAGAGTTCCAAGACCAGCCAAGGCCACCTACCTAGACTCTGTTTTAAGAAAAAAAAACAAAACAAAAACCAAAAGTGCGCACTGCCTATGGAGACAGGAGACAGTCCAGGAAATGTGTGTCTCTGGACTCAAAAGAAGAAATAAGAATGGCCAATAAGCACTTGAAAAAGTATTCAAACCCCTTATCTATGCAAGTTAAATGCTTCTTAAAACTGCTTTGACATTCTGTCTCACCCTCAACCCTCACCCCGCCCTCACCCACCACCCCTGACCCCTGCATGACTTCATCAGGAAGACAAGGGGCAGCTAATATGGGAAGGTTTAGAGGGAGCACTGCACTCCTGGTGTGGATGGAAGCTTACTCTGGTGCACTGCTGGGAAAGTCCATGTGGGGCCTCCTCAAACACACTAACCGCAGAGCTGCTGTGGTCACCAAATGCAGGGGTACTTGCGTATACATGTTTATTGCTGCACTATTCACAGGAGCCAAGAAATGAGCCCAGCCGAGATGACTATAAAATGACCATAAACAGATAAATGGATAAAGAGTATGCAGTACATGCACAGAGTGGAGTTTTCTCAGCTATAAAGAGACATGCATGACACCTATAGGAAACCAGATGAAACTAAAGATCATTACTTTAAATAGGACAAGTCAGATTCATACCTCCTGTTTGTGCTCATGTGGAGAGGGAAGGAGGGAGAGAGAAATTTGGGGGAGGGGCGCAGTTAGTTTGTAGATCATGGCAGAAAAGAGACCATGGATGGAAGAAGAGATCTCTTAAGAGATGTCTTGGGGCTGGGGCGGGGGGTTGGCTGGAGAGATGGCTCAGAGGTTAAGAGCACTGCCTGCTCTTCCAGAGATCTTGAGTTTAATTCCCAGCAACCACATGGTGGCTCACAACCATCTATAATATGGTCTGATGCCCTCTTCTGACATGCAGGTGTACATGCAGATAGAGCACTCTTACACATAAAGTAAATAAATAAGTCTATTTTTTTTAAAAGAGAGATTCTATCACTGTGTTAAGATACCACAGCCAAAGCAACTTATAAAGCAAACCATTTAATTTGGGGCTCACAGTTCCAGAGGATAGGTAGGGAGCATGGTAGCAGATAGGCAGGCAATGGTGCTAAGAGCTTATCCCCAATTTGGAGGCAGAGGGAGGGAGGCGCTAGCCAACTGGGAATGGTGTGGGCTTTTGAAACCTAAAAGCCCAACCCCAGTGACACCTCTTCCCAGAAGGCCACATGTCCTAACCCTTCCCGAAGAGTTCTGCCAACAAGGGGCCCGGCATTCAAATATCTGCACCTCTGGGGGCCATTCTCATCCAGACCCCACAGCCGGGCAAGGCGAGGGACGTTAGTGGGTAGTGGAAGACACCAGGCGTGAGAGCAGGGGAGAGGACCAGCAAAATAGGGGCAGTTTGCAGGGGAAGGCAAATGGATGGACCAGTAGAATGACATGATACATGGAAATTCTGTGAAAGCCATCACTGATACAGTAACTTAAACTATGAATTTTAAAATGAAAAAAAGTTTCTCAGATAGATGTACTGTGTTCATTGGAGACTGTTCTGAGTTAACTTTGAAGAGAAAACTTCATGAGTTTATAATTTCCTTTAATATTCTTAGTTTAAGTTCTCTAGTGAGCCATAATTAGGTTTGTCTTTTGGTGTGAACGGCATCAGTGTTCAATGTTTTCCTTACCTCTTTCTCATGCCCTCCATCTCTTAAAGTCTAAATTACCCTCTTTCTAGACTCTCTGGAGCCTGAGGCATCTGTTACTGTCTCGATGGGTATTGACTTCTGTGACTCTACACAGACTGCCAGTTTCCAACTGTGGTAAGTTCAATTGTTGCTCTGTTTTTATATTGCCTGTAAGGGGCAGAAAATATAAATCTGGGCTTTCCATAGCTTTTCCTGTAAGACAGAACATTTGAACGAATGTGGTTTTATTTGACAGTGTGTAACTGCCATGGAATAGTTGCTTACACCCAGTGTACTGTATGGGCATTCTGTGTATTTCTTAGACACCTGCCTGCCGTCACAGCGGTGAAATCCATGGTTTGTTGGTTAGAGAAGGAGACTATTACTAGTTTTTTGTTTCTTATTTTAATATGACAGTTTTAGAAATTCAGAAGAAAAGAACAATTTAATACTATGCTGACCAGCCCAGAGAAGGCGCCTTCTGGGGGGTAAGGGTGTCATTTTGAGATACAGTGAGTTTCCTGAGTAGAAAATTACTGATTCTGACCCCTTTCTAAAACATTTTCCTCTTTTTTATGTTAATTTTACAAACTGCTTGAGGACATTTATAAAGTTGATTAAAATGCTATAACAAATGTTACTGAGTCTTTTTTTTTTTTAAGTTTTAGTTTTTTACTTTATTGCTTTATGTGGTGTGTATATTCTAATGAGCTCCAGAGGCCATAGGGAACCAGAGCAAAGCTAGTGAGGTCTGGAGCCAGCCTCGAGGTCCTTCTTCTTATGGTTGTTGTTTGTTTGTTTGTTTTTGTTTTTTATATAGGGTATGACTTTTGAGTGGTAGTTACTTGTTTTTCTTTAAATTGAAGTATTTCATGTGTCTGAATTTTAGCCAACTTAGGATAGAATTTGCTAAGATTTAAAATTTGCAAGTCAGGACCAAAACACTTCAAAGTAAATGTTTAGGTTAAATGTACTAAACCTTTCTTTGTCATTTTCCCAGAAGCTCAGGCCCAGTGTTACTTCTTTTATTGCGAGGAGGCACAGTGATAGATATGAACGATGCGGCATGCACATTGATTTTATGCAGATCATCACCTTTATGTTTTGGGAGGTCTGCTTTATTAGTGATATATAAAAACTGATTACTTTTCCCCACATTGCCTAGTAATTGTTTATTATTTTTCTATTAGACAAACAACACAGATCAATATTACTGAACACAGGCTATGAGTAACACCACTCTGAATAGATTTGCTTCCAACGCCAGAGGTATATTCATTTTAATGATTTCAACAATGTGAGCCCAATGACAAAGCTTGTACTAAATTAGACCAAAGTTAAAACCTAAAATATTCCTTTATCTTACCAATTTTCAATCAAGTGTGTTCTTATTTTTCCATTTTTTTTCTTAATTACAAAGACTTTTTAAAATAGTTTATTGGGCCACATTTGCATTTTGTCTTCTGCAGTTAGTTTGATTTTTTTTTTTTATCCTATATTGGGTAGTACTTATGAACAGTTTGCTTTCAATGTCTCTTAAGTTAATTTTTAAAAAACGGCAAATGTATCTCGCATAGCAATTAGCTTTCTGTTATAAACACTTGCACTAATACATTTTCTGTTGCAAATGCACAAAGTACTAAGTTATTTTACATTTCATCTCGCACAAAAACATGCTAAATCAAAAAAAATTTTTTTGTGTGCTCCAAAAAGAGCACTTTGCCTTGCATCAGGTGTAATTGATCCTGAAGCAGCGCAATCACAATTACTCACTTTCTTAATTGGCCTGCCCAAAATCAGAAAATGGAAACCGATCGGCGGAGCTTCAGTCAATAGCTTCATAGTATGCTGGTGGGGGTAGGGAGATGGGGCTAATGGGGAGATCAATGGGCCCGAGGTGCCAGTCACTGACTGTGCCTTTTGCATAGTAAGGGGCACCTTTTGCTTAGTGGTGTGCTGTAATAGTCTTCTTAGTTCAGTAAAAGGAGAAGAGTAAGAATGGCTGGTATTGCTTTTTTAAAATTTTGCCTGAAATACATTATATGTAAAATTATGGGCAATAACAGTATATTTGATAACAAGCCTTTGGGAGTGCTGAAGCGTTTACATCAGTTATGAGAAGAATGAGAACAAGAGTAAAGTGATGTTCCTTTATTCTAGATTAATTCTGTCATTATGATAAGATGATGGATGGATGGAGTGAGAAAGTGAAAATACGTAGTTGTATAGTCTTATGTATTTTTCCCTTTTGAGGGAGGGAGCATCGAGACAGGATTTCTCTCTGTGTAGCCTTGGCTGTCCTGGACTCTCTTTGTAGACAAGGCTGGCCTGCATCTCACAGAGATCCACCTGCCTCTGCCTCCCTGAGGGCTGGGATCACAGGCATGTGCCACCGAGCCCAGCTAGTCTTAAGTATTTTATAACATTTCTCTTTTAATTTGCATTTTAAATAATTACCCAATTAATTTCTTGATTAAAATATTCAATTAAAAACATGTAATACCCATAGATCTAGCTCTTTACTAGCTCGTTACTGCATAACAAATCCCCATCCTGGTGGTGAGTTGGTAGAACTGTATCAAATACAATAACATTGTGCCTTAAGTTAGCTACAGGACAGTACTTGCATCCACTGTTTTTGTTCAAAACCCACTAAAAAGAAATATCTGTTCTTTAAAAGGTGAGCGCAGAGCTGGGATGTGGTTGCACACGCCTTTAATCTCAGCACTCAGGAGACAGAGGCAGGCGTTATCTCAGAGTTCAAGTCCAGCCTGGTCTACAGAGTGAGTTCCAGAACAGCCAGGGCTACACAGAGAAACCCTATTTTGAAAAACATTAATAAATAAATAGAGAGTACAGAAAAAGGCAGAGACAGAGAGAATGCCATTAGCTGAGCAACCAGAAATTGCAAAGAACTTTTGGACATTAGAAAACAAACAGGAGCAGATGAATACTTAATGAGAAAATGAAAGAAAACCACGGGACAAGACACTCCTGAGAGAGATACCTGTAACTGTGGAAACAAATCTGAGTGGGTACGTGAAAAGGAAAGGCAGGAGGGGTGAGGAGGCCACTCAGGAATGAAAGAGCTACCAACCCAGCCTTTGCCTCCCAGCTTCACCTCAAAGCAGACAAGCTGAGGCCTACGGACACCTTTGCAGAGTAGCAGGCTACCTGGAAGGACTTCCTGCATGGAGGGCCACCGCAGCACAGCAGGGGCTACGCTGTGCTCAAGGAAGCAGAAGTGACCAGGGAGTGCAGCTCTGTCCTAGCATAGTCTCAGATCCTCCCTATCTCAGGGAAAGCAGCCTTCCTGCCTCCTCGGTTCACCCATGGAACCAGTCCATACCCCAGGCAATAGGAGTCCAGTTTCTACCATGATAGTAGTTGCTGGCATTTGTTAAGTACTTAGAATGTGCTCATTACTGCTGCAAACACTTTTAATTCCAAGTGTCCATTTGTTTATTTTCCACATTAGTCCTTAACTTATTTACTGG
This sequence comes from Acomys minous, assembly GCF_964271855.1. Taxonomy (NCBI): domain Eukaryota; kingdom Metazoa; phylum Chordata; class Mammalia; order Rodentia; family Muridae; genus Acomys; species Acomys minous. Next base: position 101,780,875 of record NC_140492.1, on the reverse strand, counting down.
CCCCCATTTTACAGATCAGTAAACTGAGACATAGGGGAAAAAAAGATACCATAACTAATGTGTAATAGAACTTGGTGTGTCTGTCACTGCGTCATGGGGGATGACCAAGCTTTGGAAGGAAAACTAAAAACTGCAGCTTACAAGAGAAGGCTAAAGATGGGCACAAAGACCCACGGGCTTGTGAAGGGAACGGTTAGTAGTAGAGTGGACACAACTGAATACCAAACACTCTGGAAGACAGGGCCAAGGAAGTAACTGGAGTGAAGACAGAAACAAAGGGGCTGGAGCCTACGAAATAAAGGAGATCTAGGAGAGAAGAGAGATAATTAAATAAGCTTTGGAAACTATGGGCCAGTGTGAGAAGGAATACCTAGGCCTTGTCATGTTTCATGCTTGAATTGATTGATGGCAAACAAAGTTAAGTATGATGTAAAATTAATCAAAATATCACTAAGATCCTTGATATCTCCAAACTAGGAAGAAAACAAGTCATTGAAACTTGGGTCCTTTTAACTTGAAGTGGAGATAAGTGTGCTAAATAGAAAACCAAAAAACATAGCTTAGGAGCAGGGGCGTACATACCTGTGTGTGCCTCTTCCTGAGGAGGCAAGAGAAACACCTGTACATCTGTCTAGGGTACTAACATGGAAACAGTGGTTGTCTAGTGAAACCATTTCCATTGTCTAGTTGGTGAGCCAGTGTGTTTGCTGGGCTCACTTACAGGAGCACAGCTGAGGGGCTGCTGACTTACAGGAGCACAGCTGAGGGGCTACTGACTTACAGGAGCACAGCTGAGGGGCTGCTGACTTACAGGAGCACAGCTGAGGGGCTGCTGACTTACAGGAGCACAGCTGAGGGGCTGCTGACTTACAGGAGCACAGCTGAGGGGCTGCTGACTTACAGGAGCACAGTTGAGGGGCTACTGACTTACAGGAGCACAGCTGAGAGGCTGCTGACTTACAGGAGCCCAGCTGAGGGGCTACTGACTTACAGGAGCACAGTTGAGGGGCTACTGACTTACAGGAGCCCAGCTGAGGGGCTACTGACTTACAGGAGCCCAGCTGAGGGGCTACTGACTTACAGGAGCCCAGCTGAGGGGCTACTGACTTACAGGAGCACAGTTGAGGGGCTACTGACTTACAGGAGCACAGTTGAGGGGCTACTGACTTACGTGCAAGAAAAATCTTGCCTTACATTAAACTGTCATACTATCCACTTCTGTGTAGCTCAGTTGTGTAGAGCTGTCGTGATAACGCTACTTTATTGGCCTGGTAACCCACTAAATTTACATCTCACCCGTCCTTATCTGTGTTGAGATGTGTATGAGTAGAAATGGGCATAGTGACTTCTCCATGTTAAACAAAGGAGATGTGAAGAAGAGAGGAAAGGAGGAGAGCTGGAGCCAGCAGATGCTGTGCAAGCCTGACAGCCTCAGTTTGACCCCTGGGACCCACAGAAAGTGGAAGGAGAAAATCCTCTCCATAAAGTTATCTTCTGAGCTCCGCACATTTGCTATGGCACATGTCCATCCTCGTCTTCCCCGTTCTGTCCCTCCCCGCCCCCCGCTGTACACCCACTGCACACACACAGACACAAGCATGTCGTACACACACTTACATTTCATAAATTACTTTTTTAAAAAAAGAAAAGCATAGCTGTAAAGAGAATGAAACAAACAGAAAAGAAGGCAAAACGATAGGAAAGAAGAAATGAAGGACACCCTGGAGATGTGTAGAAATGAAAAGAAAAAGTTTGTCCAAATACAAAGGAAGTTTTTCTCTTCTCCCTGTTGTTAACCAAACCGGAATTAGAAGACTGACTTAGTGTGTCTGAGGCTTTTGTTCTGACGTGGGGAGCAGAAACCCAGCTGTGGCTTGAGGGAACCGGTATTTACTGTTGCTCTACGAACTCAGCAGTGCCGGGCTGGTGACCAGCACCCTGTGTCTGTGGGGTCTAAGGTCCTCTGCCTTTGTGTGTCACGTCAGTTCAGTTATGATGGACTTGGCATTTTCATGGCCCATGAAGGCTGCTCTCGGGCTCCTGTCTGTGCACTTGCCCCTCCACCCCCCACCCCCACCCCAACAAAGAAAGAAGCAGGGAGGAAGGGAGGGGAAGATGTCAGGGAAGAAGGAGCCATGTCTGTCCGAAAAGCAAAGCACAGCTTTCCTGGCAGCTGTCGGTGGAGTCTGTCAGTGCTTTGTTGCTCATAACTAGGCCACTTACTCTTTGCTGCAGGAGAGGCAAAAAAATGTTCCCTGGGGCACATTGTCAGCCAAGAGGAGAGAGCAAACAGGTACTGGGTGAGCGAGTAGCAGTGTCCGCTGCTGCAGGGCTCCAGTGCTGTTACATTCACCTCTAACACCCCATTACGACAGTCACTATATTCAGGAGTCCTGGGAGAACACTTCTCTTACTTTAGAAAGAGTTAATATAGCACTATCCATCTGACCTCCTGAAGTTATGTATGTGCCTCTCTTAGTAAAAGTATTTGGCTGTGCATTCCCAGTATGTATTGGTGTGTGTGTGTGTGTGTGTGTGTAAGCATATGTTTCAGCATGCTGATATTGTATACATACAAAAATAAAGAAAATACAACACACAAAAAATAAAGGCACAGAAAAGTAATTAGTACCTAATTAGTAGGAATCTTCCTCACTAGATTGCCTTGTGCCTTCTGCTTTGTAGAACACGGATGTAGCCAGCAACTTGAAGGGTTAATTTTATGCCTCATACTAAATTGGTTTATAAATCACGTACACAGTTCACACAGTGTAGTGTGCACACATACCCACCTACTCCTTTATGGACTGCTATACGTCTCCCGTGATGAGTTAGCCATCCTTGTGTTGGGCTGCCTGTCCTCCTCCGAGCCTGGTTCTTCTCTGTGTTGCCAGGCTAACTCCTCATCTAGTGCTTGCACCAGCAGCCACCCCCACCCCCCAGTTGCTGGCTTTCACGGCTCCTTTGTCTTCTCTGAGTGTAGCTCATCTCCTGTTCGGGAAGCTCCGTGCTTCTCGCAGTCACTCTCCTGTCCCTTGCCCTCACTGCCCTGGGTTCCTCTCCCATCTGGTCAACAATGCTGAGGTAAGCATCACTGCTGCTTCTTCAGTCCTCGGTTTTGGCCTCCCTGCAGACCTGGCGCGGGCTTTCCTTCACAGCCACTCATCTCGTCTGTCCCCACCAGTCCCTTCCCCTGTTGTCCACAGCCTGGCACCATGCCCTTTTCAGCGTGTCCTCTCTCTCCATGTCACCTTCTTTTCTTGCCCCTCCTAATTTACATTTCTAATTATCTGCTGGACATCCCAGAACATAAGATAATTAAAGCCAAGTTGTTTTGTGTAGAACCCAGATTCCTCTTTAATGTCCCGTCATTCACCCGGTGGTTGTCATTGTAAAGTTCAAAGACCCTGTCCGTCCCGCACCGACGCTGTCTCTTCTAGTTCTAGACTGTCTGTAAAACGTCTCATCCTCCCCATTCTGAATGCTCCCTGGTCCAGAGAAGGAGTGTGGCCCAGAAGAGTAGCAGACTTTGGGGGGCAGGGACATCAGGTCCAGAACCCAGCACTGCTCCTTACAGCTGTGTGGCCCTGGGTGTGTTGATTAAATTCTCTTCTGGTTTTTGGTTTTGAGTGTTGCTGACACTCACACCCAGGGCCTTATTCATCCCAGCAAGCATTCTGCCACTGAGCCACACCTGCAGCCTCTCTGGTGGTCCTACCCGTAGATTTTATATAACAGAAATTGCCTCTCAGTTGCTGTTGGGATTTAGTGAGTAAGATACACGGCAAACGCTAAGAACATAATGTCCCCTCTACCAGACTTATGTGATCTCCCCACCTGTGCCAGTTTCTGAGTTATAGATGGGATCTGTGCTCAAGGTCTCCAGTGATTTGTCATTGCTTTAAGAAACACTAACACTGGACTAGAGAGATGGTACACAGGGTAAGAGCACTTGCTTCTCTTCCAGAGTACCCAAGGTCCGTTCCTAGCACTTGCATTGTCTGGCTTCAAGGGATCTGGTGTCTCTTCTGGCCTCTTGAATGCCCATATGGATCCACAAACGCACGCGCATAAATAAAAAAGAATCTTTAGAAATTAGACACTGGAAGTGCTTGGTGTTGGTTCTGTGAATAAAGTATGCGGATCCCTCATTGACCGCGCTTACCATTATGCGTCAGAGAAGAGGCAGGAGCTGCCTAAGACTCCAGGCCGCAGCCTTGAGCTGGAGCTGTCCGTAGAAAGCTAGGGTGAGTGAGCATGCTGTGTAAGGCCGGCTCTGTGCCTTGAGCCTCGTCCGTGGGCTCCCCTGGCTGCTCACCATTCTTAGTACACAGGCCTAGGCACAAGGCTCTCTTCCCTTTGCAGCAGTAAAGCAAACAGGCCTGGGCCACACCTTCCCCATTTCTCCAGTGCCCTGGTCACTCCACTACACAGGAAGTTTCCCTCTGTCCCAGTGGACCTGTGATAAGTCTCCCCTTAAATTCTCATAGTACATAAGATCACAGCTTTGTTCAGGAAACGCTTCTGGTTGCATATATAAACAGGGCATTGCTGGTGTGCCTTCAGTAACCTAAGTGTGGAAACTGAGGTAGCTCACATGAAGAGTGTCTGCAGTGGGATAGGAGGGTAAATTTGTGGTAGAACACTGTCTAGCATGCATCAGGTTTGGCCCTAGTACTAGGAAGAAGAAAATCAGTAGCAACTTAAGATGTAGTAGGCTTCATGCTCCTTCGGTTAGTCCCTACATCTCCCTACGCTGAGGTAGTGATACAGTGTATCTGTAGCACCCGCCTCCCAAGGCACCTTGGCCTTGCCCGTTGGGACCCAGTGGGACCTGAAAGGAATAGTCCCCTGTAGACAGCTCAGGGAAACTTTTGTTTTCCTACCTCAGAAAAAGGGACAGATCTGATTGGCTCATTTATTCACCGCTTCATCATCTTGTTCCTTCTTCAGCTGGAATGTAAAAGTGGTACCTGGTGATTCAGCAGCCATCTGATAGTCATAAGACAGCCAGCTTCCTGTGGATGGTGGCGTGGAAAGCTAGAGAAGTCTGGGTCCTCGGGTGTTCTAAGGCTTGTATTCTAGAAAGCTAAACACCTGTGTCTCCAGCAGCTCTTAGCTAGAGTCCCTGCTTGTCTGCAGCCAAGTGCACCCCCTCAGGGGGCGCTCATCAGCCGACCTCAGCGTCTTTATTGATAGGAGTAGCCTGCAGTGTAAGGACGCAATTGCACTCTGTTGTTCTCCATTCAGCACCAGAGACAGGGCTGTCACAGTTCTCACACTTGCCAGCTCCTGTCAGTTGAAACAACTTTCATGTCAAAGAATGACACAATTAGAAGATAACATTTTCAGTTAAAAAGGGAAGTGTGCTGCTGTGACCTGAGTTAGCTCCCCACAAGACACATAAAGGTGAAAGAGAGAACTAAGTCCACATAGTTGTCCTGTGACCGCCACATTTAGGCATGCATGCGCACAGGCACTCACCACACAGCTTAAGCACAGTAGATAAATAAAGAAAAGAGAAAATTTGCAGTTTTTATTTTGTTGCAGATAAAGAATAAGTAACAAAAGCTAGATTGGGTGGCACATTCCCATAATTCCTGTGCTTGAGAGGTAGAAGCCAGTCTGGATTACAAAAGCCCCTGTTTAGAAGAGTGAGACAATGACGATGACAGTGCTGAGGGGCTAGCGCTGTAGCTCATTTGACAGAGTGCCTTCCTCGCCTACAGGAAGCCTTGGGCTGTCTTCACTAAGTACAGTGAGCTGCAACGCCAGCGTCCTGCAGGCAGAAGCAGGAGGACCACACGTTTAACTGTTTCTGTTGTACTGTGCAGTGTTTAAAAGTGTGTGTGTGTGTGTGTGTGTGTGTGTGTGTGTGTGTGTGTGTGTGTATTTAAAGCATTTGGTCATCTTTGGATCTTTTTTTTTTCTTTAGCACCAAGGATGATTGCTTCAACGTCAGCATCCAGCCACCTGTTGGGGAACTGCTTTTACCTGTGGCCATGTCCGAGAAAGACTTTAAGAAGGAGCAAGGTGAGAGGTGACTCAGTTTGCTAGAAAGTTCTGTACTAAACAGTATACACCTGTGCTTGCAACCAGGCCCTAGGATTTCCACGCCTTCCCAGACATCAACAGGCCAGCGTGCACTCTTCCCATTATTTTCTAATGCGTGCACTCATACTTTAAAAGTACATGTCTATGTATGTTCCTGGCAGCCTTGGAAATCAGTTAATATGTCTTTAAAATAATGGACTGCCCCTTAACCAGTTGTTCACTTCTGAGAGTTGTTTTTAGCCGTGCACTGTGCTCATGTGTGTTCAGTCCCAGGAACTGGAGACTCACTGATGTTCTACCACTGTAAGCCTTAGGTCTGCATTTGTCTGTGCTTTGTTAGAGAGCTGGTTTCTGTCTCCGTCTAATGTGTTTTTCCGTGGTACACGTAACACACTTTACCCTTCAGAATAAAGCCCTAATTGTACTATTGAAATCACCTCTATTTTCTTTTGACTGAATTCTATTAAAGAAATACTTGGACTAAATCACATCTGAAAGATTTTTAAATAACATACCAAAAGAAATATGTGCAGCAGAATACAGCTGTTAATACTGTTCTTGCCCAGAGTCAAGCACATTTTCTAATAAAACTGGGGGCCCTTTTTTTGTGTGGATACGGGGGAAATGCTGATTTTATATGTTTAAGGACGGTGTTCATCAGCAGTGTCTGGGGGTATCATTGAAGATCCTTTTCTCTGGAGGTCGCTCTTCCAGGAATTACTGCACACGCAGAGCACCCTGGCTGAGGAGAGGCCATGCTTCCTGGCACGAGGTGATTTTAGTGTCCAGTTTATCTCACCCCGGCCCTGTCTGTGGGATCAGAGAGTCCTGTTGGAAGCACCCCACCACAAAACCTCAGACAGTACTGTCAGTGTAGAATCTCCCCCGGCCCCCACCCTGCCTCAGACCTTGCTAAGTGGGTTTTAAAAGGGATAACTAAACTCAACTTTGCACGTGTCTAAAGTTGAATCTTGCTGTAGAAGAAATTATCTCTGTGGCTTTATTTTTCCAATGACAAATGAATTGATTCTCGTGTTTGCTGTTCTGCCCTTTGCTGGCTAAAGCCTGCCTCTCTGCTTTCCATCTGCTCAGCAGACCAAGGTGAGTGGCGCGCCAGGGCGGAAGGCGCCCACTACAGGGGACAGCCTGCTTTCGGGGTGCAGCTCAAGCCTATACTGCAGGTTACCGCATGCCCTTGCTGTCCCTCCGCTTTGTTTAGAATACTTGTGATTTTCATCAAATGTTTTATACTCTGCTGTGACTGAGGGATTTTTCGCTGACTAGCCATACAGAACCGCAAGTGCACAAGAGAGGCGCACACGGAGAATAGCCGCCGTCCTCTGTGGGCTTGTTGCCAAAATTCCTTTTTCTTCTGCCATTTTACTCCTATAGTTGTTGATTATTTGTCTGAATAAATCTGGCAGCTGTTTGCTATGTTTAATAGAGCAGAAAGGCTACTCTGAATAAAGCTATTTGAAAATGTGTTTATATGAAGTATTTGTAAATCCTCGCAGGTCTCTTGGCGTCTCTGTATCATTCTCTCTGTCTTCCTGAATTCATCCTTTGATGCGGGACTTGATGCTGGCAGATTTACCACAGGCTTTTTCAGTACCATCGTTTTAGTTATAGGTTCCAGCGGGTTTGGTAATAGAGGTCTCAATCCATAACTTCACACATGGGTTTGTGAGACTGCTTCAGGAAGGGATCTGAGCTGTCACAGAAGACCCCTTAAGGTGCCTTGCCAGTGGGAAATCCTTAAACCAAAATGAAAATCAGTTGTTTATACTTTGTTAGTGTAAAGTTCTAGAAGGTAAGATGCAAGTAAATGGAAGAAGTGTGTTTGTTTTGTTACACACTGGCTTTAAAAGCTGTTTCTACTTTAATAAATACACTTAGCATAATTAGTATCTCATTTCACAGGGCATAGATTTTAAGACTCAAAAAGCACATTAAGTGTATTCATTAGGATTGAGAAATTATAAAGAAGAAACAGGAAGACTGAAAGTATGGAAAAATACTAGAAGTTGTTGTAGCAGGCACTGTACGTTCATAGTCCTTAAAACTAAAGCTTTTTTCAAGCATGTTACCTGATTTGTCACTTTCTCTCAGTGGCTGAACATTCGTGGCCAGAACGGCAGAAGTGGAGGCCAGGAGCTCAGGCAGACTGCGCTGCCTGTGTGTGGAAAGTGCTGTAGTAGTCGTACTGTTGACCTTTGGGCTGATGTGCAGTTTAATTGTGTGAGTTTGGAGCATTCCAGTTAGTTGATGAGCTACCTGTGAGAGTCTTCCGATACTGTAGAGTGCACTGAACGAGTGAGTTTAGTTTCTGCAGTCAGGACTCATTTCGGAGCCTCGGGCCAGCGGTTCACTCCAGGCGGCCTGCTTTGCACCCTTCTCTTCCTGTAACGTTAAATTGCAAATCTAAAATCTAGAAAGAGGTTTTGAGGGAAGATTTCGTTGCATTCCTTGGTTTTCATTTTAGCCTCTTTTAACATCCAATGAGCCTAAATTAAAACTTGTCTGATACCTTGAACAAAATGTTGTTAAGTTCCAGTGAAGCCACAGCCCTTCCCTCGGATAACTTCAGAGTGTTTCCCTGAACGCTTACTTTGTATACAGGTTTGGGCAAACATTAATGATCACTGTGGCACTTTTTTTTTTTCTTGTTAATTCAAGAATACCTGATATGTTTTCATTAAGCAAAACCTCTGGTTTAAGAAACCTAGAATGCTTGCCTAATTTTATTGTGATTTATGCATCCATCTTATGGGTTCCTAGCTCGCAAGATGCTAATTCCTTAAATGGTCAGACATTTGCTATTTTCTGGCCCTTAACTACCACAAGCAATCATATTTGATGCCCCTTAATTAGAGTACCTTTCCCTTTCCAGGTTCCTTTCCACCTCAGCAATCGAGACAATACATTTGCTTACCATGCTGCTCTCCTAAGTGTGCTTTTGCATGTAAATTAATCTTGATTCAGTTTACACTGTCATGCTGAGTGGTACAAATTGCCTATAACAATAAAACAGCATGAGTTAAAAATAAAGGGGGGTGGAAAGGCAGATTGAACGTGTACCTTACTCGATAGGATGTTACTTTGCTTTATGCCAATACATTAGCTGACGATAATGAATCTTCTGTTCTGAAAAGCATGGTTTAGTTGATTTTTTTAATTTTACTTCAATGGAGCAGTACCTTGTCTTTTACAGAACAAGTTAGACAAACCATTAATGACAAGAGTGTTAAGGTTAAATATGAAGCAATGCATTCACTTCTCTGAGTGCTATCCATCTTTCCATTTGCAGGAGCTTGACAAAAGGACTGGCTTTGTGCAGCATTTCCTTTAATTACATGCTGTGGGAAACAGGCTTTTAACATAAACATAGTTGCATTCATTTATTCAGCGCTTGCTCTTCAATAGAGCTTAATGGAGACGGTTTAAGTCCTAAATGAGTACACACATCTCCCGGCAGTCTTATGTCAGCCTCTGCGCTTCACTTAAAAGCACAGTTTGGCTGCTTGTGCAGTTGTTAAAGCTTCTGCCTAATGTTGAAGTTAAACGGCCTAAGACAGAACGTAGTGTTCCTGGGGCTTGAAAGTGGCTGCTAGGCGCGCTGCTTGCTGGACCTACACGGTTCTGGGTTTCATCTGATGGATAGGAGCAGGGCCTGCGCAGTCATGGCAGTCTGATGTGTCTCTCTACTACTGATCAGATTTAAACTTAGTTGTTCAGATTTCCTCTGCAATAAATAACTAAAGTGCATATATAGGCTTGGGGGTTAGATAAATACTGTATTTGTTTTTTGAAAACATGAAATCAAAATGTCCTGTTTGCATAAACTGTGTGTGGTGCTGTGCACATGATGAAATGTCTCAAAAAGCTATTGTGTTTGATAGACACCATTAGTGTTCATGACTTGTGTCACAGATGCAAATAGATGGCATTTACTGACATCATTTTTGTTTTTATCCCAGGTACTAAATTTCAAAAATTTCCCAAGAGTTTGGTATATTGTTGAGTCTGTTGCCTGAATGTTTCCACAGTCAGCTCTAATGTTAATGGCATATGTCTGTTGTTCACTATGGGTTTGTTCATAATTTGATTTCTCTTCATTTCTTTTTATATATTTATTGAAATGTTGTGAAATTTAGAATTTTGTGATTTATATTTTTCATACTGTCAAACTTTTCTCACATTAAAAATTCCTATCTTTTTCTGCTCGCCAGCCAAGTGGCTTTGTTGTTGAGTATAGCTTGGAGCGTCAGTGTTCTAGAGCTGCGTAACTGTTGAGTGACTTCCAGTCACTGCTGCCATCATGGAGCTGTCACTTGGAAGCCACTCATCAAGTGCCACAGCTGGGCTGGGTCGCTACACTTGTTGTCATGTGGTGTGGTGCTAATCTTGAACAGGTTAAATAGCTAATGATATCAAATAAGTAAATACCCAAGGAAGAGCAAGGCAGTTTACATGGCCCACAAAGTGAAAAAGGTTTTACTTGAATTCTTAGGTTTTATCCTGTACTAGTTAAAATCGGATTTATGAACATTGTTCTGTTTGTTTGTTTTCACAGCATCTTACATATTTTCCTACACAGCAAAGTTTATTTTTGTCTTAGAGACACCGGTATTGTTTTAATTTTATGTACTTCATACACTATATTGTAAAGTAGTCTCTATCCCTTTCATTAAGAAAACTTTTAAAGTTTGCCAGCGTCGAGCTGTTCAGACCGCCTTCTCAGCAAGGCCGGCTGAACGGAGCCTTCCTTTGCTGTCACAGGAGCGCTCACCGGCATGAATGAGACTTCGGCTACCGTCATCGCCGCACCGCAGAACTTCACCCCTTCCATGATCCTCCAGAAGGTTGTAAACGTCGCCAACCTCGGTGCTGTGCCTTCCGGCCAAGATAACATACACAGGTGGGCTCACTAACCTGTGCTGTGGGGAGAATGTGTATTTACAAGCATAACTTTTAACCCATTGTGAGCTTTGGCAGTCATAAGCATGCGCTCTGGTGGTCTGCTTGATCAGTGGGTTTGGGCAAAGTCCCATCCCAGTCATAGCATCCTTCTGATACGGACATGGCTGCTGCTGAGGGATGCTCAGACAACAGCTGCGTTTTCTTAAGATGGCCTTTATAAGCTGTTAAGAATCCACCTTATTTTTCCGGATTTGGGTTTCTAGGGAAACTCTCCTCTAACAGTAGACTAGGGCACTGGGCACTGCAGATGCAGCCTTCCCTGATGTGTACTCCCTTCAGCCTGCTTCCCATTTGTCAGGGGCTGCTGGGCAGCCAGCATGCCACGTGCAGCTTCTGTGCCCAGCCCGAGCACCTCCTCACCCTCAGGCACCTGCATGGAGCCCAGCATCCAAGTCCCTTGTCCCAAGACCCAGTGACAAGTGTGTTCGTATTCACAGTCTATTCTGTGGGGGGATGCCCGAGGCTTCGAGTGAACGAGAAGAACCACTGCCTGTCCACATGGTTGTTCAAGAGGCCTTTGCGAACTTAAAAGGGCCATTTCAGACTACACCATAGCACACTTTTGTCATACGGATATATACACGCTGTATTTGCTTTGTTCTTTCTCTTATAGTCACGAGTTACAGAAGTAAATCTGGGCACATCAGGCCTGTTGTGTATTGTTTCTTCTCTGTATTGGTGAGGAAACTGAGGAGGCTGCATGTGAAGCAGGCCATGGGTGGCAGTTACGCACTTACCTTCACCGTTTATTTGGAAATGGGTGGAAAGCTAAAGCAAGGGCTGACCTAACATCCTGGGATAGCTACAGAAGCACAAGCCTGCCCTCGGCAGCTGTCTGATTGCTCTGTGCTCACTGAGACAGCCGGCATCAGGTGTGTGTGTCACTCAGCACACAGGTGCGCTTTGGTTTTATTTTTCTTTACATCAAGACAAGGGGGTGGACTGTTGGGTAAATTGCCCAAGAACGCTGAGGTTTACGTTTTGTAATTTATAAGAAACTGTCCATCTCCTGGAGGGTGATGATTAAAGTAAGCAAATGGAGGGAAGGTCATCAAACCGGCACACAGTGCCAGCGCAGCTGCCTGTCAAGTGACGCTGCCCAACAGGAGAGAAAAGGGAGCCTTCTCAGGAAAAGGAAAGCCCTGGATTCCGAGTTTTCCTGGTGGAGTTAGTTTTTTCTCATGCCAAGCAGGCGCTTCACCACTGAGCTGTCCCAGCCCTGACTACTTCCTCTGCTTCCTCTAATATTTATGAGTTTGAAACTATGAAAACATGCGTATGTCATGGCTGGCTTTAACTTCGGGCTTCCTGTAAAGTGCTCGCCTCTAGAGCTGCAGCGCCCTGCCGCCTTCACGGAAGCCAGGAGGCCATTGCTCGTGCCCAGCTCTGCTTTAGTTCCTGTAAGTGAGCTGGTTGCTTGTGGTTTTTGCTCTTTGGGAAACAAAGGTCAGTCTTGCAGATTTTTATTTCTGGGATGTAAAGAAGTAAAATTGCCTTCTTAAATTAAGCTAAATAAAGTGAAAGCTATCTTCCGACCTAAGACGGTCCAAGAAGGACAAATAGCATAGGGTTTTGGGTTGTGTGTGTTTCTTTTGTTTTGTTTTTTGTTTGTTTGTTTTGTTTTCCTACCGACAGAAGACAGTTTATTACAGAAGAGAAAGGCATGCCCAAGAATGGGAGTGGGCTGGAGAGGCAGGACAGGTTTGAGATCAAAAGCCAGCTTTATAATCCCGATAATCACAGAATTCCTGAAGCTGTCTGGAAGTTTGCCACCACTCACCTGCTCAGATGACTTTAATTAAAAACCCCAGGCAGCGTTCAGTCATTACTGCTAATGCAAAGGGGACAGATAACTCAGAGCCACTTACATGTGACTTTAGTGCAGATGTAGCACTTAGCCCTCACGTACCAGGATCTCATGGTGCTTTTCTGTTTCGCTGCATCATTGATGGCCTCGCTCTGGGCTCTGCCACCTGAAGGAGGAGACTCACGGGGAATAATGTGTCTATGCAGATTTAATAAACTATGCTGCCCTAACTTACCTCTTAGGTTTGCTACGCCTGAAAACGTTTCATATGTATGTGTGTGTGTGTGTGTATGTATGTATGTATGTATGTATGTATGTATGTATGTACGTACGTGTATGTGTGTGTGTGTGTGTGTATGTATGTATGTATGTATGTATGTACGTGTATATGTGTGTGTGTGTGTATGTATGTATGTATGTATGTATGTATGTACGTACGTGTATATGTGTGTGTGTGTGTGTGTATGTATGTATGTATGTATGTATGTACGTACGTACGTGTATATGCGTGTGTGTGTGTATGTATGTATGTATGTATGTATGTATGTACGTACGTACGTGTATATGTGTGTGTGTGTATGTATGTATGTATGTATGTATGTATGTATGTACGTGTATATGTGTGTGTGTGTGTGTGTATGTATGTATGTATGTATGTATGTACGTACGTACGTGTATATGTGTGTGTGTGTGTATGTATGTATGTATGTATGTATGTATGTATGTATGTATATATGTATATATGTATGTATGTACGTACGTGTATATGTGTGTGTGTGTATGTATGTATGTATGTATGTATGTATATATGTATGTATGTACGTACGTGTATGTGTGTGTGTGTGTGTGTACACACACACACACACACACACACACATACACACACACACACACACACACACACACACATATTTTGCCCTAAATATTTTTAAGACTTCCAGGCCATAAGCACCTCATTATTGTATTTTGTTTCAATCGCATTGATTCAGTTTATTTTGCTGATCATCTAACAGTGCCATTCTTTGAATTGTTTATGAAACCTATACCAATGCTTTTAATTTCACTTAAAAGAAGTAACAGTTGCTATTACAGTTTAATAACATAACAGTTTACCAGCTTGTCAGCTGTGTTTTGTTACCGTTTAGTGTTTGTTATCTTACCCATGGGATGTTCTCCTCTCTAAGCCTACATATCATCTGCTGGTGAATGACACTGATATCCTGTGAGGCTTGAGTTTATGAAATACCCAGGCCAAACATACTCTAATTTTGGAAATAATAATTTGTTTTTTATTTTTAAAATAACAAGCATAGAAAGCATTTGGCTAGTAGACTTAGGATAGTAAATTTTGTTATATGTTCTCCTTAATTTTCAAGATCATTTTCTCTCTTACAAGAGTTTCAACAATGCCGTTCTATTCTTCCTAACCCGTCAAGTGAATAAAATGCCCATTGCCTTGCTATGAAATCACTTATTCCTACAGCTCTCCAATATTTGAATATTTTTGTGTTAAATACCAATTTATTAAATGGTATTAAGCCGGGCCGTGGTGGCACATGCCTTTAATCCCAGCACTTGAGAGGCAGAGACAGGTGGATCTCTATGAGTTCAAGGCCAGCTTGGTCTACACAGCGAGTTCCAGGACAGCCAGAGCTGTTACACTGAAAAACTTTGTCTCGAAACCTACCCCCCCCCCAAAAAACCAACAACAACAACAACAAAAAACCCAAAATGTATTAAGAGTTCCTAAGAAAAGTAAACCTTGATGAGTTTGCAGAACTGTGCAACACTACAAAGTGGGAGCTTTCATGAAACAAATACCTGCCATTTCCACAGGAATGTCCCTCATTAAGTTAAGGGTAGCTTTAGCCAGGCGATGGTAGCGCACACTTTTAATCCCAGCACTTGGGAGGCAGAGGCAGGTGGATCTGAGTGAATTCGAGGCCAGCCTGGTCTACAAAGAGAGTCCAGGATAGCCAGGACTACAAGAGAAACCCTGTGTCAAACCCCCTCTCCCCAAAAAAAGAAAGAAAAAAGAAAAGGGTAGCTGGCCCCAGTAATGTAGGCTTGTGCTCAACTATTGGTGGCTGAGACAGGAGGATAGGAAGTTGAAGGCCTGCCTCAGCTACTAAATGAGTTCAAGGTTGGCCTGGACAGCTTAGTGTGAGAGTGGGAATGCAGCTGAGTGGGGAAGCGCTTGCCTGGGGGTCAGGCTGCCCATGGCTGGGTCTCCAGTACACTGAGTAAAGAAGGAAGGACAGAGGGAGGCCAGGGCCAAGTGTAAGTTGTACGAGTTTTATAGAACGCTTCAAAGACTTAGGACATCTCCTGAGCAGCTAATACCTTCAAAGATCAACTGAGGAAGTGTACCAACCTTTAGGTAGGTATTTGAACATTATGTTCCTAAACAACTAGTAGCATCAGAAAGCCTGTGTAGGGCTGGAGAGATGGCTCAGAGGTTAAGAGCACTGGCTGTTCTTCCAAAGGTCCTGAGTTCAATTCCCAGCAACTACATGGTGGCTCACAACCTCCTATGATATGATCTGATGCCCTCTTCTGGCATACAGGTGTACATGCAGATAGAGCACTGTATACATAATTGATTGATTGATTGATTAAAAAAGAAAGCCTATGTACTGTTGACCGTATGACTCCCCTCTGTCTTTTTACTGCTATTAGAAAAAGGTGCTGGGCGAAGAGCCTTCTCCGCCATCTTAACTGCCAGCCATTGCGCTAGCCTGCTGTTCTCCAGGGCACAGTTACACTTGGGAAGGGGAAGCTTGGGAGTGAGTTCTGTCTTCACCCAAAAGCATTTACTAAAGATGCAGTGGAATAGTTTTCTTTCCTCTTTGAAGAGGTACCCTATGGGCTCTTTTTTTTTTTTTTAAGATTTTTATTTATTATGTATACAGTACTTCACCTGCATGTATACCTGCACACCAGCAGAGGACATCAGATCACATTATAGATGGTTGTGAGCCACTATGTCTGGAAGAGCAGCAGTGCCCTTCACCTCTGAGCCATCTCTCCAGCCCTGTTTTTAGTTTTTCAAGACGGGGTTTCTCTGTGTAGCCCTGGCTGTCCTGGGCTCGATTTATAGACCAGACTGGCCTTGAACTCACAGCCTGCCTCTGCCTCCCCTAATGCTGAGATTACAGGTGTGTGCCACCATGCCTGGCTCTCTGTGGGACTCTTTTTTTTTTTTTTTTTAAGATTTATTTATTTTTATGTATATGAGTACTCTATCTGCATGTACACCTGTGTGTCAGAAGAGGGCAACAAATCACATTATAGATGGTTGTGAGCCAATGTATGGTTGCTGAGAATTGAACTCAAGACCTCTGGAAGAACAGCCAGTGCTCTTAACCACTGAGCCATCTCTCCAGCCCCACTGAGGGACTCTTAAGTCAGAACTATGAAGTTCTGTGTGAAGGCAGGTGGCCAGCATTCCATAGCCTATGAATGGATTCCACAAAGTCAGGAGACCATGTGTTCTAAGGGAGGCTACCAGGACTAGCTATAGGGATCAAAGCCCAGAAAAGATGTCTGAGAAAAATCCAGTAAACATTTTTTGGTTGGTTGATTGGCTGGTTGATTGATTGGTTGGTTGGGATTTTTGTTTGGTTTGGTTTTGGTTTTGGTGGGGTTTTTTGTTTTGTTTTGGTTGGTTGGTTGGGTTTTTTTTGTTTTGTTTGTTTGTTTGTTTGGCTTGGTTTTGGTTTTTCAAGACAGGATTTCTCTGTGTAGCCCTGGCTGTCCTGGAACTCAAAGATCCACTTGCCTCTGTCACCCAAGTACGGGGATTAAAGGGCATTGCACCATCGGTGCCTCTGCTGTGGCCACCACTGCTGGGCTGTGGGGTTTCTGAGGAAGACTCCTGTCAACAATGTTAGACCTGAGGTACCATTGCTCAGTTGGACTGCAGATAAGTAATACTGTACCCAAACCCAAAAACTAAATGTCCATCCGTAACCCCCAATTCTCGAAAGGTAGGAGATTGTGTAAAACTCTGAAGTTCTGTGACAGCTCAGCAGGGACCAGCCCTGGGATCTGCGTGAATGTCCCAAAGTCCACAACTTGGGGCAGCCCTCGGTTACCTAACTAGGGATAGTTAACATGACATGGGTAAAACAAAACACTTGGGGGCAGGGGGAGTGGCTCATCGGTTAAGAGCATTGGCTGCTCTTCCAGAGCTCATGAGTTCAGTTCCCAGCAACCACATCGTAGCTCATAACCATCTATAATGAGATCTGGTACCCTCCTCTGGTGTGCATGAAAACAGAGCTCTCAAATACATAAAATAAATTGTCAGTAAGGGACACTAGTAGTGGGTGAAGGGTGCGTACTGAGTCTTAGGCCTCATACATCCTTTCAAACCTGTGCACTGCCACTGAAGCTGCACTTCAGCCTCAGCGAGAAGTCATTCTTTCGTGAGGTTCTCTCGTGAGCCTCTCTCAGAGGGCCATCATGTTAGCTGCATTGGGGCCAGTAAAACAGCCTTCAGCATTGCTGCCATGTTCACATTCAACATTTGCATCAGTGTTATATATGATGAGGCCTTTTCTTGTCATCTCATGGGCAACAGGTTTATCCAGCTGGCTGTGAACTGGGAGAAGTGATATCTGGGTGCACACAGATGTCGGACACCCCCATAGCTTCCCAGCGAGGTTGCTGTAGAGCCGCTCTCATTGCTTGCTTATACACAGTGCTTCTGCTCCTTCCCCCATATATATGAGTTAAGATGCACACGATTCTGTCTACCTTTTTTTAATTTTAAATTTGTTGACAAATACAGTAATGATCTTAGGATAAATATTTTACTATTTTTACCCTAGTCACTAATTACTAAGAAAGCCTGGTGTTCTAAATTGAATGTACCCATGACAGTCTTGGTCACTGATTTATCAATACATGTTAAAGTAGTTTATTTCAGGCTGAAAATTAAATCTTATTAAAGTACAGGTACAAGTAACTTTAATTCTTAACCTTAAGCTCATCTCAATAAGTCCTCAATAAGTAACTTTAAATTATATTTATAGAGGATAGACTTATGTGGGTTTGTTTTGTTTGTTTGTTGGTAGTTTTTTGTTTTTTGTTTTCCCCTGCCTCATAAGATCTCTCTCATTAATCTCTCAAATGGAGAGTCACTTCTCACTAAGGAGACTAATAATTGCCTTTCTTCCTGAGATTGTTAAACTTGGGATAGTGTTCATGGGCTTATGGGGATTTGTTTTGTTTGCTTGCTGTTTGGTTTCAGTTTGGTTTTTTACTTGGTGTGGTATGGTTTTTGTTTTGTGATACAGCCTTGCTCATAGCCTGAACTGGCCTGGAACTTGCCTCGGCCTCCCTAATGCTGCGATTATAGGTGTAAGCCACCACATCTGGCACCAGGATACTGTTTTTGTTTATTGATTGTTTTCTTTTCTCATAGAAACTCTAGGAAATTTAAATCCCATGTAATTTTTTAGGATCATAATGAAAGCAATTTTTGTTTAGCCTGTGATATTGACTGTCTCTGTGCACAGGTTTCAGAAGCTTCTGAGACTACTGTCAATCCCTATCTAATCTGTCCTGAAACAAAAGTTTGTATAAACATTTATTTATGTAATGATATCTGACTGAGTCTTTTCTCCAAGATGATAGATTTTTGAGTCCAACAGAACTGAGAGTTAGGGAAACATTAGTAACTTGGTGCTCCTGCCGCTGGCAGGCAGCTGCCCAGTAGAGGGCAGCACTGCTTTTGGATCCACTCTGGAACACTGTGGCTCTAGGAGCAGAGTCTCATTTGAAAACAAATGCAGACCTCTGTTGATATTACACAGAGAGCCGGTGTAAATATTTCACAAGGAACCAGACTGCACAGCTCATTTTTCCATTGAAACATTCTGTATTTAACTTTGGTTTAATTTCTCCATTTGTAAAGTAATACCCTATAATGCCATGGTTTACTAAGAATAAATGGACGTTTTCATGTTAAAAATAACAATGAGAGAAAATTACTCTGGGTTGTCAGTTTTGTCAGGGAGCAATGAAAAGGGGTAAGAATCGGCTTTACTGTGTGGTGTCTCTTGTTAACACAGACTCGCCCCACACCCCACCAAGCAGGCAGACCAGGAATGCTGTGGAGGGACAGGGCACTGTGCTTTCTTAGGGAAGTGTACTTAAATTTTAGCTCTTCTGCATGAAGAACGCATCCCTGAGCTGGTGGGCGGGCGATTTTTACACTACGCTCGTGGTTAGGCCAGGACTCCACAGGCTAATGGCCGCCCATCCTCCTCACCCTTCTCACCTGTGTGTGAGACACACGCATCGCTAGTGTGCCAGCCTTTAAAGCACTTGTCTTCGATAAATACTCGAAGTTTTAATCTTTTGTAAATTTTTCCTTCCTATTAGTAGTGTAATGGGCTGAACTTTAAATACAATTTTATAGCAGCGAAGTGGGATTCTTTGCAACATACAAAATCTCTGTCTATTAAAAATGTCCTACTGTATTAAGCCAAGGCAGTAAAGATTTACAATTTTGAATCCTTTGGAAGATAATGCTCCAAATCACCATGCTTTTGTATTGATGTTTAGGGCCTCATTCAAGCCAGGCTTTCTTACATATAATGACTGTGCGACTTCATTACGCATTTGTCAACTTTGGACTAATTATTTTTATACAGCAAGGGCAGGGCAGTGCATCCTGTGATCGTCTTTCTTACTAATAGGATTCTGTCTGCTTCAGCAGGCAGTAATTGAAGGCTTCATGTCCAGAGTCGGAGAAAAAGTTTAGGCTGAGTGGGCCATTGTCACAGCTTCTGATAACCAGTAGAACAGAAAGCGGGAGAAAATTGAACTCAGAATAGAAAATCAGAGAGCCGGAAGACTGTCCAAGGGAAGAAAAAGCATGTCGCCAAGCTGTTGTTGGGTGCAGCGAGTCTGCCTCTGCATCAGGAACTCGCGTTTGTGGGAGCTCTGAGGGTGGGTGCAGCCTCTCGGAGAGACTTGCACTGTTGAATTTATTCCTTAGAACAGCTGAGCTGTGGTGCTTCCTTTCTTTGAGGAGAGGGGAGCATTTATGGTCCATAGCCAGCTTCTCACAAATGTAAATGAACTGCAGACAATATATTTATCCAGAATTTATTATCGTGTGATCAGTTTCATCATTCCAACAGTAGTTAAAAATTAACTTTTTAAAAGAGTGAAGCTTTTTTTTTTCTCACTTAGGTCACAACATAAGCTTATTTGGCCTTTTCTTGTCTGTTAAGGATTCAGCAAAGATTAAATGTCAATTGCTAGAGATAATAGACAAGACATTTAGTAAAATGGCATACAGCTGCACACTAGCCATTTGCCTTCTCAGCCAGTGACTATAAACAGTGCTTGCCTAGTGTTGGAGTAGCATGGAGCCGCCATGCGCAGGCCATGGTCTCTGCTGTTGTCACACTTGTCCTCATTTGTGGTTCTCAGGCTTGCTGGTCTCCCGGTGTCCCCCCTGCTACAGCTCCATTCAAAAAGACTTTATATGCTTCATTCGTGATGGCTTTGGAAGGAGTAGATAGACAGCACTTAGAAGTGTTTAATCTGTAAGAGTAAGAATTAAAAATAGGACAGAGAGTTAAGCCAGGGTGCTTTGGCTTACAGTGTATGCAAGGTAAGCATGGGACTTTGAAGGGAGAAAGTCTTCCTTGAGGCTTCCAGCATCGTGATAGGTTAAACACATGTGGGGTAACCTGAGGGATTGTCTGCTGACAGGGTATACTTTGGCATCGTTGAGAGACTGTGTGTGGCCTGGATTCATAATGCCTGCTCTGCCATACACTGGCCCTGGGGCCCAGGTAAGTGTCTCCAGGCCTGTGGGCCTCAGCCCCCTCAGCTCTGCTTAGGTCGGATGAAATGAGCGCCTCTAGTCACATGGTATAAACAGTAGCTACTTTACAGTCATCCGAACTTCTATCTCCTGTCAAACAATCACGGTAGGACCATGTTTGAGGCCAAGTACTGAGGACCTGTCACCTATCACACTTAGCATGTATTTACAAGATTCCTAACTATTGTTTGTTAGCTGGTATTGTTTCCATAACTATAAATGTATGCCAAAACATGGCCTGTTCAGCCTGTTTGGCTTAGTAACTTTGGAGAGTGGCTTTGCTTTCCACAGACCCATCGAAGCCAGTTGTAATCATGCTGTGTTCCAATTAAATCCATTCTCTTTGAACTGTGAAGTGGGTGTGTCGGAACATCTGATCTCCTGGTCCCTGCTTTAAAGCATCACTTCCAGCCTGTGCGCTGCCTAGACACAGCTGCCCGCCTAAGGGACAGCAGCACGCTCGGTTGCTAAGGGTGCTTGCTTAGCGCTCTGCCACTGATGTCTAAGCAAACACCTCTGCTTTCATGTTCCTGGTCTTTCAGGCCCTGGGAATTTTGTAACAGGATTTGAAAAACATGCCCAAGATACTAATTTTAATCTCTGTAAACGTACTGACATTTGTCTTTGCCTCATCAGTGTTATTGTGACACAGAGTTTTTAAAGCTGTAAGTTTTTAATGAAGAGACATAAAATGTGCCTTGGGGCTATGCAGCCCTGAAACTCAAATGGCGCTTTGTGTTCCTATTCAGGCATAATCTTCTCTGAGGTCCCAAGGCACAAGTGTTAAGTAAATAAAGGGACTAAGAAGACTGTTGTTTACATAACTATAGCCGTGTCAGAAATAGAGATCTCTGTTGAAATATTTGTTGAATGAATTACAAGTCTGGTGGCCACATCTGTGGGCAAAGTTGAGTAGGTGAATGGGAGTATAGAGCCACTGTATCCTTGTGACTGGTTTAGCAAACTATAGAAATGCCTTTTATGAAGCTAAGCAGCCTTTAAACTCAGACAAAGAGGCTGGGGAGAAGGCCCAGAGGCTGAGCACGCTCACTGACTCCCAGAGGTCCTGTGTTCAGTTCCTGCACTGGGTGACTCACAACTGGCTGTCTTCAACTGTAGGGGACTCGACCCCCTCTTCTAGATTCTGTGCCCCCCACACGTACAGACACCCACATATGCACATATACATAAAGATAATTCTTAAAATTTAGACAGAAGAAATGCATGAATCTGTAAGAGGTGAGGGAGAGGCATGTATTCTCACTGAGGGAAGATTGAGGTGTCCAGAGTGCCTAGCCTCTTGTGTATTTATACAAAAGGCAGACAGATATTGTAAGGCTTAAAAGACCTCCTTAGGAACATGGCTGTGGTTTACACTCCTGAACAGGTTCGCCTCTCTGTAGGAACTCTCTCTCCAGTTCCTGTAAGTTTTCAGTATGTTGGAAGGAGCATAGGAAATGGTTAGAACGATTGCTGCCTGGCTTTGCTAATGAGCCATTAGCTAACGGTTTACTCTGTGTTGTCACAAGTGCTGTCAATATTTCCATCCAGGTAAGAAGAGTATAGTTGCTTTGTTTTTGTTGAATTATTCTAAGTGTTGAAGAACTAATTTTCATCATTCTCCTTAGGCCAAACATGGCTTGTTAGATTTTTAAAAAGAAAAAGAATCTAATGTGTTAGATAAGATCTTGATGTCATTTTTAAAAACTCAAAAAAGAAATTACTTTTCATTTAAAGAGAATCTGCTTCCTGCTTAAGTGGCTAATATTTTAATTAAGTCGGGAGTGAAGTTTTTCTGAGTGTCTCCTGATAAACCTCCTTCTTTTATGTTGATGGTAATTAAACAGATCCCTGAGGACACCGCAGGCTCTGTTCGAGGCCCATGCTAATTGTCAGACATGAGACACTGACCAGTTGGTTTGCTCTTGAATAGTCCGCAGCATGCTGTCAGCTCGGCAGTTTTATTTTTATGTATTGTGAGCTGTTGTCAGGGCTAACTGGGTGCCATTGTGGCTGAAGATGTTGCGCAAATTGAGGCAGATGGCTCAGATTCAGACACGTGTCATCCAGAGAGGGGAAAGGGGATTGGCCCTGCAAAGTGGGGTCACAGCAGGTCACAGACCTGCTCCACACTTGTTAGTGTTTTCAAAAGCTCATGTGCAGCAACTTTGTTTTTCTCCAGTCATCCCTGCAATCAGATTCCCTCCCCCCAAAATGTGCAGACCGTGGTCCATGAGGGGAACATGGAGGCATAGAGGGGGCGCCAGTCTCTCTCCCAGTCTGAGCTCCACTGTGCATGCAGAGTGAAGCAGCAGAACTGTGCTTTGTGCCTCCGGCAGCTTTTCAGTCGATTGTGGTGTTAAAAGGCTAGTTTTGCTTTTAATTCCATGTAATTAGTAGGTTCTTCATGTCTTGGAATTTAGTAATAGCACATTAGATCTCAAGTTCCCTCTATTATATCCTAAAGCAAAAAGAAGGATCTAATGTCCTGAATATTAAATGGGGGCATGGGGTGGCACTTGGCTGTCATGTGACTTTGTCTCATGTCACCATTAACAGTAGAGATTGAATTTGAATATTTTACATGAGTTACTTCTCTGATACTTAGGAAGAATTTTATAAGGTACATAAAATGATCTAACTTCTTGCACAATTATTTTCAGATAAGAGGAATTAAAATTCCAAGCTCTTTGAGAAAGGTACCTTTTCTTAGTGTGTTTTAAAAATAAGAATATGGTGACGTATTTGAAACAGCCCTATGCATGGTAAATGTGAATGAATGGGTGTGTCCGTGCCCTAAGTACATCAGGACATGTGGAGAATACCCACATGCATCTGCCATTCAAACTAATAAGTAAACAGGCTTCCTTTTCTTGTTCTGTTTTAAAAATGTGCTAAAGTGGCCTGTGTGGTAAGCATGGGCTGGGCGGCTTATTGATTGCTTTAACGAATGCTTGGTTGTGGGTGTAAAGCAGTGAGGAACCTTCTATAAATTTAATTTAAAAAACAAAAGAGTTGCTTTAAGCCTGTTTGAACATATGCTGTCCCTTCCTTTTCCCCTCTCAGGATAAAACGTCTCTGTTTTATTTTTTCTTGCAGGTTTGCAGCTAAAACTGTGCACAGTGGGTCACTGATGCTAGTCACCGTGGAGCTGAAGGAAGGTTCCACAGCCCAGCTTATCATAAACACCGAGAAAACCGTGATTGGCTCTGTTTTGCTGCGGGAGCTGAAGCCTGTCCTGTCCCAGGGGTAACCTGCTTGCATCTGGACTTTAGACTCTGGCACACAACAAAAGTGCCTGGCATCCACTGCTGCCGCCTTTCATTTATAGTAACAGCCCTTCCATCTGGCAGCGGGGGAAGAGCGCACTCTTGACATTCTTGTCTCCTGCTTTAGAATGCTGTTGTGTATCTATCATGTATGCAGTCTTTCCCCTCTTCGCTTTGCTAACCAAAGAACATATATTTTACTGTCAACCTCTCGGCTCCTGGGTCCACGCGGCATTTCCCCTGCCCTCCGACTTCTTTTGGCCTCATCTTCCTTCTGGTTTTTGAGAATGATGGACGTGAATCAGATACTGAAAGTGCATTGGGACTCATCCTTTCTACAGCAGTAAGCAAGCGTTAGCGAGGAAATCATCTAAATGGCCTCTCAGCTTGGTATATGAAAAGGAAACAGCATACTTTTATAAATGAAATGCAAAAAAGAAAAGGCCTCTGCGAAAATCCCATTCTTTGAACTTCCTGATATTGTAATTGGTCACTGACAATTGTCATCATGAAATTACCATGAATAATAAGATAAATAAACTAGCATATAAATAGCATCTGCCTCTCCTGACCCTCACTGGCTGAACTTTTTTATTCCAAGGTTTCTGGTCACACTAGGGCTTAGTTAATGAGAGAAAAACTCCTCCCAACAAGGCATAGGGTCTTATTGGGTTTTGCTCTGCTGTTGGCTTCTCAAGAGATGGCTTTCACTGAGCAGCCGACTCTGGCCTTAAACTTGAAATGCCCCTGCCTCTGCTCCTCAGTGGCATGGCAGGCATGCATCAGCACACTCAGCTCTCAGAACTAGGGAGATGCTGTAATTGTGCTGATGGCTGCTTCAATAGCAAAACAGAATCCAGCGAGGAACGGAAAACATCCCTTCATGCGGATTTAATCTCGGCAGAGATCTGACTACTGGGCAGCTGCACCTGCTAAGGAAAGCCTGCATTTCATTTTCCCTTTAAAAATCATGGTGCTCAACTTTCATCAAAACTAGCTAGTACACAATTGCTTATATGTTATCTAAAATTTTATGATACATATATGTGTGTGTATGTGTGTGTGAGAGATTGTACATATATGTATATATATTAGCATCTTTCTATATGTTATTTGCTAGTTTAAGTAAAAAACCATCCTTACCAAATTGTTCTATATAAATCAGGAAACTTTTGTAATGCTTTTATATTTTGTTTTTGTTGCTGCTGTTACTGAGACAAGCCCTGGCTGGCCAGGAACTGACTGTGTACACCAGGCTGGCCTCAAGCTTGCTGTGATCCTCCTGCCTCCTCCTTCCAGGCATTGGGTTTACAGATGTGTAGCAGCACGCCTGGCTGGCACACACTTTATTCCCAGGAGTAGGGAGGCAGAGGCAGATGTATGTCTATGACTTTGGGGCCAGCCTGGTCTACATAATAAGTTCCAGGACTATGTGGTTGAGATATTTTAGTGACCTCTCTGACATAGGTTGTGCCATAGCAGTAATGCACTAAACATGTGCTCACTGTGCCTCACTGGCTGCCTCGCTACTCCTGGGCTCCGCTGATCTCCCACATCAGACCCCAAAGCAGCAAGGACTGTAGCCATGCGCCACCAAGTCTGCCGACAATCATTGTAACTGATTTTTATTATTTTAGTTCTGTAGAGGTATGAGGTCCCCCTGGAGCCACCTGGTGTAGGTGCTGGGGATTGGACCCAGGTGTCCTCTGGAAGAGCTATGTGTGTTCTTCACTGCTGAGCTCCAGCATATGAATGATTTATGAAAGAAAACTTGAGGGGTCACCTGGAACATGGAGCATACATGAGAGCTTAGGTACGAATGAAATATGTTCAAATCATATTAAGAAGAGCAAACAGGCTAAGGGAGACTACATCTTCTACAATGAAGAGAGGAAACAAGATGCTTAAATTTTTCCATTCTTACTCAGAATACACCTGACGTAGGAAGATTGCAGTGACTTCCAGGCTGAAAAACAAAAACATAAATTTCTGCTCCCAAAATAGAGCAATGACTCAGAGTAAAAAGAACAGTCACGTGTCATGTGTAGCTTTGGTCCTGTAAGATTTTGTCCCTCGGTGACATCATACCCACATTATTTTGTGTAAGAACACACTGTGTTTGCACAATGATACAGCATTTCTCAGAACACATCTCTGTTGCTAAGCAACACCTCACCACGTTGCCCTGGATGCCCATGTTGTCTTTATTCTGGGACCTTGTGTGATGTAGTGGTCCTAACTTGCAGAATTCCCTCTCTGGGCTGCAGTCCCTCAGCATCCCCATTGGGAACCCGGCTTCTCTGGCCTTCAGAACCTTTTCTATCTACTTAGTAACTTTTGGGGACTTGAGGCTGTTTTTCTAGAGGAGATATTGCTGTCATCAGTCTTGGGGAAAGTGCAGGTTACAGTATAGAAAGGTTCTTTTGGGGTTTTGTTTTTGTTTTTTGGGTTGTTTGTTTGGTATTTGGTTTTATTTGTTTGGGGGCGGGGTTGGTTCTTTTGAGACAGGGTTTCTCTGTATAACCTTCCTAGCTGCCCTGGAATTCTCTTTGTAGTCCGGGCAGGCCTCAAACTCAGAGAGATCCTCATGCCTCTGAGTGCTGGGATTAAAGGTGTGCACCATCATGCCCAGTTTATAGAATGGTTCTTATTTTTCTTAGGGACCACATTGTTGAAAAGAAGTCACATACTTACATTTTTAGCTGAGAGTTTCTGTAGGGCTTTATTTCTGAATCAGCTACTTTTGGCTCCCACTTTCCGTATTTAAAGTCTGTCAGAGCTGAGGAGATAGCTCACAGAGGTTCTCAGCCATGGGTCATGACACCTTTGAGGGGGTCAAAGGACCTTTTCACTGGGGTTTCTTAAGATCATCAGAAAACAGATATTTATATTACGGTTCATAACAGTAGCAAAATTGCAGTTATAAAGTAACAACAAAAATGATTTTATGCTGGGGGGGGGGGTGGTCACCACAACATGAGGAACTGTATGTATTACAGGGTCACAGCATTGACAAGGTTAGGAACCGGTGGCTGGAGAGGTGGCTCAGTGGCTAAGAGCACTGTCTGTTCTTCCAAAGGACCCGGGTTCAGTTCCCAACACCCACATGGCGGCTCACAACTGTTTGTAGCTCTAGTTCTAAGGGATCTGACCCCCTTATACCATGTGCATAAAATAATAATGATAATAATAATAATAATAATAATAATAATAATAATAATAATAATAATAATAATAATAATAATGTTAAGCTTTTTTGAAAGGTTGGGAACCACTGGCTTGGTGGTTAATGGCACTGGCCTCCCAAGCCTGGGGACCTGAGTTCCAATTCCTGCAACTCACTCATGCCTGTAATCCCAGCACTCATGAGGCAGAGGCGGGCAGATTGCTATAAGTCTGAGGCCAGCCTAGTCTACAGAGTGAGTCCAGGATAGCTAAGGCTACAAAACCCTGTCTTGAAAAAACAAAGAATCTGCTTCAGTAGCACATATCGATAGCCCAGCGCTCCTGTGTGCCCAAGTAGGAGGTGAAAGTAGGACAGTCCCCTGGGACCTTGTGGGCCAGCTAGCTTGGAGCACCCAGTGAAGAGGCAGAAACAAGCTGGAGGGAAAAACCAGCTCCCAGAAGCTAGCTTCTGACTTCCACGTGCTCACTGCCCTGGAGTGCGCACCACACCCCAACACACAGACACACACACACACACAGAGTGTGTCATATATCTTGACTGGTGATTGATGTGGGAGCCCCCCCCCCCAGCCCTGCACACAGTAGCACCCCTAGGCAGGTGGCCCTGGGATGTATAAAGAAGAAGCCAGTAAGCGTCGTTCCACATCCCTGCTCAGCTCCTGCTGCCCACGCGCCTGCCCCGACTTCCCTCCATTGCAGACTCTGGTCAGGACATTTACCTTCTGGAGCTGCTTTTTTGTTCTGTGTTTCATCACACCATGGAAAATAGCCTGGGACACAGCATTGTCTTAATATATATTAGCTCAATAAACAGTGCGAGCCAGTTGGTCATAACAGGGTGTTTATACTGGAACCTCTGAGCTGAAGTCATTTAGCCATTCGTAGTTTAATATTATTAAGATATTTCCACATAAATGAAATCAGAAAATGACAGGTGTCCCGAGCTTCAGGTTTTTCTTTTTGTGACAGTGCTCTTGAGTCTTTGACGCATATTTCCTTTAACTTGGTCATAACTGCGTACCTTTAAACTGTTCCGTTGAGCTAGGTTCGTCAATGCTGACTTCTTAATTCTAGCTGTATTTTATTTCCTCATTTTAATATTCACTTTAAGGGATGTTTTATGTACACCCATCTTGAAGGATGATGCTCAGAGTGTAATTCATACTAAAGTTTCATGTTTGGTGTCAATCTATATCTTCCTCTCCTCCCCCACCCCAGTCATCTGCAGACATAACTAGATAACTACCAAGTTTGCCCGACAGCCTGTGCTTCCATTGTTGAGAAAACACTGGTGATATTCCAGAGAACATAAGAATTCAGAATGCCGAGTAACAAAGGAGGTGTTAAAATTGGACCAGCTGAAAGAAACCTAAGGTCTTTCGCCTTCTCGTCTCCTTCTCTGCTGTCCCTGATCATAAAGCAAACTAAAAGGGAAGAAAATGCTCTGCCCTGTGACCTGGCACAAAACTAAACAACCTCATCGCTCGCTCCTTTGTCTGCCAAAAGACTGCTCTGAGCTTCATCAGACACGGTAAGGCTCCTAACACATGCACACACACCTCTCCAAGAAACCTAGGCTTGTTCTGGCCAGATGGCGCAGCACGTAAAGCTACTGTCCATCAACCCTGGGACCCAGAGTGGGAAGAGAGAACCAGATCTCTTCCGGAAAGGTTCCTCAGACCTACACACAGTGGCACATCTTGTACACACATCCACATAAATAAACACATACAAGGAAGAAAAAGAGGGGCAGGAGAGATGGCTCAGCAGTTAAGAGCACTGGCTACTCTCCCAGAGGACCCAGGTTCAAGTCCCAACACCCACATGGGAGCTCACAACTGTCTTTAACACCTGTTCCAGGGGATCTGATACCCTCATACAGACATACCATAATACCAGTAAAGAAATGGCACCCAGGGCCTTCCCCAGATTAGCGAGCCCTAGGTGGCAAATGTCATTTCTTCCAAGCTGGTGCTAAGGCACCCTTACTTGCACAGGAGTCGGACCGAGCTGGTGTTCCGTCAGAGGTGGGCTGGTGTCGGCGACTTCCTCACCTGCTCATCCCTTTGAACCCTTCTCCCTGCTTCCCTCTGCCTTCCACCTTGACTGTCACTGCAGAAAGTCCCCATGGTCACTCACTATTTTCCTGGTTTGGAAGAGAAGTAGATTTATCACATAATAGTTTAGTTACAGGCTGAGAAGGACTGAGACAGTAACTAACATTCTGTCTGCCCTCGCATGGACCAGAGGACTCTTCTGGGTCTTCACAAAGTCACCATCCCTGGTGTCTGGCTGACAGGGTTCACTACCAACTAGCAGTGCTTTTGTTCTGTTTGAGTCATTGCTTTCTGGTTTTGGTGAGTTTTTTGGTTCTGGGTTGTTGGGGTTTTTTGTTTTTGTTTTTTGTTTGTTTGTTTGTTTTTGTTTTTTTGCATTTTGCATTTTGGGGTTTTTTGTTGTTGTTTTTCTTCCCTTCTGTCACTGTAGTATAGACTGAAGAGAATTCTATGATCTGACTACTGGTATTTGAACAACAAACTTGGAACAGCCGTGAACGCTGAGGTCACTGAAGATCTCAGCTGAGGCAGTGGTCTGGGTCCTGAAAGTGATGTGGGATTTAGGAGAGAAAGGGGACTTTCCAGGAATGGCATGAGAAGGTAGTGTTCTCTGCTAAGGCTATGCCTTTGAAGAATTTAAAGCCTTCATACAGGAAGTGTTGTTGACCAACGTGCCAGAGAATTACGTTCCTTTCTGTCTTGCCTAGCCCCTTTCACCCCGCCTCCAGCGCATCCCCAGGGGCCTGTGGAAGCTTAGAGTCCTGAGGAGCCATGGTGGCTACCATCCATGCTGGGCTGTGGGGCTCTGCCAACAGTGGCCATCAACCCAGTCAGGGGAGAACCAGCCTTCGGGGTCTGACTTTCTGTTGTAGATCAATTGCATGTGCTTCCTTTGCCACGTTATTTTCTAGTCACCTTGTCTGTGTAATCCCTTGAACATCTGATTAGTCGCTGACACAGTCGCACTGAAGAGCCTAGGCCCTCATCTGAGAGCGTAGCTCAGTGGTAAGGACTTGCTTAGCCTGGGCAAGGCCACACACTCAGTCCCCAGAACCAAGGGGGCGGAAAAAAAAAATCAAACTTGTCTTTTACAGTTTTGAGAACCAGACACATCAAAGGTCTAGATTTAAATACAGAAGAACCTTGCTGCTGGCTGTGCATAAAGCTCCCAATAGGCTCCTTTACGTCAGGCCTGAGACTGCATACATGCACATGGTCCTTAGAGGGAACATGTCTTCACTCTGCTCATCCCACGATGGGATGCAATAGGATGGAGAGAACGCATAAGGGTAAGAGGAGATGAGCGTCCTCAGATTGTATCTGATTTTGCCCACTAGACAGCCGCTTCTTGCCCCGCCCCCCACCCCACCCCCACTCTTTTCCTCAGAGCAGTATGGTGAGTAAGGACTCTTGTTTTCTGGTATGGCCCACCATCTCCATGGACGAGAATTGTTAAGATGCTAACTACTAAGCAATTACTGTGGGCCAGCCTAACCAAGTCACTTCTGTCACCTCCTCTAAGGCTCCAGGAACATTGTGGAAAAGGAGGCGGGAAGTGTGTAAGAGCCAGAAGATGGGAAGGGGACTACAAAAACGCCATCCCTAGACTAAACACAACTACTGCAACTGTTAACACATCAACTGTAGTCACTGCGTTGGGCCTGCATAAGACTGGTGCTATCAACACCCAGTCAAGGAAGAGCGGGGTGGGGGGGGGAAGGGGGGGGAGCTCCCAGGGGTGAACTACTGGCTATCAGTAGAGGCTGAGGTAGGAGGAACTAGCAGTCTTTAGTTATAGCCCCTCTGCTGAGCCCACTAGGCTCCAGCAGGCAGCTTTAAGTTCATGGTCACATACATGGCCCTGGTTAAGCTCAGGGGATCACAGAACAAAATGCATAAACATCAACTTGACCCATATATGGAATTATAAAGAAAAAAAATTTTTGTTATGTTTGAGACACAGTATATCCCTTGCTGTCCTGAAAAAATACATACATATATTCATACATGCATGCATACATGCATATATACATACATATGATGTAACCTACAAAAAAGGTGTTAAATTCTGCCATGGCTGAGCAGTGAATAGTGACTCAGTCTACTGTGCCCCCACTTCTGGTGAGTTTGTTTTCTTACGCCTCTTCATCTTTGCTTATGAACTGTATATGGTACAAGGAACGGTTGCCAGGGCTTGTGGTGGGCAGCTGGAGAAGATGAGAAAGCCCCAGCATCCTTCCAATTTCTGTTTGAGTTTTGAGCTTTTGAAAAATGAAGCTAGTGTGCAGGGCCTCGTGGTGGCATCACACAAATCGCCACCACCCTCCTGGGGTGCTCTCGGCTTGACCTCGGCGTCTCCGTTCTTGGCTCAGGCTTCTTCAAGACTACCCAAGCCTAGATAGAAACATTTTGTAAACAAAGTTATGGACGCCTCAGATTTCTAATTGAAAGTAATCATGATTTCTATGTGGCGGCGTAATTACCTAAAAAAAAAAATGTTATTTGATGATTAAGATTCTGGAGTGAATTGTGTTCTTTGGGCCTTCGCTTCATTCCCCCATCAGGGACTTGGTTTCAGCGGAGTGCAGCTGTTGGAGTTGATTTACAGAGCTGCGGCTGTGGCTGGTCATAAATAAATCCTCTTATATAGTTGTTATGAACACCTGTTAGATCATCTGTCAGCCAAGAGCTGTTCACATTTATCATGGCGCGGTAGTTATTTTACCCCAATCCATTTCCAACTGACTCAGCCTCCATCGCAGGCTTACTATTACCACGCCATAATCGCTCCTTCCCACTCCATGTTACAACTTGCAGATAAAAGATTTCACTACTTGGCCAAATTTCATAAATAAAGGAGCAGTTCAGTGCAGTAAAAGTTTATTTTTGTCATCATTTGTCACCCCATTATTCTATAAATCAAGTGGAATAGCACTGTTGCCAGCTCAGGCGTTGCTGTCAGCCTCAGGCATGGAAATGGCCCGTTTCTTCCTTTTAGATGAGATGACAATGTCTTTCAGACTTAACTGGCTTATGGCTTTGTTTCACCCATTTTATTTTATTACCCCTTCAGAAAAATCCTCGGGGAGCAGAGAGACTTAAGGAGTGGAAAGGAAACAGAAAACAGAGTGGAGCGAGCTGCTTAGTGGAGGGACGGGCATCACACATCCTGTCATTACAGGCTTGAGCGGGGGACCCCCATTCTCCCATGCTGTGCACTTGGCCACACATGCATTTCACAAACTTCCGGGGGGTGGGGTATAGTCTCCACTTTGGAAAGACCATTGCAACGTGGAGTTAGCAGAGAATGAAACAGCCGATGTATATCCTTGGAGAGCTTGCTGTTTGACAGGCTCTATGCAAAGAAAAGACTTCCAGGTTTGTTTTCCAAAACGCATCTGAAGTTCTGGACCGGAACTGCCCCGACCCCTGGAAGCCTGTCGGCCTTGGCGCCCTGGAGGAAGTCGGGATTTACTAACAAGTTGGAAACTCTACCTCGGGCCTGAGTTTGAGGAGGGCGGTGCCCCTTGGTTCAAGGGAGAGGACAGAGAAGCTGGAGGGCTGAGGTGATGATGGAGAAGGTTTATTAGAGTTGAGACTTCTGAGTTGGTTCTAATTCCAAGTACAGTCTCCATAGCCATTATGTAGCTCATAAATTCAATAGAGGGTTTTACTGATTCTATAAAAATGACAGGAGGGGGTTTTATGTTGGAAGTTTCGTTAGTTGCTCTTCCTGTTTTATGTTGAAGTTCTCTGGCCGTTATGTCATTAAACTCCTTGGAGTCTGAAGGGCTCCTGGGGACCCCCATGTCTTTCCTTCTGCACACTTGACCAGGACAAATGTCAGCCCAGGCTCCCACCGGTCACCGTACACCTTAGAGCCAGTAGCTAAGGAGCCCGGAGGCTGAGGCTGTTCAAATCTGCTGTTTCCTGAGCAGTAGCTCAGGTCTGCACAGATGTACAGCGCAGAGCAGGGCGGTCTAGAGTCGGGTAGTGGCCTCTGGTTACCAACATTCATTTTCGCAAGAGTCCTTTAACCTGCTGGTAGGACGGCAAGAAAGAAGCTAAGAGCCCGGGGACCTGGGATTTCTCTGCTTTGAGGAGCAGCCGTCTGGACCATTAGATTCTCCGCTAACCATCACCCACTCCAAGCCCCTAGTCAAGATCTATGCAGAGTCAACTTTGGATGCTTATAGGGAGTTCTTTTTGCTGCCTCTCTGACCTGGCCCTCCTCCTTCCTGTCTGGAAGGAGCAAAGGAGGCTTCCTGCTCTGGGAAACTTTTGCTCCCTCCAGATGTTTGTTCCAGAATATCCACATGGAAACAGCAACTACTAAATCTCTGGCCAGAGTGCTCGGAGGCCTTAATCTAAAGCCTCCCATCCCTCCAGCTGTCTGGCACTTGCTATTATAGGGCACCAACAGAGAAATGAGGCTGTGGCTTTATCAATGCACCCCGGGTGACAACTTGATTTTCTGCTTTCACCGCAGGCAGCGGCAGCCCAACATGATGGGGCTGTTAATTTGTGCATTTCATGGTGTCTGTCAGGGGGGGTTAGGGGAGGAGGGCTTGGGGGGGGGCAGGGATTGGGGGTGGGAGGGAATGGAGCATGGCCCAGCCGAGGAAGCACCTGTCTGCATTGACGGCACAGAGCACTTCTTATTAGTGTGCAGGTCTCTAAATGCAGCCCCGGGATGACAGCCTGGCATCCCAGCACCCACACACTGTGACAGGCGCCGGCAGCCGGTCCCATTGTTTGCCCCTGATGAGCATGTCATTAATGGAAATGGAAGAAAGTGCGGACCACATCAGTATTCAAATAGCCTCTATTCTCTGCCAGTCACCCGGCTGCCTCAGCCTGCCGCAGATTTCCCTCTGTGAGCTCCTCAGACTTTTTTTTTTTTAAACAGATTTATTCCCATCACATACAAATCCTTTCCATGTTGTTCCTGGTGTCTTCCAAGCCTGTGTTTACACCCACCTCTTTAGGCTGGGATTTAGGGAGATCAAAGGAGATTTGGGTTCTAGTGTCTTGCAAAGGTCTAATTAGCAAACGCATGCTCTTTGCAGCCAGGAAAATGCAAGTTGCCACTTTTGAGACCCATGTGCCTCCTGAGTGCGGAATCTTCCACTAGCAAGGTTCCCACTGCCCTGGCCACATCTCATAAATAGCAGGGGCACTCCTGTGGTTTGGCTGGCATAGGATACAGTCCTCTTCTGAAGCACACAGGAAGTTAAGGAAAGTGTCTAGAAGCACACTGGGTTGGAAAGAGCTCTGCTTTACACACACTTGTTTACAGACTGGCTTGGTCCGGAATCCATGTTTCTGTCCCTCAGACCCTGTGTTGCTGTGTTTGCTTAATAATGTAATTAGTGCTCAGAGGGGGAATATTGACGCTGCCTGCAGTTACTGCTCTTCCCGGTGCGTTTCCAGGCCAGCCCTGCTGCCCACTTGGCTTTCGCATCACCTGGTTTTGTGCTCCCAGCCATGCACCTCACCTTCCTCCCCTGCACCTGTGAAGCGCCTCCACAGCCCACCTCCACGCGCAGCCCCACACAGTCTAGTCCTGCGCCGCTTACACATTCGGGCGCAGCGGCCTCGAAGGCAGCAGTGAAACCCACCCTCCAGTCTCTGATCTTTCAGTAAGGACAGGGCAGCAGAACCGCTTGCCACAGTGTCCCGCCCCTACCCCCCCCCCCTCCGCCTCCCTCGACACCATCTAAGCTGATCTGGCTGTGTTGCGGACTGCCCGGAAGTGGAAGTCCGGGGTGGGGGTGGGGGGTGATATCTCAGTCCCGCCAGGCCCCCTCGTTAGCCTGGCTGGGGAGGAGGAAAAGTCCTCTTACTGAGCTCTTTTCTCCTGTACACTTGGTGTTAGCCCCCCCCCCCCCCCCCCCGCCGCCGCATCTGTCCCCTCGCGGTGTATCTAAAGAACCTGAGAACAGATTCTCACATGTTTATCTGACAGAATGCCCCATCCTTTCTCCGGAAGAAGCCCAGAGGTGTGATTACAGTTTAAAAAGTCAAGTCATAAATCGGGCATTTTCTACTCACTTGCTTTGCAGCATGGGGAATCCACAGAGGGTGATTTAAACGGGGGGGGGGGGGGCAGGGCTGGAAAAAAAGGGGGGCGGGTGGTGGTGGTGTGGAGCAACACTTTAGAGTTAGTGCCAGTGATGGAAAACAAATTTCACATTTGATTAATTATTAAGGGGCCCGTTTAATAAAATATAGAGTGTTTTGTCTCTCTGCAATTCTTACATGACCCAGGTGCCCTGTTTTGGAGGAGAGCAAAAAGCTATTGAGGTGTGATAATAAATTTTGTCCCCAAGGGTTCCCCCCCCCCCCCCCCCAGAAATGGCCACAGGGCCATCCTGACAGATTTAAGGCAGGAATCCCACAGCTGTCACTGAATGTGTCAAACACGGTGGCTTCCTTTGGCAAGTCACAGTCACCAGCATTGCCCAGATGTGCAGAGACAGATTCACTGGCCTCGGAAGAAGCTGAATGTTTATGCTGGCATTACTTATTCTTTTCAGGGGATTATTTCCCTAAAAATGCCCTACCGGAGTCTAGCGTTCTTGATAGCTTGCTGATTTCAAGATCAAAAAGCCGTCCAGGAATTTTGTTCATTAAATACAACACTTTGGAAGTCCCATACAGTCCTTCGTCTTGCTTGAATTTCAGTGAGATTGTTGAGGTCTAAGAGGAAAGAACTGGGTTTCTTCTTCCTCCATAAAAATTGTATTTTATTTAATTTAGAAGGTTAAAATTCATTCAGTATGGCTGCATAAACCCAAGCTTGTTTAAAGCCAGTGCCAGTTAATTAGTAATGAATGCCTACACGAAAGGAACTCACGGGAACATTCAAAATTAGGATTTGTTACATTGCTTCTCGCCATTTTATACACTGTCCAGACGTGACACAGGAAGTGCTCAGTCAGACTGGCATATGTCTGGCCTGGTGCTACTTCATAGCCGTCCATTGTCTCTACCTGCGTCTGCAAGAGCCTTGCCTTGTGTTCCTGTGGAATGGTCCTCTGGGTGAGGCAGCATGGAGCTCCACCTTTGGTTCCTTTCTGACACTTGATGGGAAAGGACAAGGTCTCCCTTGTCCCCTATATGGGGCCTGTGTAGATGTCACAGGCTGTCCCCAACAGGGCTGACAGAAGTCATAGCCACAGGCCTTCAATCCAGGCCTGCACGAGGTGTATCCCTGGCTTAAACATCCCATCATTGCCACATAGTTTGAAAGTAGTGTCATAGAACATTCTGGAAGGAACTCCATAGCTATCCATCTGCAAATATTTTCCCTCTCCCAGCAGTGTCTACTTACAAATGGTAAGTTCAGTATGGAAAAAATATTGCCAAGATGAGATGAAATGGGAGGGAACAACCTGCTCTTCAAGCAGTTACCAGTCTCCACCCCTGGCTACTTGCTGGAAGTTGCTCAGTGGAAGGCCACATGGCCTCAGACTCCACTGCTGTTCTTTCTGGCCTTGGGAAAACCACCTCTGGACCAAAACAAAGAGATGCCGTTCTTCTCTGTGAAGGCCCGGAAATCAGGAAAATTTATAAGAACATTCATATGGGAACAGGAAGAAAATATTGAAACCTCTTGTCGTTTTCTTCTCTATCTCGTGCTTCTAAGTATATTCTGGATGCAGCTAATATATTGGTACAGAGCAGCCATAAATATTCAAGTGTAACTAGTGAGCCATGTATGTAATTAGTAATACACTATAAGTCATAATTCAGGTTAAATAGACAGCCAGAATTACACATCACAACTCGCAAGCAACTATGCAGTTGGCTCTTCATTCAGAACTTCCCTGGAGACCACAGGCGCCCAGCAGACGCTGCTCTAACTGCTAAGATGTAGAGCCCAGGACAGTGTTTGGAGAACTTGCCTATTTTTCCCATACCTGAGAGACCCGCTCTGTCAGAACGCCAGGAAACGTGTTCTTCTCAGACCGTAATGAAACTTCTGTTAGTGTCTTCCACCTGTGACTCCATTTTCCTCAGGGCCAGTCATTTAGAGAAAGAACAGAGCTCAAGGGAAGGGAGGAGATGCCCTCCCAGGCCGGTTCACCAGGCACAGGTTCACAGTGAGGATCTGGGGTGTGTGTGTGTGTGTGTGTGTGTGTGTGTGTGTGTGTGTGTGTGTGTGTGTGACTGTGGGGAGGTGGGTTGGCATCTGGGCACACCTCATTAGGAGTGAGGAATGATTCATGACTCATGAAAGGTCATTGCCTACTGAGGTAGATAAATTGACCTCAGCAGAGTTGAAGAACCTATTTGGTAAAGAAGTTTTCATTAAATCAGAGATTTTATGGCTTCTATTTTGTTGCATAGGAGAAAAGAAATAATTAGTAATTGACAAAGTAAGTGCGGGGAATAAAGAAGTGTAATGTTATTCTAATAGGCCCTTGTCTTGGTCTTTAAGTTTTTACTCGCAGGCCGCATTATTTCTTAACTCAGATGTATAAAAATCACACTGAGAAAGTGGAACCGATTGCAGTTAAACAATCGAGGGGCGCACTAACCAATAATGGGCGACGCTTTAAAGTGCCATAAATATTGGCCCTCTTTATCGCGCTTGATTTTTGATGATTCCCATAACCCGCCGGTTAATATACCCACATTCCTGGCTAATGCGCAGTGTGCGTCAGTGTTGTAACTGTAAGGCAGAACAGACCCAGGCTGCCTTGTGAGGTGAGCGGCTCGGGTCAGGTTTTATGCTACTTCTCAGCTTTGGATGGCCTCAGATTCCAATGGAAGCAGCCCTGGGTTGTGGGCTCGATGTGAAATGTCCCCTCACAGCCTCGTGGTCTCCAGCTAATGGCCTTACTTTGAGAAGTTGTAGAAACTTTTGGGACGTGGCCGTAGCGGTTTGAGTGAGAACGGCCCTGATAGGCTCCTATGTTTCAAAGCTTGGCTCTCAGTTTGTGGGCTGTTTTGGGAAAGGATTAGGCGGCGTGGCCTCGTTGGAGGATGTATGCTACTGAGGCTGGGGTTAAAGCCGCACCAGGCCCAGTTTCTGGCTCTCCGCCTCCAACTTTTGGGTCAGGTGTAAGCTGTCAGCTGCTGCTCCAGCCCTGTGTCTGTCTGCCTGCTTCCATGCTGCCCATTCTGAAGTGTAAGTGAGCCCCCCAATTAAATGTTTCTTTTATAAGTTGCCTTGGTCATGGGGTCTTTTCCACAGCAATTGAAAAGTAACTAAGATACGGGCCCTCGCTGGTAGACATGGGCTAGATGGTTCTTGGCAGGCTAGCTTCCTGGGCAGCTGAGATGTGAAAAAAAAAAACACCATACTGCAAGCTCTGGCCACCATGCCTTCACCACCACGATATACGATGGGTCTCTTGAACCACGGGCCAAGACAAATCCTCGCTTCCCGGAAGTGGCTTCTGACGGATTAGTCATCACAGCAATGAGAGACACAACTGCAGAGGCAGGTGGATCTCTGTGAGTTCGAAACCAGCCTGGTCTACAAAGTGAGTCCAGGACAGCCAAAGCTACACAGAGAAACCCTGTCTTGAAAAACGAAAAAAAAAAAAAAAAAAAAAAAAAAGAAAAGAAAAGAAAAAGAGACACAACTGATACATGCTAAACTTAAAACATCCCAAGACAGGACTAGAAAGATGATCCCCTGGGTAAAGGGCACCTGACACCCAAGTGTCAATCCCTGCACACCTGTGCCGGGGCACACATGACATGTGCATGCACATGCATACACGATTAACAAATGCACAAACAGCCTCTTGAAAGATGAGTTTAACTTACCATTGTCCCTTTGTCCCTTGTCAGTTGGGCAGATTTTCATGGCACAAAAGCACTAGAACATTCCTGTCAGTGAAATGCTAACTGGCATTTGAGCGATTCCTTTCTTTTTGGAGCAATTAAATCTACTCTGAAGAAGAATTGTGCACACGTGGGTCACGAGCTTTAGGAACTAAAGACGTGTGGAAAACCACAAAGCGGGGAGGGAGAACAGTGACGTCACAACAGTTATCCTTATCTGTTTTAGTGATACCTTCCATAGGTGGAAGACTTCTTCTACTTGGTCTTGGGCTAATTAGTTGAGGGGGGAGGAGGAAGACTAATTATTTTTAAATTATATATTTCTTTCCTTCTAGCCTCATAACAACTAGATTTGGGAATGGGTGTCTCCGTTCACATTTTCCGGATGAGAACACATGACAGAGCCTGTCCTCTGAGAAGCTGATGCTAACTCCTAAGTCAGCCAGCCACTGGGAGCCAGCCAGACCAGGCCACGATCTGCCTGAGTCCCAAGCCAAATAAGAATGAACTCAGTTTGTTGGGTGTGGTGGCACAGCCAACACTCAGGAGGCAGAGACAGGATCTGTGAGTTCAAGGCCAGCTTGGTCTATAGAGAGAGTTTGAGGTCTGCCAGGGGTATATAGTGATATCCTGTCTCTAAGTAAATAAATAAAAAAATTTTAAAGGCAATTCCTCTGTTCTTTTCTCCAACCCCTTTAAGAACAATTCAGGACAAGGGGAAGTAGAAACCCACTACCAGAGATAAAGTGCCTAGCCCGGTGCCTGGCACTCATTAACACTGTCGCTGGTGTTTTATATAAGCAGATCTAAGCAGTAGGGAGTCTCCACTTAGAGGATTTGGAAAGAAGGAAAGTTAAATAAATGCATTAGGAAAATGAAGACATTTCTGAAAACAGGCCTTCCTGGATAACACGTAGGACGTGGCCCTATTTAAGGGTTTTTCCAAAACTAGCCCCCCTCATCTGGTTTCCTCAGTCCTTTGTGTAAACCGTGGAGGGCACATGATGTGCCCAGGAAAGTCACCTCCACTCATTAGCAGACCTCACTGTCCTGGAACATTCCTGAATAGTGACTAACTTCTCTTGTCAATGTCTTTCCACCAGAATGCAATATGTCCCACAAGACCTGGACGAATGAATTCCCATAATGTTGAGGTGAGGAAAGGACTGTTGTTCACTACGCTATATGCCCAATGAGTAGCATCCATCCTGACTCTCTCCAGCCCAAGGGAACATGGGAGAAGAGAGAGATGGTGTGCAGAAGTGAGGACAAAGTGAGTGGTTCCCATAGCATCCTTCCTTCTCCGGCTAGGCATCACTCTCCTCCGCTGTGTCAGGGAGCCTAGTTGCCCGGACCCTGGGCATTCACTGTGGGGAAGCAATTGTACATCTGTCAACTCCTCTTCCCGTTCTGATTTACCAAGTCACGTCATAAGCACTGCAATCACTTTTCCTCTATATCTCGGCCTTTTGTGCTTGGTTTCTGCTTCTAACACACAAAAGGGGAGGCCGGGGATGGGGGCAGGCCACATTTCCAGAGGTATCAAGGGTTTTCCAGGAGCTCAGAGGAAGCCAGAATCCTGAAAGGCCTCCACAGACATCGTATGCCTCTTGGGAAATTGCCTAGTTTAATTGTTTGGCCCCAAGAAAATTAGCATTTCATTAACCTACCTATCCTGTTATACTCTGTTTCAAAAGGGTAGTAGGTAGCTCATTTTAGAATGCAGCAGGCATCGCATTTGTATTTACTTTTTTAATGCCACAAACAATGCGCTTGGTATTGAGTTGAATAGGGCGCTGAGAGAAAATGCAATTAATGAATAGTCACAAGGTTGCTAATCTGATCAATGTCGGGTGATAGGACATTTAATCTGATTGTCTGTGACTGCAATTGCACAGAGCTTGTGGCAGCAGAGGACCGCATTGGCTGATGGGAGGCGGGGTAGGGGAGGCCTGTAAATAGATATGGAATGAAAAGATGTTCAATGGGACGTTATCCCACAGAAAGTGTGGCACTTCTCATGCCTGCATCCCAGTGTACAGCCCCAAGTTAGGAAGAGAGTGAAAACAACAGCATTCCTTAGGGGAGGAAGTGTCATTCTTTACAATGCTTGCCAGGCATACATGAAGCCCTCTGGGTTTGGTCCCCATTACTGAATAGAAACTGGGGGGGGGGGGATGATGCATGCCTGTAATCTCCGCACTCAGGAGACAGAAGCAGGAGGATCATAAGTTTGAGTTAACCTGGGATGCATGAGACCCTGTCTCAAAATACACACACATACACACACACACACACACACACACACACACACACACACACACACACACACACACTCGTCAAACAAATATCTTCAGACCTCCATCCCATTTACGCATTGTTAGACCCCAGCACAAAAAGGCAACAGGGATCACCATTAATAAGAGACCGAACAGTCTGGGGCAGTAGCACAGGCACAGGCCCCTCCCCTCTTTGCTCAAGTTACTTGAGATGCCTTATGGCTTAGAGGATATAAACACGCTTCAGCTTGCCCCCAGATTAAAAGGAGCAGCCGCTGCCCAGGTAAGTGTGGCCGTGCTTGGGGCTGATGGCAGAGAGCAAAGGCCAGACACTGTCTTCAGTCTCTTACCAGACTTGGCTGAGCTCCTTGCCTGCTGGTCCCTCTCTCCTCATAGACCTGGATCAGCTTCTGCTGGCCTGTGGCAGGCAGGCTCGGTGGGAACAGAGCTGTGTGGACACACACAGGCGACTCAGCGTCCTCAAACATGTTCCCTCGGCTGCTGAAGCGTTTGCCTCCGCTGTTCTTGCTGTTTCGGTTTTCCTTGCAGTGGACACTTTCTCAACCCAGTGGCATCCAACCCAGATATGCAGGGATCATAATGTGAGGTCCTTGACCTTAAGGGCCCATACCAAACCAACCAACCAACTAAACAAACAAATAAACAAAAGATGCCAAGCTAAAAACAGCCTTTTGTCTTGTATGTTGACATACTGGAACTTGTCAGGACAAGGCTGAAGGGACTCTACTGTCCTTTTGAAATGTGTCTTTGGGCTTCTCTGGAGGTCACCCAAAGTAGGAGATTCTCTGCCCTTTACCTAGGCACACCACACACTTCATAGAGCCTCCGCCACATCCTGGTCAGTGTCACAGCTAAGTGACAAACCATCATGTCCATAGATGGCAGATCAATAGATGCCCCTGAGTGCCAGGTGGTGAGAAGCCACAGGGGGCTGTTTGTGCTCAGCACCTTTGTAGGGATGATTTTTTTCCATCTTCACCCCGAGATGTTCACAGGCTGTGCTTTCGGGGCCTCACCTTTCATTTAAACCAGGGCTGGTCATGGAAGGACATCGCCCAGAGAGACCCAGGATGAGCTCCGAAGAAGGTGAGCTGTGTGGCTCCCGTGGCCGTCCCGTGAGGGGCTTATTCTGTTAGCGTGTCCTACTCTCTGCTAATGAGCGCAAGTGTGCAGGTGAAGAGAAAAGCGAAGAATGCCAGCCTCGCTCATAGAGCAACCTCAGCGGTGAAGAGGTCCCCTGAGTGGATAAAAAGGCTCAACCTAAAGGGTCTTTTCAGTGACCTAGTTTTGTTCCAAAGTTGCCTGTCTGCTTTTCCCTCTTTCTGCCCTTTTAAAAAACACTACAATCGGGCATTTATTAAAATATTGAGGCTGTCCATCTATGAGCTACTTAAGCCCAAAAGCCTCAAAGAAGGAAAATGGGGCAATACTGGTCTAATTGATTCCCTTCCGGAATAAAATGGAAAGCGTGGGGGGGGGGGGAGGGGCAGGATAGAAAGCAGCACTCACGTTTGTCGGGGGCGCGCTTTGGAGACCCGCGCGTGCAGAGGGGGCTGCGTTCAGTGCTGGGTTTGCGGTGAGGAAGGAGGGT
This sequence comes from Acomys minous, assembly GCF_964271855.1. NCBI lineage: Eukaryota > Metazoa > Chordata > Mammalia > Rodentia > Muridae > Acomys > Acomys minous. The sequence continues at coordinate 101,737,975 of NC_140492.1, read as the reverse complement.
TATGATGAGAAAATAACAATTAGGCTGAGAACTACCCGAGGGTGATGTGTGTGAGTGGTTCAGCAGCCCTAAGGCAAAGTGCCTGTGGGTGTTGGGGGGGATGTCTCTTCCACAGTGGGTCTCCCCTCTTGCGGGTGCCCCCACCCCTGGCCCTTTAAGCATTCACCCTCGTTTCTTGTAGAATGTAAACACACCAGAGTTACCCCCCTCTTAGGAGCTGTGACACAAGAAGCCATTTCTTCCTTGTTAACTAGAAAAAAAAGCCCACCCCTGAGAAACCTGGTTCCCAATGCCTGTGTGCTGCTAATGGAATATTTAACTCACCCTAACCGCACCTGAAGGTAATCAGCTGCAGGCCAATCGTGCCTTCGGAGTCCCTGTCAGGCTGACAGGGGGCAGAATTAGATGGTTTGATAACATTTCCCTGGGGGGTGGGGGTGGGGCATGGCAGCCAAGTCGGTCGGTCGGGGCAAGTGCCCAGGGAAGGTTATTGGTTGCCCCTTCATTCCACACCAGGACAAGGACAGGAGACTCCCATGCCAGCATGGGCGCTCCGATCCAAGGGACACAGCGTGGGACTTTCAGCCATCATTGCACACTTCTTCCCCAGGAGTCTAAGACTCAGAGCGTTAAAATAAGGGTCTGCCTCGTAAAACTCTCCTCACACGAGAGTGTATTCTTAGCAGAAAACAATTTGTACACACCAGTTTTCAGTATCCACGCCGACTTTGGTGTTTCACAAGCAGTGCCCAGGCGTGGAGAAAGCACCGCCTCCCGTTCTGAAGTGGGGTCTGCCTGGAACCATCTTCAGGCAGCACATGTGAGAAGTGAGATTGTCAAGTGGAAGCCGTAGGCCAATTCAAGTGTGGAATCCCCAAATCTCTCCTGTTTCCTCACTCCAACCGTCTCAGAAGCTTGAGAATACAATTTCGTTCCTTTTTTTAAAAAACCAAGTTTGTGTTTATCTATTTGACGAACATGATACTTTTTTTTTTTACATCCATACGGAGATGGGTTGGGACCCCTTTGAAGGTCCAACGGCCCTTTCACGGGGGTCACCTAAGACCACTGGAAAACACAGATATTTATGTTATGATTCACAACAGTAGCAAAATTACTGTGATGAAGTAGTAACAAAAATAATTGTATGCTTGGGGGGTCACCACAACATGAGGAACTGTATTAAAGGGTCACAGCACCCGGAAGGTTGAGAACCGCTTCACTAGATCATGAAAAGATATTCAAGACCACTGAATCTCAGGGAAATGCACATTAAAACCGTAATGATGATGCGGTGGTGGCACACGCCTATAATTCCAGCACTCAGGAGGCAGAGGCAGGCAGATCGCTGTGAGTTTGAGGTCAGCCTGGTCTACACTGCGAGTCCAGGACAGCCAAAGTTACACAGAGAGACCCTGTCTGAGAAAAAAGGAAAACAAAGCAAAACAACAATAACAACAACAAACCAAAAACAGTAATGATGCCTCACTACCCACTCATCAGGATTGTGGAAATTAAAAAGAAACATTGTATCAAGTGTTGAGGAAGCAAGCTGGCTGGTAAGGGCGGCTTCCAGAACAACAATTTCATGTTCTCTAGGAATGTCGAATGCCTGCTCCACACACAACCTACCATTTACTCCATAGAAATGACCATGTTTTCCTGTAAATAAAAATTTTTTCTAAGTTTTAATACTTAAATTTAATGCTAAGTTTAGAGCATTTTCATTTATAGATGAGTCTCAAAAAAACGCTCTGGTTAAGTAAAACAAGCCAGACACCAACGTTTTACAGGAGGAGTGGTTCCATTTGATTGGCATGCTGGAAAAGACAGCGGTTAGGTTACGAGTCCTGAGAGATCTTGGGTTATCCTACTGGGCGCCCAGTTCAATCACAAGTGCCCTGGTAAGAGCGAAGCAGACAGGAGTTTTGACTCAGAGGGGAAGGAAGTCACGTGACAGGAGCAGACTCAGCCGGGAAGATGTTAGACTCTAGCTTAGTGGAGGAAGGAACCGCAACCCAGGCAGCGCAAAGAGGGAATGCGACTCTAGGCGCAGGAAAAAGCCTGCAACAGAGTCCCTCTGAGAGGGTCACTAAGCTGACACCGCCTGAAACAGATTTCTGACCCCTAAAGCTGTGTGGCAATCCTTTGCCACTGTCCTTGGGGTCGTTTGTTACGGCACTCATCAAGCCTAATACGGTAAAGGAGTAAACAGAAACTGAACACAGATCGCAGAAGATTGCCCTGTTCCCAGTCGGTGAGATGCCTGGCGCCTTACGTGTAAGAATCATTTGAGATGCCTTATAAAAAGAGGTGTGAGCCACCCCCCCCCATTCCTGTTTCACCTCATCCCTCTCCCTAGTCCTGCTGACCTTGCTCAGCCAGAGAGTGGACACTAAACAGCTCTGTTTGCCTTAATGCTAAGGTCCTAGGCACACACCCCCTCCCCCGCCCCCAACCTAGTCCAGACAGAGTGTTTCCTGTTTATACCACAATCAATTTCTTAGGTAGAACATTTTGTCTGATGCGTGGCATCCAGCCAGCACCAGCGAGTGTATTCATCTGTTTAATAACTCTACCCACAAGCCTCTCCTATGACGTCTCTGCAGAGTGAGTCTCATAATGTGATCCTTGTTACCATCCCACTTAACAGGCATTTAATAAAAGGTAGTGCGTCCATCTTGGCGAAGCGTGGCGCTTGCGTCAGTTTACGAATCCTGTTCGCCTTTTTGTAGGTTGTGGAAACAACAGCGGTGGGCGGGCTGTCGGCACCGCGAAGGCGAGGCGAGGGGAAATGGCTGTCAGAGGTACACACACAAACCTTTGTTCCTTTACTTTTGTACTCTGTCCTCGAAGCCTGGTGTCCGTCTAGATCCAATGCTAGGGCCTGGCAACCCAGTGGCCAGCCGCGCCCCTCCCTCCTTGATATCCTCTGCTCAGCTGAAACTCCATGTTGGGGAAGTGGGACTTCCATTAACTGAGTACCAAGAAGAGCATGGTAGGGCCAGTGGGGTTTTTTGTTGTTGTTGTTGGGTTTTTTTTTTTTTGCCGAAGGTGACTATAGACATCTCAAGGAGGCGTTTCCATGTTACAAATGAGTGTTTGTTTGGTGTTTCAGATGAATGTAAGAGGTATGTCAGTGAGGGGAAACCAGTACAGTCCTTGATCCCTGGCTTGTTGCTGCTGCCAGACGATAGCTAAGAGGAGACTGGGAATGTCTGGGTACCACTGTGAGGTGTGTTGAGCGTAGTAAAGCTGATGGTTTGCGCAGCACAGATCTCCCCCAGCAAGTACCCAGCAAGGGAGAGGAGAAAACCTGAGAGGTGAGTTTTAGGCCGGGAATACAGAACAGTTCTATTTGTATGCAGGTAAATTTATGTCTCCATGAGAGCCGCTGAGCCACTCTGAAGTGTTAGCAATGCATTACTCTGCCCAAGTTTATCAAATATTTAAACATCTCTTTTTTTTTTTTTGAGCCGTAATGTCTGCTGAGAGCATGGAAGTGAGGAAAATGAACTTTTGGTTTTTTTGCAGCAAGATTCCAGTGGCGATTCCTGACCCATCCATTCCCGTTTATGGGAGGCACGTGGATTCTCCTATTTGCTAAAAAAATAAATAAATAAATAAATAACTCGCTCTGTGCCTCCCATAAATACATATTATCTAGGTCCAAATCGATTGATTGATCTATCACAACATCAATTGATCAACGTAGCATCTGTCTGTCCATTTACTCATTGGAGAGGAGAAGCAGACGACGTGTAATTAGTTCCATAGCGCAGCCGCCACTGTGAGAAGGACCTGTTTCTTGGAGACAAATAATATTTATTTTTGCACTGTACCAGTGCTATCTAATCAATTTAGGGACTAAAAAAAAAAAAGTCTCCTGTGTTAAAGCGAGTGTCCTGGGTCAGATGTACACATTTTGAGCATGGTGCCTTTGCAATAGCCCGTGGGCCTCCACCACAAGTGACTGAAGCGCCAGTAAAAGAAACCTGTGTCCAAACCATCTCACTCATTATGATAGACAGCAAACAGGGACCCCACGAAATGACTGAAACCAAAAAATCATAGTCTGCGTCCCCAGCCGCCGCCAAATAGCAAATAAGCCATAGAGAGGAGTATACATATTCATGTTTTGTTTTGTTTTTTTTTCCTTGAGACTCACATGGAGACCTCACTCCCTCACCTTCTCTCCGGACGGGAATCAACACACTGACACCTAGACACTGTGGGAAATGGTGCCTGCTGAAGGAGCTGGTTTCTGCTCCTCCCAGCTCTCTGTTTCCTGGACTAGGCAGGGGCTCTGTCAAAAGAGGCAGCATCGTAACTCCAAGACCGGAGGTGAAGTGGGGGATTTATTTGCACAGTGTCAAAGGCATATTTTAGAGAAGTGTCGTGTCCCAGTGTCTCCCAGCCGTCTGGGTGCGCAGACGGCTTGTTCTGGAGAAAACTGAGATTTTTATGACACAGAGTTTGGGTCAAAAGAATGAAAAGTTTGGAAGATTTACATTTTTCTCCAGCATGACCTTTTGGCTTTATTCCTTAATTAAGCTAAGACATGGCAGCTAAAGGGAGTATTATGGGCCTGCTGTATCCCCAGGGCGTTATGAGACACCAGGCACAGCTAAGCTATCTCAAGACAACCATGTTCTCTGGAGTTATTTTATTGCTATTATAAAAAATCTTTATTATGGGAAAAATATGTATTTTTATGCCAGAAGAAGATGAAGATGACAGTTAAGCTGTTGAGCGGTAGTTTCAGTTGGGCTCCTGCCCACAGAGACTGTAAAACACCCAAGACTCGGGGAGGCCTCCTGATAGAATCTTAAGAAACCTAACGGGGTATATTAATCTTTGTGAAATTCATAGTTGGAACAGGTAGCCATTAACTGGCACTTTCCAGTTATCAAGGTATTTTATGAAACCGAAAAAAGTCCCATTATACTTGCTAACAGGACCAAGTTTGGGGGGTGTGCCTAATGAAATCATCTTCTAGCCTGGGAATCCTGAATGCCCAAGATGGCTGCCGCTCTGTCTTGGGCAGCTGCTTGCGGAGGGGAGGGGGCGGGGAGGGGGCGGGGGAGGGGGAGGGGGCGCAGACGCTGTGTCCCCCTTGCTTTTGTTTCCCTTTTCACTAAGACAGAAAATGGCATAAGAAGTACAGCGTTTGTCTTCTCCACCAAAAATCTGTCATCTTTTTTTTTTTCTCTGGTTTTGTTGCTGTTTTGCTTGGTTTACTGTTTGCTCTTGTTTGGGGCATTGTTTTAGGTGTGTGTGTGTGTGTGTGTGTGTGTGTGTGTTGCTGAGGATTAAACCTGAGACCTTATATATATTAGGCAACTGCACTCCCTACCACTAAGCTTGTTTCCCTATTTTATTTTATTTATATTTATTTATTTTGTTTTGTTTTTTCGAGACAGGATTTCTCTGTGTAGTCCTGGCTGTCCTGGATGCATTTCGTAGACCAGGCTGGCCTTGAACTCACAGAATCTGCCTGCCTCTGCATCCCGAGTGCTGAGATTAAAGGTGTGTGCCACTGTTTCATTTTTAATGTAAATAGTTTGTCTTCTGCCCCATCGGGGAGGGAGATGACTTGTCCCTTGTTTTAAATTACTCATCCCTCATCCTATTTACTGATACTTGCCAAAGCCTTTAAACACACCATTTTTATTTCTTCCATAGGGGGCCTTTGCTAGGAGAGGTTTACATACTTGCTCATCTTCCTTCCTTCCTTCCTTTCCTCCTTTGCTTTTTAGGCAAAATCTCATCCAGCCTGGCCTTTATTTTTTCTTGAATGCTTCATCCTCCTGCCTCAGATTCCCAAGTGGTAGAGCTATAGGCATAGCTATTGATTCATTGCTTCATTGAGACAGGACTTCACCATGTAGCCCTGGCTAGCCTGGAACTCAGAGGGTCACTGTCCTCTGCCTAACTGCTGGGGTTAAAGGTCAACATGATCAAACCCCCATAAAGACTAAGTTTTAAATGTAAATAAGAAATTTGACTACCATATACCATGGCTGGTTTTGCCATATAAAGGCCCACAGTTCGGTTTCTCCTCAGACTGCGATCAAAAGCTCCAAGTGACTTCTCTCTTTGCTGTCACTCTGGAGTAACACACAGGCCAAACCTCACAATGCACAACAGTGTGCCTTAAAAACTCTTCAACCCTCTGTAATGGGTAATAAAACTGTAGTCCATATATTTGGATCAATTCCTTGGGTTACAGTGGGTTTCATGAGTGGACCTCCCAGCTATTTGTCCAGCACTGGCTTGAAGTGGCAAGCCACCAAGCAAATACAAAGAACCCGGAAAAAACAAACAAACAAAACAATGATGGTCCATTCATCTGGACCAACCCAGTTAGACTCATATAACCTAATCCTACCATAATGTCAGCTGCAGACACAGTTGCCATGAACCCAAGCAAGGCTCAGGGTCTGAACTCTCAGGCCAAAGCCTTAAGAAAGAGAACAGCAACATTAAGCGCTCTGCCCACCACTCAGCAGTGAGGGCTTCCTTTCTGGAGCCTCTCTGTGGCCAGTGGAATTTGGAAGACTCAGGGGGGCGGGTCATTCCATACCAAGACACCCTGCTGAGTGCCAGGAGTTGGGGGTTTCTTGCCTACTGAAACTACCCAGTCATGGGCCCTTGACTCATTTAGGTGAAACTGCACCACCCTCTGTGGGCTTTTAAGCAAGCCAACAGTCAGATGAGGGAAATGTCTTTGTGGTTCTGGGTGCTAAATGGAGAAAAGGAAGCTAGGGCCGAGGGTGAGCCATCATCTCCATTTCTGTTAAGAATGTTCTGGAGTAATGGAGAAGACTCCACTTTTTCTTTTCTTCACCTTATGAAAATATGAAATTGAGACTGTCATTGGGTTCTACGATTGGGAATCAAAAAGAGAAGGCAACCTCGGAGTGGGAAGGAGTGAGGAATGGACTGTGAATAAGAGAAATCCTTGTGGTTTGTTTGGATTCTTTGCAGCCTCAGACGTTCAGTGTCACCCGCTCATGGAGGGGACTTTTCTGGGTACCCAGTTTCCTCGAATGATCGTTACTTGCATCTTCTGTTCCATTATATTTTGGACAGAACTGGCTCCACCCCAAGGAAAGATGATCAAATTATGTGCATTGTAACCAAGCCATTTAGTATCTGGCTCCATCCTTTCTTCCCCAATACCGAGTGTTGGCCTTTGGTTTGGCCTCTGAGAAACTTTAGATGTGCACATCTCTCCTCATGTTAGGAAAGCAGATAATCACAGAAGATCACTGATGCCAAGCATCCCCAAAGCCTAGCTGCCAAACATATGGATTCACAATCTCACCATTTCATTTCATCAATTTTCAGAGCTTATTGAGTTACGTGTGCATTTCTTCCCTTCCAAAATCCCGTGTGCTCTTCCTGTGGTGTTCCTTTGCTGAGGCAGCCCACCCAGGAGTCTTAGGAAAAAGCCTTCCCGTAATGACCCGGTGTGAGCAATGTAGGGTAAAAAAAAAAAAAGTGATTTAAAGCGCACGGAAAACCAAGTTATAATTTTCCTACTTTCAAAGGAGTGTATCAAACAGGTTTAAAATAATGGGAAGTCTCCAGTCTCACTGCTTGTGGCCACAGTAGAATGACTGCCACCAAGGAGGTAATGCTATATAACTTGGGTATGTTGTAAAATACTCGAAACACTATGCATGCAACAAGGTTAAAAGTACTTGGTTCTTAAACAGCATGGACCAAGCAACTGATCAGCTGGCACTGCGGCTCAAGGTTTCAATGAAATAGCCAGGAAATCAAAAGTCCAGTATATAGTCCCGCTATAATTCATGGTTGGCAACAACTTTTATGAATTGCCTGTCTTTTTAATGCTTATGAGAAGACACAGCAAAGAGACCATGGTTCACCATAGGCAGGTTTGATTAGGAGCATCTGAAAAGAGACTCCATGGTAGTTGACAACTCAGGAAGAGTTGCCTACTGACGTCCAACGCACAGGTGGTCTCATGGACCCCATCAAAGCTAGTTCCCAATCGTGGGTTTGATTAATGGAAACTGCAAAGGCATTTCCCCCATCTGACTGTTGGCTTGCTTAAAAGCCCACAGAGGGTGATGCAGTTTCACCTGACTGGGTCAAGGGCCCATGACTGGGTAGTTTCAGTAGGCAAGAAACCCCCAACTCCTGGCACTCAGCAGGGTGTCTTGGTATGGAATGACCCGCCCCCTGAGTCTTCCAAATTCCACTGGCCACAGAGAGGCTCCAGAAAGGAAGCCCTCACTGCTGAGTGGTGGGCAGAGCACTTAATGTTGCTGTTCTCTTTCTTAAGGCTTTGGCCTGAGAGTTCAGACCCTGAGCCTTGCTTGGGTTTTGCATGGCAACTGTTGTCTGCAGCTGACATTATGGTATGATTAGGTTATATGAGTCTAACTGAGTTGGTCCAGATGGATGGACCGTCATTATTTGTTTGTTTGTTTGTTTTTTCCAGGTTCTTTGTATTTGCTGGTGGCTTGCCACTTCAAACCAGTACTGGAATAAGCATAGTAGCCGTCTTTGTCCGTATTCCCTGGAAGCACCGTTAGAATTCTGTCGCAATGTTTACCTCTCCTCTTTCCTTAGTAAACTGGGTCACTTCCTCATCTGAACCCTGCAGGGGAGTCAGTAAGCTAACGTTCCAGGTAACGTGGCAATGCATTTTAAGGAGAATCGGCTCCTAAGAAGTGGTGAGAAAAATATATTACCGGACTTTGCAGAGGCAAACACGCCCCAGCAGGTTAGTGGAGGCTGCGAGGAGTGGGGTCCTGGAGGCTGCGGGTCCCAGTCCTTGCCCTCCCACTGTGCGGGCATAGGTTGCTCGAAGCTGGGCCCCAGTCACCAATGATCCCCCCCTCCCAACCCCCACCCCCCACCCCCCCGGAGCCCGGCCCTCGCGCTCCCTCCAGGATGGGACAGGATATGACAGCCTGGTTTGTGCACCAGCATCCTTAATATTTCCTTCCTTTCAGAAGCAAATAGAGCGTTCCCTTATCTGAATGCTAATTTCCTAGTTAAAAACCCTCCCTTGCTGACAAGGGACTGAAAGAGTTTTAAATCACAGATGTAGAGTATCAAATGCAATAATGCTCTTGCAATAGTGCATTGAAGCCTCAATTAATTAACCCTTGGGCTAAGTAGGCAGGTACACGGCGGTGGCCGCAGGCGGTGGATGGATGAGGTTTAAATGTGCATCTCATTTCCCCAGCACGGAGCACGCCGTTTGGTTCAGAAAGGAGTCATTTTGCACACTCGCCTCATTTACTCGCCTCTTTAATCCTCTTAATTCCACCTGAGATCGGGGGAGAATTGAAAAGGAAGCCTCCCCCCCCCCAAGCAGGAGCTGCGGGCCCGGCTTTTGTTGCGCGGGGGGGGGGGTCCCCGGGGGATCTCGCAGCGCCCGGCCTCACAGGGGCCCTCGCCTTCCCAGCCCTTCCCAGCAGGCGGGCGTTGGTGGGAGATCTGCAAGGCCAGAAGAAGGGGGTTTGCGGGATTTGCTGGCTTAGGGCGTGCCGGTAGTGCTGGAGGGGAAGGCCGAGGGGTGGGGTGGGGTGGGGGGGAGCAATGACCCGCAGGGTGCGGGGCCGAATTCCGAGGCGTCCAGGAGTCCCTAGGCCTGGTGTTCCGGGGACCGCCTCCCACCCACGCCCCGCCTGGGGGCAGAGTAACTCTCCAGCTCATTTCTCTCCACGCGATTTACCATCTGTGAACTCGTCTTTAACCTAATAAAAATCATCTAGCTTTTGACTAACAAGAAAAGGAAACAGTGCTCATTGCGGGGTTTGGGGAAAATGGCTTCACTAATGTGCAGGATGAGAACGGAGTGATTTATAGGCGGTTTTAACTGTAGGCTATGATTAGGGGGCTGGTAGTAAGTGCATTAGATGTCTAAGTGTGGCAATAGAGTAAATAGGCGTTTTATTTATCGCAGTGCCAGGGGCCTCTTAGCGGAAGAGCGCTTCTCCAAATTGAAATATAGCAGAGTTTACACTCCTGATTAGGGTTTCAAGCGCAGAGCCCAAGGCTATCAGCTAAGCAGAAACAACGCTCGCTGACACCTAATTGTCACTGGATTAATGTGCAAACAGGGACAGCGAACAGCAACAACAAATAACCCAGTGTCAGAGCCGTTGGTGGCAGTGTCCACTCGCAGTGACTTGGGGCCAAATTGGAGTTTATATGTCAAAACAGGCTGGGATCAATGTGCTGGGTCCCTCCTGCACAGGGCGGATGATGTGGCGTGTGTTGATCTATGTGTGTGCGCGGGGATATTAAGTGCAGGGGAGTGGAGGGGAGCAGGCAGACGGAGGAGGTGAAAAGCCTTTCCATTAATTTTTTTTTCTGCTTTCTGCTCCCGAATTCATAGCTATTAAGATAAATTTATGTGAATCAGGTCTTTCTCTCCAGGATCTTGTGACTTTCGCCTGTCTCCATATAAAATTTAATAACCCTGTTTGTGAATCAAAGCATTCCCACAACAACAGATCCAATCTGGGTTGCCACCTGTCTGGCTTTGGACAGGAGCTACTGAATTGGGCAGCTGGGTTCCGGCTTTCGGTGGGGGGTGCTGGTTGGTGGCTGCCACTACCCTGGGGTTTCCCAACGCCCGAGTCTGAAAATGCAACAGGGAAGGCAGATAGATCCCCATATTTCCAAGACTTTTCCTTGATTTTTTTAAATTACCAAATTCTTGTTGGCCATATTAAAAACAAACAAACAAACAAAACAAAACCCACTGAACCCCAAAAGCATGAAAACGCAGGAAGAAGTTCTTGTGTTCAGTTAGTCCCCCCCCCCCCCCCCCGCCACAATTAGCCACATAGCAAGGGGAAAGTCACAAATACATGAGTTATGCTCCTAAATGTGTTTCTAACGTTCTAAAGTTTTATTGAGCATGAACGTTGGTCTTTCTCCATGTTAAGGATTGAGGGAGGAAGCCTATACAACTAACTAGTAGCTCAATGGTGCAATGTGGTATGATTTAAACTTGACATTTTCGATTTTTTGGCCGTAAAATATTACTTTCTTTATTTCAGGACTTTAGTTGAAAACCTCGTAATTCCCTTTAAGCTCCATTTGACTGTCAATTGCACAACTCTCTCTAAAGCTCGGGGCTCATGATTTTCACACACACACACACACACACACACACACTGCTTTGTACGGCACATTGTAATGTACTTGGCCACTCATATTCCCGAAAGCACTTTCTTTTAGGGAATGGCACTTTATGGTGAAGGTAGGAAAGAGTTGTAACCTGTCTGTAACTGCCTAAAATTGCCTGCTGCCCCCTTCTTTTGCCTTATTTAGACTTCTGTGCCACTCCATTTAATGTATTTTCAGAATATGGTATTCTATGTATTTGGATAACGGAATGAAATAAATTTCTATGTTGGGAACTTTAATAAGGGGCCACCGGAAGCCCATACACTGCCTTAAGTATGGGTGGATGGACCCATCCTTTGAGCAGCTGGTCCTGATGTAAGGGTAACTCCAGTATGTTACCAAAGACATGCTAGATTCAAGAAGCACCACAGACTTACCAAATTCTAAAAATGCAGACCAGAACATCCAGTTTGAGTTAAGGTTTCATGTGAGAATAATACTTAACCAAAATGTCACACGTGGATTGTGAATGTTAAGTTTTTCTGGGAAAATAATATATTATGGCAAGGGTTAGAATTCAGTCCAGAATCACTCTGTTCATTCTGTTAAAGTTTATAGATCTTACTTTGTGAACTTGTATAACTTCAAGGAAATGTGGAAAGTGCCATACTCCCTCCACAGTCCTACTTATAGATGGAGAAACTGAGGCCCAGGAATGTTACAGTCCTTACACACACACACACACACACACACACACACACACACACACAGAGAGAGAGAGAGAGAGAGAGAGAGAGAGAGAGAGAGAGAGAGAGAGAGACAGAGAGAGAGAGAGAGAGAGACAGAGACAGAGAAAGAAAGAGACAGAGAGAGAGAGAGAGAGACAGAGAAAGAAAGAGACAGAGAGAGAGAGAGAGAGAGAGAGCGACACACACACACACACATACACACACACACATACACACACACATACACATACACATACACATACACACACATACACACACACTCACACACTCTTCTTATATTCATAGTTTTCTCAATCGGTTTATGATTATTGAAAATATATGAGAAAAAACAGATGTGGGTTTTTTTTTATGGTCCTACCTTGTCAACACCAGACATTTGTAAATATTAGTGATTTTTCTGGAACAGGCATTGGGGTGCATTGCAGAGGCAGAGCACTTGTCTAGTTTGCACAAGGCCCTGGATTTGATCTACAGCACTGAAAAAACTTGTCACACAAACCCTATCGATTTACTTATTGGCGTTGGGAATCAAAGCCAGGCCCTCGCACATGCTAAGCAAGCAATCTGCCTCCGAGGCGCACCCCAACCGAAACCTGACTTCTTAATTATTGCCATAAGGAATAACATAAGTGGGTGCTATTCCTCGGGTCTATATCTAGACATTGCAGAACAGAATGAAATGGAACGTTTTCAGTCTTGGAAAGCGTTGGCACGTTGGCTGCTGGGTTAGGTTTTCACCTTTAGACCTTACATGGAAGAAACTGGGGCTCAGAGACGTGGATTCTATCATTGCTTGATGAAATATTTCATGGAGAAAGTAGGACAGAATTAACTGGACAGAATGGAGTTTGGTTGTCATACTTCGCAGATAACATTTGATAGGTTTTTAAAGAATTCTGCATGGAGATACAGATTTATCTGACCAGGAATCCCCACCTGCCTTTGAGGCATACTTTCTCATGATGTGTTTAAATTAGATATTTGCCTATTGCCATAGCTGAATGAACTGAAATCAATTAAGGTAGCCTGAAAAAACAATTTGTGACCCTCACCCACTCCCAGAACGTTGGGTGCGACCATCTAAACGAATACCTAACATGAAGTGTCTGGTCAGCCTCTGAGCGGGGATTGGTAGCCTTGCAAAGAATAGTCATTCCAGGGAAATCTCTAAATCCAAATTTGGGTTCCCCAGGCAGCTGGAAACCTGGAGTCTGAGCTGCTGTATGCAGGCCAGTTCTATTTCCGTTTCTCCACCCTGCCCTCAGCCCGTGAGGGTTTCACAGCTGGTCCTCCTCAAAGGCTGATCAAAGCTTGAGTCCAGTTTCCTAAGTAGAAATGACCACGCAGAAGGGTGTGAAGCCAGGAAAGAGGAGGAAACTCCTCGGTTATGGCCTCCATGAGGGAACGTCATTGTGGTCACATTTGGTGGGCACCTGGAAGCACCTTGGTGGTAACCATATCCGCTGTGGAGAGGCAGACTGGATGGGGAGTGGGGGAGATGGCTATCTCAAGGTCCCAGGGATACATGGGGTGTGGCTGGGCCACTGGGACCAACTTCTGGGGTGACCTTGAGCAGGACATAGTCAAACACCTGTAACTTTGTTTCCTCGAGGTTAGCAAGGGACACTGTGAACAATCCCTTAAGAGGATGCTCCCGAGGTGTGGAAGTCAGCATCCCCTAGCCTCTCCATCAGCATCCAATAGCCTCTCTGCAGGGTTCCCAGGATGCTCTGAGGTTGAAAGGGTAAGTGGAAGGACCCATGCATCTGGCATAAATGTGAATTTCATAATCATTTATGCTTTAGCAATTAAAAAATTTTTTTATTAACTTATCTTGTTACATCTCAATGGTTATCCCATCCCTTGTATCCTCCCATTCTTCCCTCCCTCCCATTTTCCCCTTATTCCTCTCCCCTATGACTGTTCCTGAGGGGGATTTCCTCCCCCTGTATATGCTCATAGGGTATCAAGTCTCTTCTTGGTAACCTGCTATCCTTCCTCTGAGTGCCACCACGTCTCCCCCTCCAGGGGACATGGTCAAATATGAGGCACCAGAGTTCGTGTGAAAGTCATACCCCACTCTCCACTCAACTGTGGAGAATGTTCTGTCCATTGGCTAGATCTGGGTAGGGGTTTAAAGTTTACAGCCTGTATTGTCCTTGGCTGGTGCCTTAGTTTGAGTGGGACCCCTGGGCCCAAGGCTGAGGTCAGCTTTAGCAATTTTAACTTTGCTTGTTTGCTTCCTTGAGACAGGGTTTCTCTGTGTAGCCTTGGCTGTCCTGGACTCACTGTATAGACCAGGCTGGCCTCGAACTCACAGAGATCCACCTGCCTCTGCCTCCTGAGTTATGGCACTAAAAGCATGTGCCACAGTTTCCAGTGCAATTTGAAGTCTTAATGTTAGTTTGTAGGAAAGATGTGAAGAGCCATTCACTGGTGACCAGTTTCAAACATCGCTTCAGACCACCGGAGTGCTTCACCAGTCAAGCCATCCATTGGAGGACAGTCTTCTCAGATCGTCAGTTCTGCTGAAGCTCGCCAGCGGCTAATGTTGTTTGTCTCCACCTCAAGAAAAATGCATCAGTTTTCTGTAATTAACAGAAATAGCCTATGGACTAAAGATGCTATGGCATACCCCACCCCCACCCCTGTCCTACTGCATCAGGAGTTCACGTATAAAGTGAGGAGGTTTTATTCATGTAGTGCCTTCTCAATTCCTGAACCAAGGTGAAAACCAAAAATATCTCAATTTGAAATGCCTTTAGGAGTAAGCAAGGAGTCTGTCTGCTCATTGGCACTAGAAAACGTGTGCAGCTACATGACTTCTTATATTTAACCATAATTAAAGGCATATAAGATAGTCTGTATTCCAAACATGTACATGTTTCTTTGGCAAGGAATTTGTAGAAAAAATTTTTTTCTGCCCCAGTGCCACAGACCTAATTTCATTTTCCTTTATGACTGGATTCTAAAATCCAATAGTTTTCTTTTCTCTTTGTTTGTTTGTTTCTTTTTTTTTTTTTTTGAGGAATTTTGGAAAGGTATATGCACTAGACACGTTGAATATCAATTTGAGTTGTTAAAACATTCCTAATTTAACACTGGGTGGAGAGAGATAGGATATTGGGAGCCATCTGCGTCTTCTTTGTGAGTCGGGACCCTCCCTCTACCCGTGGGAAGTTTTTCTAAGAGGATGTCTTTTTCATGGTGTTCTCTCTCCATCTCGGTGAGGGGCTATTGACTGAGTGGGCACCACCGCTTACTGCAGCTGCTCTGGGCTGCCAGCTGCAGAGTCCATGTGATTGATTTTATTCAGCGCCTTTTATACCTGGGAACTCCCAGAGCACTTAACAAAGCGGTGAGTGAACGTGGTGCTGATAAGGATGGCTTGGGCAGACGCTGCATCGGCCACCCACATTGCCCCAGACTGCAAACCCTCCAGAGGGCTGGCTGGCCAGGTACCACCATCTTCTGGTTTGCTTCCAATAGCCGGTCCAGAAGGGGACACTCAGGACAGATGTGGCTGGCCACTCTAGGTGGCTCCAGGTAGTCCACCTCTCTAAGTCTCCATTTCCTGGTTGGCTCAAGAGGAAGATTAGATGTGATGGTCCCATCCATTCAGAGGCTCTAACACTTCCGAGTTCCACCCTTTCTTTCTTTTTTTCTTTCTTTCCCCTTCATGGACAGCATCTTATTCCCTTGCAATTTTGTTGTTTTGTATAAGCATTCTCAGAGGGATCTACTGATTATTACCTTGTTCCTTGTCTCTTTCTGCTGTGGTATTTAGTTGTTAAGATCCGAAGACACTGTGGGATGATTAGCCAGTTGAACGTTTCTTGAGCTCAGCACTGAGGCAGCACTTGCTAAGAGAAGGGGAGCCCTTTGGCCAACTTTAGGGTTAGGTAAATGCAAAATAGGATGCCTTCAGAGATGCCGACTTCCCCTCTGAGAGGGGTGTAGTGTGGTGTGTGGTGTGTGTGGGCGGGGCCGACACAGTCTCAGTCCACGTCCACCTTTGTTTCTCATTGGCCTGGAACTCACCAAGTAGGCTAGGCTGGATGGCTAGCCAGCTTCCCAACAAAGGGCTTACAGATGCGAGCCACCAGGCCTGGCTTATTGTACGCAGGTTCTTGGGGTTGAGTGAGGACCCTCACATTTGTGAGGCAAGACTGTACCAGAGGAGCTAGCTAGCCCCATGGCTCACTTCTTAATAACTGGCATAGTGATTAGTACATAATAGCCCCTCAATAAATGTTTGTTGAGTAAATATATGAAAATGAAATGTCTTTACATATCAGAGAAAGAGTCGGGAGAGGAGATTTTGACAGCTTGGTGCTGTCTGTAAAAAGATGCCATATGCCGCTGACTTGTCTTGAAATAGCACTAGTGGGGTAGAAAGGATGCTACTCTCTCTTTTCCTTTTTTGTGAGTTTGGTGCAAAAGCTGTTTGACTTGTAGCTTGTGGGGAGAAAAATAAAGAAAATTGACAGAACTGACAACGGGCTGGAGAGATGGCTCGGAGGTTAAGAGTATTGGCGACTCTTACAGAGGACCAGGGTTCGGTTCCCAGAATCCACATGGTACCACACAACTGTCTGTAATTGTAGATCCAGGGGACCTAACACTCTCTTTTTGGTCTCCACAGGCATCAGGTGTGCACATACATACTTATGAAAAGAAAAAAAAAATCTCTTATATATAAAATGAAAATAAAGATGTCTTAAAAACAAAAACAAAAAAAACAGACATGAAGCTCTCAGTGGGCATGGTCTACAAATCTGCAGAAAAATGAATTTCAGAAAGGAGAGACTAGAAGGTCTCTGAAGGAAGAGCCTCGGCGTTCTGGCAGTGCCAAGTCTGGCGGGGACAACACCATCAGTGAAGGCACAGACTGTTTGTAGAATTCAGATTCTCGCAGGTTTTCAGATCCGAGCTATCTCAGGGTTTCCTGCAGAGAGCTAGACGATGGCGGCAGAAAGCCAAAGCTAGTCGTACAGTCACAGACTGCCAACCAGAGGCGCGGGGGGGGGGGGGGGGGCGGGGGCGAGAGAAGAGTAGTGAAGTGACTGCGGGGAAAGGAAGCGTTGGTGGGGTACCCCGTGGTTTTGGCTGGGGGTGTACACGGGTATCTCACACCTCACAGCATAGTTATCTCATTCAGGAGGCCAAGTAGGGCTCTGCGCTAAAATACCTCTCCACAGCGGGGCGTGGTGGCGCACGCCTTTAATCCCAGCACTTGGGAGACAGAGGCAGGCGGATCTCTGTGATTTTGAGGCCAGCCTGGTCTATAAAGCGAGTCCAGGTCAGTCAGGGCTATTACACAGAGAAACCCTGTCTCGAAAAACCAAAACCAACCAACCAACCAACCAACCAACCAACCAAAAACCTCTCTCCTCCTGCTCGCCCCCCCTCAGCCCCGCCTCCCGCCCTCGGCCCCGCCCCTGTCCTTTTCACCTGTGTTCTCACCTCACCTGCAGCAGGTGATTTATTTTTGTCGAATGCAGTGAACTGGCACACAGTAGTAACGCCTTTGCTCTTAGATATTTCAGGGAGGCCATTGGCACTATCAGCCCCATTTTATACAGGAGGAAACTGGGGTCCAGATAGGATAAGTGGCTCCCCAAAGGCCACGTAGCTAGATAACTGTGGAGCTGAAATTCAGGCTTAAGAACTAGATGCCATGTCTCATTTCATGTCTTCTAAGCCTTGCCATCTTTATTTCAAACTGAAAAAAAAAACCACGTGTGTGTGTGTGTGTATGTGTGTGTATGTGTGTATGTGTGTATATATATATATTCATATATTCTGCTTACAAAGGAAATTTTATTGTTACGATACTCCGGTGTTTGAAGGATTACGTTGTGAACGTTTATTGTTTACCTGTGAACTCAGGCCATAACTGAGCTACTTACTATCTCCTACCCTAGGCGACAAGCTACAGTGCATTTTTTTTTTTTTAAATTTCATGAGCCTCTTTGTAGGAACAGGAATAAACACTTATGATTTTCACTCATGAGGTTCATGGCTTTGTGTTCATGTGTTGATTCTACCTGGGCCACTCTCCAGGCGACAGGAGCCCGCTTCCTAAGACGGAACTAAGACCCCTCAGCTCCAAGAACATGTGCCTGCAAACGAGTGACCTGCAATTAGCTGAGGCAACAACCGGGCAAGACTCGCAACTGCGTTCGGGTCTGTCACGGGGAAGTGGGAGCCAAGCTTGGCAGTTGCTGGGCTCAGAGCTGGGCACATGAACACACAGGCCATAATTCTGACGGATGGAGCATCCAAAGCTTTCCTCTCACAGGGTATAAAAAGGTGTTTAGTGTCCCCATGGCTGTAATTGGTGCACTCTGGGGTATGCTCCTTTGTAGTTGGGGTAACTTCAAAAGTGTCACAGCCGACTCACCTTCCTTCTGTGATCTGGGAGAAGGAAAGTCCTAGTCTAATAGACAGACACTGGGTGGGCATCTCTGGCATGCAAGGCAATTTGAATGCAGAGGGTGAATTTTGTAACCAAGTGGATGGCAAGGGGGTGGGGGTTAGGGGTGGGGCAAACCACTGTGTTTTGGTCTTGGGAGGAGGCGGGTGGGGTGGGGTGGGGTAGCAAGACTTTAAAAGGACCTGCCTTGGTGGTAAGGCTGAGGGTGGCTAGGACTTGTGCTATTTCTGACTGCAATACGTAAGCTAGAAGAAGCTCAGTAGGAAGGTAAAGGCTACCTCGGGGAGGGACGGGAGCTGGGATCTCATGCTAGTTTTGTTTGGGAGAAAAGCCAGTCAAAGCCACAGGAAACCCTCAAAAGGCTTTCAAAGGAGAGAGAGAGAGTTGTTCCCTTGGATGGCATTTGTGCAAAGATGAAAATCGCCCCGGTAGCATTGAATAGGAGAATCTCTGTAACCAAAAAGAAATGCAATCAGTTTCTCGGCTTGAAGGCTTCTCTGGTACTTCACAAATCACATAATCATCTCCAGCTCCTGGCACAAAGGAAAATCCACAGGACGAGCCTTATGGAACATTAGCAACACCAGGAAGAGCGCATCTGCCGAATACCAATGACTGAGCCCCACCTGCAGCTCTGTTTTCAAAAGCGGGAGGCAGAGGGTCTGGTTCTTCTCCTGTTAAAATTGGAAATCAGTGTTTGAATATTCCACGAAGTTCTTCGGGTTCATTAACAAGGTCAAAATCAATGTTATTTTACTGTTTGGAATCATTTTTGGCGGAACAATGAAAAGAAACCATAGTAGAACAAGTCTTAATATAATCATTTTCTTTTCATTGTTCTTTATGGGAAAATAATTTGGCCCGAAATTTAGTGGTCCCATCAGGGAGGTGATATCTTTAAAAAGGTGGTCTGAAGGACAGGTTTTACTGTACTTTAATAGGCTTACAGATTAATATAAATCTTAATATTCATAATCCTTACCATTTCTTTTCTCAATATCTGCTCTGTCTATACATCTATTTATAATGTATGTTTCAAACACAAGATATCCTTGATTTTTATTGAATATACTGATGGGGCTACAGGGACAGCCACTTGACCTAGTTAAAAGAAAAAAAAAAGAATTAACAGGTCAAATTTATGCGTAGTCTACTGCTACAAACAGGATTTTACAGGTAGTGCATGGCCTGGGAACAGCACAGATTTCATACCTGTGCGCTTTCCTTTGAGTATGGTCAGGTCAGAAAAATTAATCTGTGTTTCCATGCTAAGTGTGCAGACTACCAAGGTGAAATATAGATTCTTCATCTGGCAAGGGAGTTTTCTAACCAAAACACACAGCATTTTCAAGTGTAGAGGTTTGCAAAAGAAAGGCATCACTATATCAGAATATGATGTTTACCAGTTATCTAGGAGGTAAGAAGCTGTGTGATGCTCGGCAGGAATGAGGAAGCATATGGTAATTCATTTCATGTGGTCATTTAAGGGAAACTATCTGGTTTAGGCTTTATTTTGATACTGAGATTCTTGGCTTGCCTGCCAGCTTATTCTATTATAGGTATTTTAAAAATTAATATATTTAGTGTATGTGGCACATAATATTATAATACATAATGTAAAGTATATAAATATAACTTTTTACTTATAATAAGAATAATATATCCTCATTATAGAAAACTTAACAAAATGTGAGGGAAACAATAATTAAGAACTCGGATTAATCTTGTTAACGCTGTGAACTCCATCACGATCCCATAACCACAGTTTCCTATCAGTTGGATATTTGTGTCATTTCTTGCTTACATGTTTCCTCTTAGGTCTTCGCATCTTGGATATTCTCCCCAAGAGCTAGTCCCAAAGATGGACTTCCTGAATTCAGTGGACGACCACATCAGCCATGTGTTGCCAAAGCCCTTTCCATTAAGCTGAGGCCGACTTACAGCGTGGGCACATGTTACAATGTGATATGTCTTAGTCACCCTATGGAAGCAGTGCAGTTGTACCAACGTTCAGACGAGTGAAATGGTACAGGCTTGTTTGTTTCTCTTTCTGGTTGATTGACACGGATGGTTTGTTCTTTTTAAAGGATGAGCTCATCAGAAATGGCATCAGACATGGCAAACATCATTATTAACTGAAAGGGAAAGAGAACGCGGATCGCCTCCCGCGTATCTGCTTCTGTTTGGTAACACGAGCGACTCTCCGGATGGAGACTGTTCAAGCACAGGTCCACTTTACTGACCATCTTCCACCCTCTAACACATTCCGTCAGGCACATCATGTTCCTGTTCCCCCACCTCCACCCCCTACCCCCTGCGCTGGCGAAGGATGTGGGTCTCTATTGATGGTTTTGCAGAAGCTGTGTTGTCTCAAGGTAGAGGAAGTCTTTTTCTTAGCCTCTGCATTGTGATTTCTTCTTCCTGGTCATGTGTTTCACACACTCTGGGCTCTGGTTGACTGATAACATTCTGTTACTGTGCTTACAACTGTTTAAATCCACAGTTTCTGTTCATGGTTGGTTAAGAACTCCCAGTGTGTGTCTGTGAGCTTTGGAAACTGGGCGAAGGAGAGAAGAGGGAAGGCTAGCCTCTCTCTTTTACTACAATGTAAAGCAAGGATTGGAGGCTGCTGTCTGTTGAAACTCTTCCATTTTCTTCCAGTATGTGGCTTGGACAATCTTAGATGATGGTTCTGGGACCTTTGGAATCTGGATTTTGTAAAGGCAGGAAGTGTCAACGCGCATCTCTCCTTGGGTTCCTTTCGACAGGAAGAAGCGTCATGCAAGGTGATCCCTGCTCAGAAGGTGCCCCAGCTGTTGATGACCAATTCAAGTTGCTTTTCCCCAAAGGCAAGTCCCCCCACCCCCCACCCCCCAAAAAAAGCTTGAGGACCTGGGACTTGGAATAAGCCAGCCTCATGCAATGTCTGATCTTGTCCAGAAACTAATTACACAGAACACTAGTAACTTTTATTTTATTTGAAGTAGTTCTTTGCATATTTCAAAGTAGTTTACAGCTCTCCATAAAATATCCCATCTTTCCTGCAGATGGTGAAGGATAAACAGGGAGACCAGCGTGAATATTGGCCCCTCTCTGTGTGCCCTACAAAAGACAGCTGCTAAGTTTTGCTATGTTAGAAAAATACATTTAGCTACCAACTTTATTGTCATTGCGAAAAATTGCACAAACCAATATCTGTAAGTGAATAATTTTACATATAGTTAGTGTCTTTTTTGATTAAGGAAGTCATTTAAAGGACATATTAATTATGCGTCTTATGTGTTCTATGTGGCTGACACAGCTGTGTGAATAGAGACTAGCCAGTTGTGTTGGACCAACAGAGTACAGCTGTGATTCTTTTTTTTTTTTTTTTAAGACATGAATGCATCCTATCTGTGATAGTTTTTCCTTTCAAAAGAAGAGGAAATCAGAGGTAATATTTAATTTTCAAATATAGGCCTTTGGGATGAGTGTCAGGGCAGGCAGGTGTTTTCGACACAGAGTAAAGATTGTGTCCTCACTGGAAATTTCCCGCAAGGACTTATTTCCATATTTCCGTACTGATGTGTGGGACAGTCACCATCCACATCAGGCAGAGGGCACACATCAAATGTGACCAGATTTTGTTGTTTGTGTTTCAGTTGTCATGAGAATAATTCTAAGCTTTGGGGGTTTGTGAAACCCCGGGCTGCGCCCCCTTCATAAGGAGTGCTCGCTCGTTTGAAGGAAATGGTTTTCCAGTCCAATGGCGATTACTTTCAACTCTCTGAAAGTGGAATATTCTGTCAGAGCAACACTTCCTGACACGCGCGTGACCCCTCAGTGTCTGTCGGGGAGCAGGTACCATCTGTGCTCCGCGGTCTCCCCCAGGCTGGGAGAGGTGGCTTTTTGAATGGGACAGCTTTTTACAAAAAGCTGCATGAAAATTGGGGGTTTGTCAAAGTCATTTGCCATTTACTGACTCACTCTCTGTGCCTTTTGTACCTCCATCAATAAAAACTCCAATCTTTTGCCCAGCTGAGTAACAACCTAGCCCGACGCATTGTTCTTCCCCTAATCTCTGCAAGTTCTGGTTGTACAGTCATCCGTTCTCAATGATATTCATTTTAAAAGGTTAACAAACGGGAAACTAAACCAACCATACAAATAACAGCCCAAAGAGCACTTTCCACAACGTGTTGCCGTAGGGGCCATTGCAAATTTAATATTCATGCCGAGCAAAGCTAAAGACCACCAAACCAGGTGGATAAAATAGTACTGCAGTTTATGACTCCCGTCCTAAATGAAATCTCTTAAATATTGCTAATGAAGCCAGCTCTCCCACACAGCCTGCCAGGCGCCCTTTCTAGCGCTTCAGTCCCATTTCCCTGTCTAGCAATTTGCCCCAGGCCCCTATTAAATGAATTATCACGGCCCCTAAATCATCTCTGCGGGGGTTTCCTCTAATCGCATCAAGACATTTAACTCCCTTTCTTCCTTCCTGGTGACATAATGAGTTATTATTTCACGGGGAGCCATTAAAGAGGCCCCTTTGGAAGAGTGGAATGTGCTGGGCTTGGGCCGCCTGGAAGCTGGTGGCTCCCAGTGCCTGCTGGGGAGACAAAGAGGCCACCCGGGCCACAGAGAGCCCTAGGCCCCCAGGCTGCAGCTCAGAACTCGGGGCCCTGGGCAGCTGCTCCGAGCCCCAGCGCAGGGCAGGTACAAATGCTTTCCTTAACCAGAGGAAGCAGAGCACTCACAAACCATTTGTGGGTTAGATTAAGCTAATTTATTAAACACAGTGTGCCTGGTGACTGTGTTGAGCAGGGTAATGGTTTACAATTAAAAAAAAAAAAAAAAAGAAGAAAGAAAGAAAGTCTGGGACCACAGCTGTCCTGGACAGGGCATCAGTGGCTGGGCTGGGGACCCAGGGTGACTTGTGACTGGCTCAAGCCAAGCCAAGCTCACAGTGGTTAGTGCCCTGGGAGGGCTAGAGCAGGTGACTGCAAGGGACAGGTGGCTTGGGGTTGGAGGAACAATTCTGTTTTCACTGAAGAAGATCCTGGGGTTGTTTTTATTATAGTTGGTTTCTGAGGTGCTCAGGCCACTGTCCACAAACCTGGATGCTAGGTATTTTTGGGAGAGCAAGGTCCCTGGAGTCTTTAGAACACACACACACACACACACACACACACACACACACACACACACACAGAGGTTTTCAGCAGTGCTGACAGTGCCCTAATCAAAATAAATAATTCTGTAACATCTCTCCTGCTATATTCTGAAGGAAATAGCTTCTTTGCTCATACATCCCACCCAAACACATAACTTATAAAAGAAGAAAAAGAAGGAATGAAGGGAGGAAAAGAAGGAAGTATAATCAAGACATTAAAAGTAGATCTTGTTTATAAAGGAAAACGCTAATGTATTATGAATTTTAGTGGTTATATATTCCCCACGGTGACTACTGAGGACTGTCCAAATGCTGCACCAGTCTATAATAAATTTTAATTTATGGGAAAACTATTCAGTTGTCTGTAGTTGACGCTTTTTCTTCAGAATTTGCTTTTCAGCCAAGGATTATATTTACTCAAATGTGTAGATGCTGAAGCGTGACAGCTTAGCTTTCACACTGGCAGCGCTGTTGAGTCAGGTGGGACATCCTCAAATCCCAAGAGATAAATAGCACGGTCGTCAGTGACATCCTTTTTCAAAATGGAGAACAACTCTTAGTAAAATTTCAAGTGAAGTAAGGTATGTGGTGGTTGTATTCCTGAAAAATCCTGGCTATTAAAAGTATGTAAGCAGGGCAGTGGTGGCGCACGCCTTTAATCCCAGCTCTCAGGAGGCAGAGGCAGGCAGATTGCTGTGAGTTCGAGGCCAGCCTGGTCTACAAAGTGATTCCAGGACAGCCAAGACACAGAGAAACCTTGTCTTGAAAAACAAAAACAAAAACAAACAAACAAACAAAACCCAAACCAAAATTATGTAAAAGTATATGAAAAAGAGCAGTCCCCACCAAGGCCTTTTTTTAGCTAAGTAAATGCAGCAAAGGACACTCAAAAGTGTCCCAGTGGCCCAGACTATTGTGTGAACACCAATGCACTCTGTCTTTGGGATTGGCAACCTCCTTTGACACTCAGTGGCCCAGAACATTGAGTTTTAAGTTGTTATTGTATTTTATGTGCATAGGACTTTTGCCAATGTGCATGTCTGTGCACTACTTACAGGAAGTGCCTGTGGACACCAGCAGAGGGTGTCGGATCCTATGGAAGTGGAGCTGGAGGCGATTGTGAGCCTACACCTGGTGCTGGGAATTGCTCCTGGGTCTGCTCTTAACTGTTGTGCCATCTTTCCATCCCTGAGCATCGGTGTCTGTAGAAGCTCCTGGGAGAAACGAAATATTTCACAGCTAGAGGGTCTAGAGACCATCTGAAAGCCATGCTAGATGCTGCTTAGAATCTACGGACTCCAGGCTATGAACTCTGGCCACAGTGGAAGCAGTGGGGCTAGAAGGGCTCCCTCGTCCTGGGAGAGCTCCCTTGGAGCCACGTTTCCTCCGAGGGAGGGCACCGTTAGTCACCGTCCTCTCTCTGGAAGTGGAACTCTCTAGCTTTGGCAGGTCACACAGTGTCCACTTCTCCTGAAGCCGTCCGTGTTCGTAAGAACCCAGTCCCGCTCTGTTCTTATTAAGCGGTCTCACTCCAGAGCGTAGGCTGTTGGTTTTTATTTATTTCTTTTCTTGGCCAAGTGTCGACTTGTGGTGGTTAGAAAATGGCCCCCACAGGCTCACAGGGAATGACACTATTGGGAGGCGTGGCCTTGTTGGAGTGGGTGTGGGCTTCTTAGAGGAAATACGTCACGGGGGGGTGGGCTTTGAGGTTTCAGAAGCTTAAGCCGGGCCCAGTGTCACTCATTCGTCCTGCTGCCACCTGACCCTGCTGTGGAATTCTCAACTACCTCTCCAGCACCATGTCTGCCCGTGTGACACCATGCTTCCCGCCACGATGACAACGGACTAGACCGCTCAGGCTGTCAGCCAGCCCCAATTAAATGCTTTCCTTTATAAGAGTTGCTATCATCATGGTGTCTTTTCACAGCAGTGAAATCCTAATTAAGGTGAGAGCTTTACACGAATGCCCATTGTGGGCCTGGCTGGGGCTGACCCTTCCTTTTGCTGGCCCTGTCCAGACATTTTAAATACTGAGTCTACCTTGGAAGTCATTAGCTCACCCTTCCGCTTCTGTGTCATCTCCACACCGGAATATCGGCATTCGCTATTTAAAACATTACAACTTAATTTGTAAGGAAAGCTACGAGGTTTCTTTCACTAGTTGTGGCACTGTGCACAGCCTTTGTCCATCTCAGCTCCATGGCCATCCTTAGCACTAAACATTACAACCAAAAGAATAAGGCAGTGGGCCTTAAAATATTATGGGGTTCATTTTGTTCATGTTTGGCATTTGTTTTAAGACTTTGGGAAGACTGGTGCTGGCCACTCTCAGTGCTGGCATTTTGTTAATCCTAAAAAGATTATACTTCAATTAAGATAGTTTTTAGGAGACAGACATTTCCTATAACCCTATTATTCTAACAAAATAACTTTTATTTTTTTCCCCTGTTCCTTTTCGTGGCTTCTAGTTTTTCTTCAGGTTTTTTTTTTTAAAATTCATCATGTGTTTAATTTTCTTCTGTTATCTTTAAAAATATCGGTTCATATTTAACTAGTATGTAATTCCTGTGCATATGTTACTTGGCGCAGATGTCAATGCACGTACATAGTGTGTAATGATCTGATCGGGGTGTGAGGAGACTGTCTATGTCACTTTCTAGATCTCTGGTGGGATTAGATACTAGGCTCACTCCAGGTGTGTACCACTGAACTAAAGTGGACAATAAAGAGCCTCGGGCACAGCCTTGAGTAAGCGGCATAAGCTAGCGCATTTGCAGGCCTTCCAGACTGGCAGTGAGAGAAAGTGGTAACAGCAATTTAGCATCTCACTTATGCACCAAGAGACGCTGGCACAGTGTGAGGTATGAGGCCCAACAGCTCCGTGAGCCACTGGCCCAGGCCGGCACAATCATTGGTTTGGGGCAGTTTTATTTGGTGACTCCCATCCTGAGTTTGGACTTCAATTGTGCTAGAGAATGGCATGGTGTGTGTGGTGGGGTTGAGTGCTAGAGGACAGTGGTACAAAGGGCACCCCCACTCTCTCTCTCTCTCTCTCTCTCTCTCACACACACACACACACACTATCTTTGGTATTGAGAGGCATTGAGCACAGTATGCTGGGACAGCTGATGACGTGAGCCTCTCAGTTCAACTTCTCTGTTTGTCTCTCTCTCCTCACAGAGCCAGCACCCCTGCGCGAATAAGTTCTTACCAGGAGACCCAGCTGGAGCTGGTGTGTATGCATGGTCCAGAAGCTCCAGCTCAAGTCTGATTAAAAAAACTGTCTGCTCTCCTCGTACGCTGGCTGTTGTACAGGATATCGCACTGTGAGCAGACCCTTTAGAAGGCTGCCTTTTACTGGGTATCTAGTCTGTGCCAAGTGTCTTTATATTTCACAACGGACCTTATGAGATGGACTGTCTCTCCTTTAGAGGTAAGAAATTATCAGAGTTTAAGTGTCTTACACAGAACAGTGACTGGCTTACTCTCATAGCCCAAGTTAATTTCATTGTACGATATTATGTCTATTTAAGAACATATATATGAGCTCTATAAAATAACACTGTAAGAGGCCAAGATTTATCGCACATTTAGGAAGGCAGGAGAAGGTGAAAAGGGAGACCCGGGGCTTTTCAATAGCAGGAAGAAGGTGTGACTGTCCCTTGACTTCTCTTTGAACAGAGCACAGGCTATTCCTGTAATGAGGGAAGGGCAGAGACTTGGAAAGTTGGCAAGAAGGAACGACCCTAAAGTGAGCCGGCCTCAGAGGCAGGCCCGGCACATTTCTCATGATTTAAAATGTCAAATTCAGAACGCGTACATCATCACACAGACTTCTGTCACCAAGGCATGAGCAACTCTACATCAGCCGCTAAAGCAGGTCCCCCAGGCTGAACTTGCATCCATGCTCGATGAAAATACACACACACACACTATGATTCTGTGGCATAAGTAGCAACTCCCCGTAAGGCAAACCTGAGTCTCTCAGCAACATGTGCTGCTTCGGATGGAAACGGTCAAGCCACAGATTGTAATGCTACTTTCTTTCTCCTCTTAGGATTTTTTTTTTTGTCATTTAATTTTAAGTGTGTGTGTGTGTGTGTGTGTGTGTGTGTGTGAGAGAGAGAGAGAGAGAGAGAGAGAGAGAGAGAGAGAGAGAGAGAGAGAGAGAGAGACAGACAGACAGACAGACAGACAGACAGACAGACAGGCAGACAGACAGACAGACAGAGACAGAGACAGAGACAGAGACAGAGAGAGAACACGTGTGCACTGATGTTCACAAGTAGAGACAGAGGTCAGTCTAGCATGTTGTTCCTCAAGAGCCACCCACATTGTTTTCTGACACAGGGTCATTCACTGGCCTGGAACTTGCGGACCAGGCTAGGCACGGTGGCCAGTGGGCCACAGAGATATGCCTGCCTCTGCCTCCCCTGCACTGGTGTTACAAGTGTGCACCATGATGCCTGGCTTTATACACAGATTCTGGGACTTGAACTCAAGGGCTCACATTCATATGGCAAGCCCTTTATTTTTATGGTGTGTGTGTGTGTGTACATGTAAACATGCCATGGCACTTATGTGGAAGGTCAGAGCATGACTCAGGAGAGTCATCTCCCTCCACCACGTGGTTCCCAGGGAGCTAACTCACGCCATCAGGCTTGGCAGCAGATCCTTCTAACGGCTGAGACATCTTGCTGACCCACCACACAAGGGGGCCGGTACCTGAGCTTGGTAATGTCAAGTGAATATTAAAGACCTTTGAGTTTTACTAATTCTAAATGGTCTTGTTTCTGAAATGAAAATAATTGCCTGAGGCCTTTTTTGAGGATAACTGCACCCTTAGCCTGATCTCCTGCCACGACCACACGACTAACAAGGGCCACCTTCTGTGTGTAGCCCCTGCAAACACCCAAGATTCCTCCTGAAAACCAATATCACAAATTGTAGCATGACCGAGTCTTCTCAGGCCTAAATGGCTTGAGTTGCTGTCCCTGTACAGGGACAGTGACTTCAGAGATCCAGGACACCCTGGGCCCTGATCAGCTAATCCCCAGAGAGCACAACTCATGGGACTGTTAAGGTCCCAGCTACTGGATGGTATACTTAGTTCTGCTGCCCACACCAAGGAAAGGACAGGTCACAAACCCCAGGCTGTTTCAGTCCCCAATGGCTTATGACCCCAGGGCAAAAGAAGTTCTACAAGCTACAGGTCCACTTATTATGCGATTACATATCTCTCAGTAAGATGGCACACACAGCCACAGAGACAGGCAGAGCTAGTCAGTCTTTTGTCCTGGGCCTCAGTTTTTTGCCTGAGAAACTGATCTCAGACCTCCAACCCCATCTGTCTTGTCCAGGATTGCTTGATCCTGGAAACCTGACTCGGGAATGCAAAAGGAGAGACGGGCAGACAGGGGTGCAGAAAAGCTGGGGTCGGGATTGGGTGCTTACTCTGCTGGAGTGGCAGCAACCACGTAAGCAGCTGGGAACCTCAGAGCTCGTATTACGTGCAGTGTAAGAAGTTGTCAAGTCTCCAAGGGTGATCTTGGTCAGCGAGCGGTCATCTGGGAGGAGGAAGCTCCAGTTGAGAGGTTTTACCCACGCTGGTCAATCGTTGGTAAACACGCATACTTGGACCAGAGGGAGGCTTTACCGAATCCCACGAATCTGAGGCATTGGGTACCTGACACGGGAGTGCCCATGTCAACATTGCACATTCACTCAGGGCTTTCTCTGCTCCCCACACCCAACCTCAAGAGTCAACTACATTTGGCAGTAGGGCTCTTACAGGATTGGCCTTCTTCAACATAAGTCCCACCTCCAATTCGTGCCACACAGCTCCTCAGTTTCTCCAATGAGCTTCCTCATAGAGATAGAGCTGAAGACGGTGCCAGTGACTTAGGGTACCAATAATTATTGGGGCATGTCTCTGTAATGACTTCACTTTAGTTTTATGCATTCCCTTCTTAGCTCCTCCCTTCTTTGTTCCCATGTAGGTACTATTTTCTTTCTTTCTTTTCCTTTTTTGATATGGAGAAGCTTATTATATGATATGGGAGGAGAAAAAATGGGGTCACCCCAAAGAGAGAGAGAGAGACAGACAGACAGACAGAGGCAGAGAGACAGAGAGATAGAGAGACAGAGACAGAGATACAGAGAGAAAGTCAGAGAGACCGAGACAAGAGAGAAGAAAGAGGTAAGAGAATTTGAGTAAACATTCCTGCAAACAAATTCTTTCAAGCATTTATATTTTCATGTGCTCACAGTCCTAAACAAATCTTTTTTTTTAACACAGAATTTTTTTATGTATTCTTTTTTCCTTTTAATTTATTTACCTTTATTTTATGTGCATTGGTATTTTGCCTGCACCAAAATATCACTTTAAACATCATACTTATGAAAACTAAAATTCTGCCAAGGAGAACATGATTACTGCAAAGTCTGAGGTAAAGAGCAGTATTTGTATCTGGATGTTTTGGGGTATTGTTTTTAAAGCAGCTAATGGCTTGGGGATTATGGGTGCTTAGAACTATGAAGGCATCGCCTGGAAACACGGGCCCCAGTGAGAAGACTGAACAGCCAGCCAGCCCACAGAGCTCTGTTTTAGCACTTTGCCCCATGTGGGCGCCTCATCAAGACTGCATTTTAAATCATTTTTCTTAAATTGATTTATCTTGCTGAGTGCTGGTGGTGCACGCTGTTAGTTCTAGCACTCAGGAGGCAGAGGCAGGCAGATGTCTGTGAGAGAGGGCAGCCTAATCTACAAAGTGAATTCCAGGACTACCAGGACTGTTACATAGAAAAACCCTGCCTCAAAAACTAAAACAAACGAACAATAGAATTATCTTTTTTAAAAAAAAGATTTGTTTATTTATTATGTATACAATCTGCTGCCTGCTTGTACACCTGTGCATCAGAAGAGGCCACCGGATCTCATCACAGAGGGTTGTGAGTCACCACGTGGTTGCTGGGGATTGAACCCAGGACCTTTAGAAGAGCAGTTCAGATTATGTTATAGTAACATTCAATTGTATTTCATTCAATACAGCTATAATAAAAATAATGACAATTTATTTTTATTGCGGCGCGACCTATGAATCAAAGTAGGGAGTAGGCTTTCCTTTTCTGTAAGAACAGAACTTTATTGGACTATTTTAAAAAATTAGTGTATATATTATCCCAAGCAGTATAATTATAAATGAAATCAAACAAGGCAAAGGCATGGAATCTGTCCCAGCAGCCTTTTTAGTGAGTGACATAGCTATTCTGGAATGTATACACATATGTAGAACGAATGTCTTTCATTTTGCCTTTTCTTATATTCTTCGCTTAGTGGGATCATGCAATACACACCGGGTTTGCAACATACAATTCGTGCTTGCCTTACCCATACTGTCATATTCACTCGTCTCCTGCCCCCTCCCCCCTCTGGTTTTCATGTAGTCCAGGATGGCATCGACTCCTTATGCAGTTGAGGATGGCCTTGAGCTTCTTTTAAACCTATTTAGTTGCTGAGCACACTGTGGTGTTGCCAACCACTGTGCAGAATTACATTTGATGGCCTCTTTGACTGGGGTGAGATGAAGTCTTAGTGCAGTTTTAATCTGCGTTTCCCTGACAGCCAAGGATGCTGAACACGTCTTACGGTGCTCACTGGCTATTTGTGTCGCTTCTGTGGAGAACTTTCTGTCCAGTTTCAGAGCTCAGTTTTAATTGGGTTGTTTGTTTTCTTGGTATTTGGTATTCTGAGGTTTATTTTTATTTATTTTTTATTTTTTTACTTTTTTGTATATTCTACACACTAGTTCTCTGTTAGGTACCTCGCTGGCAAAGATTTTCCCTGGTGCTATAGTCACTTGACTGACCATTTCCTTTGCTGTACAGAAATGTTTTAGTTCCATGAGATTCCATTTGCCAGCTGTTAGTATCGTTCCCTAGGCTACTGGAGTCCTACTTAGAATGCCTCAGAGGTTAAGAGCACTGGCTGTTCTCCCAAAGGTTCAATTCCCAGCACCAACATGGTAGCTCACAACTATCCATAATGAGATCTTCTGCCCTCTTCTGGTGAGCAGGTGTAAATGCAGGCAGAGCACTATATACATAATAAAGCTTAAAAAAAAAAAAAGCCCTTCCATGTTTCTGAACTTGAAGTGACCATCCTTCTTTTTCCTCTAACAGTTTCAGAGTGTCAGGTCTTATATTGAGCCCATCATCCATTTGGAGTTGAGTTTTGTGCAAGATGCTGGGTTACCTCCCTCCAAGACTCTTGTTAGGGAGGCCCAAGAGGCACCCAAAATAATTCAGGCTATCGCCATCGCTCTTGGTGGCCAGCCGTAGCTGGATGGTAAGACCCTTTTACTGAAGACGGCACACATTCCGGTTGCAGCACACAGAGAAATCAGTTTTGAGATGACCAGGAAGCTCTGCCTTGTGGCTAGCTTCCATAGTCCTGGCAGGTGCTATGCAGGCTCCTGGAGAAGGAGAGCATAATGGTCTTACCCAACACTGGACCCTGCAGGATACAGTACTGACCTACCAGACAAGACGTGCTCACTTGTGCAGTAGGGGCAAGGTTGCTTATGGGGAAACCAAGTGGTCTCTCGATTAAGACTGAGTCATGCTCCATTGGAAGGAACTTATGCCTGGTATTGGAAACGTGACCGGAACCCATGGCTATAGAAATGGTAGCTCCTACTGATAGCAAGAGCCTATTGCTGTTGTCTTTCTAAATGTTGCCAGCGGTCTTTTAAGTGTTTATGTTTACATCTATAAATTCGCGTTGTTCCCAACCCTGGTCATAGAAGCTTCTTACTGCAGTGGGTAGTGGTTAGTATAAAAGACCGTGCAATCGCTTAAGGAACTGTGATCGCATGGCTGTAGACAATCCATGCCGACCTCCTCTGGAAAGCTCCGGGGGGAACATTGAAGGAGGGGGCGGGGAGAAAGCATGGGGAGAGGCGCTGTGTGTGAAATGCTCTTCTCTGGACATGACATAGCTGTTGCACAC
Organism: Acomys minous; assembly: GCF_964271855.1. Classification (NCBI taxonomy): domain Eukaryota; kingdom Metazoa; phylum Chordata; class Mammalia; order Rodentia; family Muridae; genus Acomys; species Acomys minous. The sequence goes on along the minus strand of NC_140492.1, from coordinate 101,705,495 downwards.
ATGAGCTCACACAAGCTGTGGTCACCTACACAAGATCTGCTCCAGATGAAGCCAGTCAAAAGTTTCAGCATGGATTTGGGGTGGGGGGGGGTGCTCCCAAGGTTCCACCTCTAGAGGAAGAGCCATTGGTAGTTCCTGGGAGAAGGAGAGTCACTTCCCTTTAGTAGTGTGGTCACTAGTAGGTTCCCCGCGCCGCAGTGGGCGACCCCACATTCATGTACGCATGGGCGGAACTCACGGGCCTTGGTGAGTTTTAAAAACAATTTAGACAAATAAATAATCATAGAAGGGAGAACATAAAATTGGGAGGGAGACATGGTGGCGAATGTTGGGAGGGGCTGGTAGGGGGAGTGAGTGTGGGTACGGTTGACATACCTTGTAGATTTTGTGACTTAAAAAAAAAAGACTTATTTATTTATTATTATGTATACAGTGCTTTGCCTGCATGTTCATCTTCAGGCCAGAAGAGGGCATCAGATTACATTATAGATGGTTGTGAGCCACCATGTGGTTGCTGGGAGTTGAACTCTTGACCTCTGGAAGAGCAGACAGCGCTCTTAACCTCTGAGTCACCTCTGCAGCCCAGATTTTATGACATTTTTTAAAGATTAAAGTTTTACCTTTTTAAAGAATCACTTTTGATGTTGCATTGAATCTAGGGATTTATAACTTTTTGGAGAATCAAACTATTTTATCTTCTTGAAACATAATGAGTACTTTCACTCTCTAGTGCAAATTTTAGTTTTTCTCAAAATGTAATTACATTTTCTTCTCACACACCATTCATTTGACTTCAAAATAATTCCTTTTAAAATATCCAAATTTAAATTTTACTCTATACCTATTCTCAATATGACAGAAATATTTCCTTTGACTTGGTTTTATCCTGACCTCTTCCTAGACACTAAAAGAAGGGTGATGGTAGCTTGCTTCAGTCAGTCAGGTTTTGTTTATATTGTGTAGACTCTTTTCTTATTCGGCAGCAAAGATCCTCTTTGCTCCTACGCCCCTGGTCTGCAAAGTAAATTGCAAAAAAAAAAGCTACCGAAGTCTGGCTACATCCTCATAGCGACTGTTTAAATCCATTACTTTCTCTTTTAATCAAATCACTGTTGTGTCAAAATATCCGGTTCTCGCCATGAATCTCCTCAGCTTGTTACAGGTCACCGGTTGCACCTTGAAAGTGTTTGCTCTCCTAAGCGTCTTCTCTCCAGCCTCCAGCTAAATTGCTCCACACCAAGCCTGCTCATTTTTTCTATATACATAGAACTCTAATTAATATAAACAAGATGGCAAAGGGAACTGTACTTTACAAAGAAAGGAAGGCGGAAAAGCCCAGCTGACAGACACACGTGCCTTGTCCAAATAAGATGGGCATTTACAGAGGGGGAAAAATTTATTCAAATTGCATTCAGAAACCACAACCAAAAGCAAGCCTGAAAATTCCCTACCTAGGAATTGCTGAGAGATTCCTTTCCTGCTTTAAGAAATATCTTATATAAAGCCGCCAGAGGGCTGGTAAGGGAAATCGTAATTATGTTTAAACAGCCAACATTTCACTAGCATAAAATATTTGTACAGGCTTTTAAACACGGAGTTAAGCGCCAGAGGCTATTTTCACTGTTTAATGTATTAAGTAAATAAAAATGTATCTATGATGTAGACACACAATTAGTTTTGAGTTATTTATCCTGGAGTTTGTATGGCTTAGAAAAACTCCATCTTCTTGGCTGTTGCTGTCCTAATGCGTTTGACTTCAGCCATCAGCTATGATTAAACACCTGCTGTTGTGGGGAAACAAAGCCCACTAATCCAATATGTATTTCTGACATCTTAAATATCACCCAGTCCCCCGACATCAGGTACAGCTTTTCGGCGGGATGGAATTCCACAGCATATTTTTCTAATTTATGGATGGACAATAAATCAAAATTAAGCCTTGGGCAATGAAATATACATCAGCGCAGAGTGAACTGACTGCAAACGAGGACCCTGCACAGCCGAGGGGAAAAGGATACATTAATGGAATCCTAAGCTGCAACTCTGCTCGGAATTAAGGAAGTTTATTTCACATTTTGTCCCAATAAAAGCAAGATGCAAAGGCAGAAAATGGGAATATATATATATTTCATGAAATATATATATGTAATATATATATTTCATGCACAGTACCAGATGAGCAGGGTTTTTGGGTTGTTTGTTTTGAAAGAAAAGTCACTGTTTTGAAATGTACGTTGTTTAGAAAAAGAAATCAAACCTATATCTCCACGGTTTCTTTTTTTATTGTTGTTATTTTCCACACTTAAGGTTTGAAATGGTTGGTGTTTTGCTTTTCTGTGAGACTAAAACAAAGGCCCATGCAGTCAGTCTTTCCTTTGAGACATACCAGGAGCCTTCCATGCCAGGTGGGCTGGGCTGGGAGCTGTCTGGTGCTAAGAAAGTCTCCTTACAATCGACCTCAAGGTGTCCTGGGACTCGGAGATGGGAGGTGACTCCACTGCTTTGTTCTCATCAAATTTCCCACGACCCCCCCTCCCCCGGCCTGGTGCTTTGGGCCAGGCCTGGCTCTGTTTATCTCTCTCTGTTCATCCTAGACTCAAGTTGGGGTACACCCTGCCTCATCCTTCACCCTGGCCCCGCCAATCACCCCTTGTCTAGAGCAGAGCCTGCCAGGGCATCCATCACATTTATCGAAGATCATAGTTTGTGTTCTGAGAATATTAGGATCTTAACGAACATATCTCCTGAGTCCTCACAGCACCTCTGTAATGGGACAAGCTACACATAGTATTCAAACATTAGGGGTAGGGACTGAGGTCCATAGTCAAACATAGCTTTGTGTTACGCTGCAAGGCAAATGTGTATGTGTGTGTGTGTGTGCGCGCGCGTGCGCGCATGCTTATGTTTTGATGAACAATAGCACATTAGTATACCACTAAGTATATTCCCACCTTCCATTTTAGTTAATTAAGAACAGGTCCAAATATAATAAAGTCCAGACTTTGTCCCCAACACTACAAATTATTAAATAAAATCAAATAGCATCTTTTATCATGGACTTTGCCATTAGAATACCCTGCTCTTTTTTAAGTTCACAAATCTAATGTTTATCAAGAGCCCTCCACTCACCAGATGTCATGCAAAGCCCTTAGGAGTCAGTGCATGTGTGCGCGCGCGCGCGCACACACACACACACACACACACACACGCATACACACACACACACACACTTATTGTTGGATGTGGAGAACCCTACCTTCGGAAGGAAGTGGAAGAGTGTGCAGAACTGAGGCAGCACCTTCCTGACTAAGCGCTTTCTCGTGGCATAGCCCACATTCCCTATAAACAATGCCTTGAGGTCTTTGACTGACTTTTGCACTATGACAGCCTTTGATATTCCCACGTTTGCAGACTCGTGTCTGCTAATTCCAGCTTCCAGGGACTGGGGTGTCTAGAGGACAGTCTCATTAACTACTCCACAATCAACCTTCTTGTTCTGTCTCTTGGTTGGGACTCTAGTCAGGGCTAGCATGAGGTGAAATTCGATAACATACAATTAATCATTTGAAGGTGAGCAATTTGGTGTTTATGCGCAACCGCCATGTCTGTCTAATTCCAAAATATTTCACTACCAGAATGGACACACAGTTGGTGCTAAGTGGTGTCATCTATTTTCCCACTCTTCCCAGGTCCTGGCAACCATTAGTCCACTAGTCTCTGTAGACTGATCTCTTCTCCACATGCCGTGTGGCCTGTGCTTCTGGCTTCTTTCACTTAGCACATAATGTAACCTATATCAGTGCTTCTTTCCCTCGTAGGCTGAGTGATATGCCATCGTATGACTTGTTTATTAATTACCTGTTGACGGCTAAACACTTGTTTCTGTCTTTTGGCAATTGGGAATGCTACCCTTATACACACCACCCATGTGTATTTGTTTTAGATTCTTCTAGGTCCTGTATTTTAAAAATAACTTTTTATTTTGGACCAAACGTATAGGCAGGTTCATCTATCCACGACTCAGTCTCCCTGATGTCAACACATGTAGCATATTCAGGGTGATTTTGCCCAAAGTGGGAAACCAACATCACTACAATTATATAAATGAACATTAGACTTCAGCTTTTACTGCCAGATTCTTCCACTTTTCTTTTTTTTTCTTTTCTTTTCTTTTTTTGGTTTTTCAAGACAGGGTTTCTCTGTGTAGCCCTGGCTGTCCTGGACTAGCTTTGTAGACCAGGCTGACCTCAAACTCACAGAGATCCATCTGCTTCTGCCTCCTGAGTGCTGAGATTACAGGCATGCGCCACCACGCCCAGCTTTCTTCCACTTTTCCTATTCTAGGATCCCATCCAGGATGCCACATTGTTTTTATTCAGCTCATCTTTCTCTCCTAGGCCTTTCTTGGTATTTCCTTGGTTCTTAAGACTGTGGAAGTTAGCCGGGCGTGGTGGCGCACGCCTTTAATCCCAGCACTCGGGAGGCAGAGGCAGGCGGATCGCTGTGAGTTGTGAGTTCGAGGCCAGCCTGGTCTACAAAGTGAGTCCAGGATGGCCAAGGCTCCACAGAGAAACCCTGTCTCGAAAAACCAAAAAAAAAAAAAAAAAAAAAAAAAAAAAAAAAAGACTGTGGAAGTTTTAAGAAATAATGGTTGAGTGTTTTTTCTGTTTTTGTTTTTGTCTCATAACTTTGATTTCCCTGATGTTTTTCTCATGACTGCACTGAAGTTTGGAGAAGTGCCCTACCAACCCCATAACACCACAGGGCACATGTTGTGGCTGTGACCCATCTCTGGAGATGTTGACCTTGACCAGGGAGTGGGGGGCGGGGGGCTGGGGCCATGCTCGGCCACGTTCTTACTCTCCATGTTCACACCCCCTATTCTGCTCTCTGGAGGGAGCCCACACTCAGGAGGGGTGGGGAAATTGATGTCCACTTCCCAGAGTGAAGAGTACTTACATATATGGTACTTAGAGTTCTTCTTTGACAAAATTTTTGCCTCTTTTCCCTCATTTGTTTATTCAATCATTTTTGCCTGGTATGGACTCAAAATTGATTTTTACAGTTCATATTCTTTTAAGGCCATATTTCCCAGGTCTGTTGGAAGAGGTGACTGGTGACAAGACAGAGCAGTGTGCTTTTGAGGCAGGAAGACCTTGGGCTTGATAAAGGAAATAGAATCCATAGACCAAGAGGAGGCGACTGACTCCCAAAGACCAAGGGGAGGCGACTCATGGACAGTTCAGTACAAAGGCGCTTAGACAAAGTTTACTAAGGGCAGACAGGACACGTTTTGGCATGATCTTTCAAAGGAGACTATCAAGTATTTTAAGGGAACCCGTTTGGTTATAAGTTAGCTTTCCTCGTTCTACTTTCGTTGAAGAATTCTAAAGCTGACTTCAGGAACTATGGTTCTTAGTAGCATAGTGGGGTGGTGTCGCGTATCTGCACACGGCACTCTGGAGGCTGAGGCAGGAGGCCAGTGAATAGCGAGAGCAGCCGTATAGCGAGACCCCCAAACCCAAAACTGTACAGCAAGAGTAGAGCTCAAAAGGGATGTTGAAGAAATCCACATGTGGATTTGGACACACAGTAGGGAGGGTGCGGAACACTAAAGTCAAGCAGAAATGATTTGATACTTCCAGCGGAAAAAAAAAGTGCTCTATAAAGGAGCTATATTTAGGCTGTTTCTGGCTTCTTTATGGTGACGATAAAAGCCACAGTGCAGCAAATAGTATCTTCAAAGTGCTTAGAGAAGAAAATTACGGACAAAGAGCCGTGACTCAAGCTAAGTGATCATACAAGAATGAGGGAGAAATGAAAATGTTTTCATACAAAAAACCCTCTCTCTCTCATTCCCCCCCCCCTTTTTTTTGAGCCAGAGTCTTGCTATATGGCCCAATCTGGCCTCAACTCATGCCCGGTCCCCAGGGTGCTGGGACTGCAGATGTGTGTGCCACCATGCCCTATTCTGGATTTTGCTTACATTCAGATCCAATAATTTTAGAAAGTGACTTTCAACAAATGATCGAAATTAATATAGTTGCCAAGGTTGGAGGAGGAATGGAGGGAGGAAGAAAGTACAATTTTTTTTCAAGGCAGGATTTCTCTATGTAGCTTTGGCTATCCTGGACTCGCTTTGTAGACCAGGCTGGCCTCGAACTCACAGCAATCTGCCTGCCTCTGCCTCCCGAGTGCTGGGATTAAAGGTGTGAGCCACCAAGTCTGAAGGAGGAAAGTACAGTTAACGCAAGAAAAAGAAAAAGAAAAAAGAAGATAAGAGAAAGCCATTAAAACCATTAGCCTGAGTCAGGAGAGTTACAGGTTGAAATCCAGAGCTTGACTTTCATAGTGAGTCTGTCTCAAAAAATAAAAAAAGGTCTAAAAAAGAAAGTCAAAGAATAAGATGGCAGCAGTAAGTTCAAATATATTCTAGCCTTGTTTGGAGGGATTTTAGGGGTGAGAGATGTAGTTTGGTGGTAGGACACTTGCCAGGTCCTTAATATGCACAGGTTTAAGCTCCAGTACCGCACAAGGAAAACAGAACCAAAAACAAAAAGAGAGACTATTGGATCGGAATTTTACATTCTGGCTACAGTCTGCTTAGCAGAAGGAAGCCCTGTTTCCAAGAAACAGTTTAAGGCCAAAAGTAGGGATGGAAGAAGAAAGTTGACGGTTTCATTATTACCAGACTGAACGGGCCACTAAGGCAGAACGTAGCATCAGGGAGAAGACACAGGGCCAGCGTTTAGTGCAGAGTGTCCTGCGGTTAGAGAGATACGCCATCAGAGCACCCAGCTTATTCTGCATGGCTCAGAAGTGTGAGCGCACGCTGTAAATTATGGAGAAGCCAGGTGTTGACTCGGTGTGTTGGAAAGAACTTTCTGACAATTAGCTCTCTGAAACGAAGAGTTCTCGGTCCTGAGGGTATTGAGGATACAGCTATAGTTCCGTGCACTGAGCTAAAACAGATGGCATCCAAATGTGAGCATTGGACCCACCTGAGAAGCTTTTATAAAAATGCATATTTTGGGGCCTCTTTGTAAGATTCTGTACAAGAGGAACGTGTGGATTTGAACTGCTCCCCAAAATGCCTTGATGTGCACTCAGGAGCGACTCCTGGAATGGTAACCGTGACTCACAGGACAGACAACAATCACCTGGGAACTCTGGAAAATGCAGCTTGGGATTATGTTGGGCACACACTTCCTATGCAAGTTTCCCTCAGCTCTTTACATTCAGGAACTTTCCTTTTTCTTTAGCCAAGATAGGTTGAGAAGATCTTCAGATCTTCATGGCTTGAGGACCCGATTTCTACCTTAGCGTTGCTGTGAGTTACTGAGAGTCTGGAAATGGCGATTTGTGGCCACAGAAAGCCTGGGACACTGCACTCGGAATGACAGCTCGGCGCTGAGAGCCAGGGTCTTTAGAATTCAGACTTCTGTTTCTGCACCCAAAATGGAGACAGAAGCCTTGATGGTTCCTCAAAAGACCAGATCTCACAGCTTAGGGCAATTAAAAAAAATGTTCTATGCAGTTTTATTCTTTAAATTATCATCCTTTAGGAGCTGGAGAGATGGCTTAGTAGGTAAGAACACTGTCTGCTCTTCCAGAAGTCCTGAATTCAATTCCCAGCACCCACATAGTGGCTCACAACCATTTACACTAGAATCTAATGTCCTTTTCTGGCCTGCAGGTTAGAGCACTCATACATAAAATGATAAATAAAAATTTAAAAAATTTCATCCTTTTATAATGCTACTCAATCTTCCTGAGATTGGCCGGCAGGCTGACTAGAGTTATTAGTTTTTTGCTTCTCTCTCTCTCTCTCTCTCTCTCTCTCTCTCTCTCTCTCTCTCTCTCTCTCTCTCTCTCTCTCTCCCATTCCCTCCCTCTCCCCCCTTTCTCTCTCTGTGTACAGGCCAGGCTGGTCTTGTCTTTTGGGGGATCTTTCACTGCTTTGGTAGCCTCAAAGTCTTTCAAGGACATTTGGCTAACTTTGTCTCTTTGGCTTCAGGCTTTTTGTTTGTTTGTTTGCTTGTTTGTCTGCAATGCTGCAGGCTGAACACTCCAACACTGAGCCATACCCTTCCACACACTTTGCAGGGATGAGACCTTATGTAACTAAGGCTGACCTGAATCTTTTAATCTTCCTGCCTCTACCTCCCAGGTGCTAAGGGTTACACAGGTGCCACCATGTCCTACAATGTATTTATTTACCAGGAGTGAAATTCGTTTACTATAAAATCAACCATTTTAAAGAGATCCAGTCCTTAGTATTTGGACCGTCCACCATGTTGTGTAAGCACCACCTCTATGGAGCTCCAAACATGTTGAATCTCCCCTGTCATCCACACAGTAAACAGTCATTTCCTACTTCTACACAGTCCTAACCTGACAGCCAGCTGTCTACTCTCTGTCTAAAAGGATGACCCAATCTGTGTTTCTTATAGATGGAGTCATAGATGTGACCATGTGCGCGGCTTCTTTCCCTCAGGTGTTTTCTGGGCTCATCCAAGTTGTAAGGTGTGTCAGCACTTTTTTTTTTTTCAGTTGAATGATAATCCACCATGCGGTTATACCACAATTTATTTATCCCTTTGCCTGCCAGTGAGCATTTTGGCTTTTGTAAACAATGGTGTTGTAAATATTTGCATACAAGTTCTGTTTTCCACAGCTGATTTTTTTTTTTTTTAATGTACCAATTTGTTTTTAAAGCTGGGTTGAGAAAAAGTATTTTGCTGGAGAGGAGCAAGTTCAAAGTGACTTCCATTACGTTTCTACTAAAACGTCTCTCAGTGAGTTGGGTGCCCTTTCAATCAAGAGGCGGCCATTCAGGCTATGGTGAGGTGGGCATGGGGAGCTGTCTGTGTGCTCGCTGGCGGTATTTGATGTGCGCGCCGAGGCTGGAGGAGCCTCGGCTCCCAGGCGGGAGGTCAGCATGTGCTGTCTCTATTACTGAGCTTTTTAGAATTGCAAACGGTGTCACGGAGTGGCTGGACATCAGCAAAGGAGTTTGACAAGGCTGTCGCATCTGTTCAATATTTCTGCTGAAATAATCACGGGTATTGCTGTTGATGGTTACCATAGTGGTATTAAGGCTGGCAGAAGGAGATGATGTAATCTGGAGGATGCTGATGACATTCTGGCTGCTGAGTCCTTGATTTCTGTAACCAGGAAAGCCGGGAGGACCTCAGACTAGCGATGACTTAGGTGCTGATAAAGGCAGGTTTGAAGCAGAGTATTTCAGGATTAGAACAAGCTGGACGTAAGAACAGCGATGAAGGGTTCTGCTGTCTGTGGTTTATGCTGGGTGGGGAGAGCCAGCAGCTCCTGGCTTATATGGGGCAAACGGGATAGTCAGCATTTGCAAGAATTGGGAGCACAGCTCCACAGGGGCAGCGGCTGCCTTCTCGATCACGGAGAGCCCTCCTTTGGTCTTGAGTGCTGGAGGCAGATTGGTAGAAGCCTGAGTCCGTAAGCTCTGGCCAGAAGAGGAGAAGGAGATCAAGTCAGAAACACAGGCACTGTCAAAGCTGGGTTAAACCTAGAAAGATGGCCACAGTATCTTCCAGGAGAAGGATGATAACGGGCTGGAAGAAAACACCATCTGTATCCAGAATCCTGGACAGCTTGCGCTGGAAATAACTCCTTCTGTGTGTCTTGATTTGCTGAGAAGTAAATCTTGAAGTCCAGAGCTGGCATTCATCAGGACAAACAGGAACACGAGGGTCCTGGGGGAGGATTTGTGACAGGGCTTCTGGAAACCACTTTGAAGAATTCATCGATGTGTGAGCATTCTTGAAATCTCCTTTGAAATAAAAATCAAAATAGATGTTTAAGGCTGGGGCTGTCGCTTAGTGGTTGAGCACCTGATTAGCATATAGAAGGCCCTGGGTTTAAGAAAATAAACCAACAAAAGAAATCCATCTTTAAATTTTATGTGTGTTATTTTTTTCCACCTTAGGATGTTGCTCTGTAGTCCAGGTTGGCCTTGAATTTGTCTTTTTTTTTTTTTTTTTTAAATCTCCGCCTTTCAAATGCTAGGAATATACCATGCTCAACTTTGCTATTTTCATTTTGAGGCAAGCATATACTCATTGTAGAAAAATGTTTTGAGCTATGGATGTAATAAGAGGAACAGTTAGGCATATCTTCATGATTAAGAAAGTAATAATCCAACAGGCGTGGTGGTGGACACCTTTAATCCCAGTATGTGGGAGGCAGAGACAGTCGTATCTCTGTGAATTCAAGGCCAGCCTGGTCTACAAAAAGAAGTTCCAGGACAGCTAGAGAGACCCTGTCTAAAATAAATAAATAAATAAATAAATAAATAAATAAATAAATGGAAGAGATGAAATCATGAAACTTGCCATTTGTGCTTCTCCCAACCTTGGCCATAGATGCTCCTTAGGCAGTGGTTAATAGAGACTCATTGTAATTCAAAGTGCTGAGGACAACTGCCTGTGAGTGCTCAGCCTTAAATGGGGACTCTATGTCAATGCCTCCTGTCCCCACAGATCAGGGGACATTGGGAAAGAGAGGACAGAAAGATGTAAGAGCCAAAGGATGGGGAGGGGACTGGGAGGCTCTGCCCTCTGGACAGGATGTGGCTGTTGCTACGTTAACTACACGAGATCTGCTCAAGATCAAGCCAGTTAAAAATTTCCAGCATGGCCTGGGGAGAGGCTCCTAAGAGCTCACTCCTAGTTCACTCCTACTTGTTAGTAGTTGGCAGCGGCTGGGAGGGAGAGAATCACTTCTCTTTAGGAGAGTGGCCACTGGAAGGTTCCCTGTCCCCTAGTGGGTGACCCACACTAGGCACGTATGAGCAGCACTAGCTAGATTCAGTGGGTTGAAAAAAATAATTATAATTATTTACAATAAAAGGAATCATATAACATTGTACCCTATATTCTTTACATATATATAATGTTTTTTAACACATCATTTCTCTGTGTAGCCCTGGCTGTCCTGGACTCATTTTGTAGACCAGGCTGGCCTCACAGAGATCCACCTGCCTCTGCCTCCCAAGTGCTGGGATTAAAAGCATGGGCCCTCCACGCCCAATACTTGTAATATTTTTATATGTTTATTTTTTATGTATATGGGATGTTATCAGAAGAAAATTACATATTGGGGGTTATAGTCCTTGATGCTTTCCTGGATCCCAGAGTCATTCTCAGATTGGCTTCCATAGACAATGGCAACATATTCCCAGCTAGACCAGACGAAAAGCGAGACCTAGGTTGACCATTTTCAGGAACTTGACATAGAGCTCAGAAAACGGTTGTCTTTGAAACAGTTCAAAGTCATCCATTTCTCCCAGGGCTTGGAAGAGGCACGTGGGTCTCTAGGAAAATTTGGATGCCTTTGAAAACTTTCATGGGAAAGGCTGATTCTTCTTCCAAAATTCAATCCAGTATTACCATAGCAATATTAAAACATGGATCTCCTTATGCTTTAGTAGATATATAATATCTGGGGTGGATGAGCACCTAGTGTGTGTGTGTGTGTGTGTGTGTGTGTGTGTGTGTGTGTGTGTGTGTGTGTGTGTAAAGCAAACGAGGCTTAGGTTATGGCAGGTCTAGGCATTACAATACCGTTCTCCTTTCCAGAAACTCTTCCTTATGCTTCTGGGACCCGCTGAGCCAGCCTCCTCCTGTGACAATCCTCACCGGCTAACCTCCCCTTTTTCTTATCTCAGATCTTATTAAACGATTTAGTCCTGGCAATCTGGTTCTTGGGTCATGGGCTGACTAACGACGCTTCACACTCCTCCGCATTAGACACGCACAGTCATCATCTCTGCGACAGGTTAGTGACAGCCACTAACTCTCTCCTCCCATTTAGAGTTGGGGTCTGTGTCCTCTCCCCCAAGACCTTAGGTGGTGTCACGGTTTGGATGTGAGGTGCCACCCAAAACTCTCAATACTGAGCCTTCCATCCTCAGGGGTGGGGCTGTTCTGAGAGGTTCTGTGAATTTTAGAGACGGGGACTTGTTTTGAAAGGTAAGCAGCGGAGGAGCACATGCGTTGTATGATTCTCAAAGGCCTTTCAATGGGGGCTCAATGCTTCGAATAGCTTGACAAATGGAAAACGCTGGCCGAAAACTGCGCTTCTCTGAGGGTGGCCTTGGATCCACTTGTGTTGTGTAAATTTGTTGAAAATATCATTACAATTACACCCCAGTCCTGCCAAACCATAGTCTAGGCAGAGGGTAGCTAGAGATCTTTTATTGAACAGGAGCCCCTCGGAATTCATGTGTACTTTGAAATTTGAGAGCCACTGGTAAAAAAAAGAGTCATCAATAAAGAAAACAGTCCTGGTGCCAGCGTGTGTTTCTGTCTAATGGCTGGTGCATCCTGTCACCTTCTTAGGTCTCCACTTCTGTCCCATTACATAAAGAACACTTTGCTGGATTAAATGACTTCATGTGTGCCTCTGTGTGTGTGTGTCTGTGTGCGTGCGTGTGTGTGCATGCGTGTGTGTGTGTGTCTGTGTGTCTGTGTGTGTGTGTGCCTGTGTGTCTGTGTGTGCCTCTGTGTGTGTGTGTGTGTGTGTGTGTGTGTGTGTGTGGTCAGTGGGCATATACATGAGTTCTAGTACAGGTAGAGGCCAAAGATCAATCTTGGACTTGTTTTTTTTTTGAGACAGGGTTTCTCTGTGTAGCCTTGGCTGTCCTGGACTCCCTTTGTAGACCAGGCTGGCTTTGAACTCACAGTGATCTGCCTGCCTCTGCCTCCTGAGTGCTGGGATTACAGGTGTGCATCACCACACCTTAGCTTTGGACTTTGTTCTTTAAGAGCCCCCATAGTCTGTGTTTTGAGAGAGGATGTCACAGTGACCTGTAACGTACAAAGCACCCCAGGCCGGATGGCTAGTGACCTGCTGGCCTCTACCTCCCCAGCACTGGGGTTACAAACATGCACCATCATTCTTGGTTCTCTTGGAATGTGGGTTCGAGGAGCACCCTCATACTCCTGTGCTTGCTCAGCAAGCCCTTCCCTGACTGGGAAACCTCCCAAGCTCTAAATGAGATCATTTCTGTTGCTTGTGCACGGTATATTCTCTATTGCCCATACCGGGTGGCATGGCCTCTCCCTCTCCTGTCCTCTGTGACCTGAGGCTGAGGGGGCACACACACTCTGTCTTGAGCTGGGCAGCTGCCCTTGAAGTCATCTTCACCACTGCCTTCCTTTCTTATGCAGAAGTTGGCATGACCAGGAACATACAATGCAGGAAGTCCCACTTCATTTTGAAAAGCAAATATTAATGTCAAGGCCAAAGTCTCTTCAGAATAACATATACCTGTGCTCAATATTATAATTAAGCTTAAATCGTTTCTGAAATTATATGTTTTAAATGGCAATTGTGCCGCCTTTCAGGTTTTCTCTTGCCTTCAGCACCATTGAGTAAATGTGTTCATGATTGAATTAGCAGACCTTTGATTTTAAAAGGACTTTTCACTGTTCTTTTATGGTAGATTAAAAAGCAATTTACTAATTTACAGTTCATAGGAATGCCATGCCCTTCTTGAGTTTTGTAAATCAATTCTGTGCTAATATATGTGACTATAGCTCCAAGAGTTTCATTTGGGGACAGCTGGTATCGTACACAACCCTGAATGCACAATTACATCATCAATGCAACCATGCTTTCTGGGCTCCTTCTTTGGGCCTAGCAAACACCCCCGTTCATGTCTACAGTCAGAATGGGGACGTTTGATCGACAGTGATGGACGATATCGCCTTAGGTATTGCTTCCTCTTTTCCGTCTCTGTTCTCTCATTGTAATGACACATCCTAGTTGAAAGACAATTGTAAAGAAGAGGCGACTGACTCACCCACGAGCCTTCCTATTAGACATGGCTCTCCACAGTCAAGAAGACTGATTCCACACCGCCTCCACAGTGACACACTTCCTCTAACTGGGCCACACCTCCTAATAGTGCCACTCCCCCCCGATATGAGTCTGTGGAGGCCGGGCCTATTTCAACCACCGCAGGCAACATGAACGCTGAGCATCGAGGAGACCGCTTTCAGCTCAAGGGGCCTCTGGGCCTTAGCCTGAAGTTCAGCAATAGGAATGTACCTTTCAATTCAACTCCTGGGGGAACCTAGCGAAATAGCAGTAGTCTGTATTTTGGGGAGTCTCTTGGACAATGCTGTTGAAAAACTCAAGGGGGAGCTTCTCATGCCTGATGTTGGGGGTTTTGTTAGATGGTTTTTTGGCTCTTGGAGGCAGCATAGTCAGCCCAGATAAGAAAATCTCCAAAAAACAAAAACAAAAACAAAAACAAAAAAACCAACAAAGACAAAAACAAACAAACAAAAAAACCCACTAAAAATAAATAACAAAAAACAAAAACAACACAAAAAACAAGAAAATCTCACTTAAAATATGTGTATATTTATACCCAGACTTACGTGTACTATAGTTTTGTTTTGCTTTTTAGGTAAATTGTTCATAGCAGATCCTTCATGGCATTATCCAGACATCCTTGATGTTGTTTTACCCTTTCCCTCCGTCTTCTGTGACACTCTCCTTCCTACCTTCTAATTAGAGCCCCATGTTTTCATTTCCTGGGTCAGATCACTTGTGCCCTGTTATTCCCATGTCTATTGCTCCCCCACCCCCACCCCTGTGGTCCCTTCACTGTCCTGGTTTCTGTAGTGACTCCAGGATACGAACTCACATCCGAAGTCTTGGAGCTTGGAGCCTCAGATGAGAGGGAACATGCATAGTTCATGTTTGGGGGTCCAGGTTGCCTTACTCAATATGATCTTTCCTAGTTTCACCCATTTACCCGCAAAATTCAGGATCTTATTTTTCTTTACAGCTGAACAGTATTGCATAATGTACACGTACCACATTAACATTATCCGTTCCTCTGTTGAAGGACACTTGGGTTGTTCTGTTTCCTAGCTGTTGTGAGGAGAGCAACAGTGAACAGGGCTGAGCAAGCATCTGTGGAGTATGACAATGCGCCCTTTCGGCTTATGTCAAGGAGCGAGGCTGGGTCATAGTGTAGATTTACTTTCAGCTGTTTGAGAGGTCTCCGCACTGGTTTTCACAGTGGCCACATCAGTTTGCAGTTCTACCCACAGTGAATGAGGGTCCCGCTATTCCTAAGACCCCTTCAGTATTTGTCATTAGTTGTTTGCTTGATCTTTGCCATTCTGACTGGGCTGAGATGAAATCTCAAAGTTGTGTTGGTTTGAATTTCCCTAATTGTTAAGGAGGATGAGGTATTTTTTTGAGCTGTTCCTTAGTCATTTTTAAGTTCCCTGGTCCATTCTTTTAACAGTTTTTAAAACTCTTTTTTTGTTGTTTTGAATTCTTTATATATTTTGAATATTAGTCCTCTATCCCATGTATAGCTGGCAAAGACTCTCTCCCATTCTTGGCTTTTTCTTTATTTGGTTGATTGTTTCTTTAGAGTTGTAGACACTTTTTAGTTTATGAAGTCCCACTTGTCAATTGCTGGCCTACATAGAGTCTTATTTAGGGCATCCTTTCCTGCACCTGTATTCTGTAGGGAATTGTGCAGTTTTCTTCCAGTAGTTCTGTGTTCCAGGTTCAGCTCTTTGATCTTTCTGGAGTTGGCTTTGGCTTAGACCAGTAGTGAATGCTGGTCTAATTCCATTCTTCTGCGTATGGACATTTAGTTTTTCCAGCACCATTTGTTGAAGATGCTTTCTTTTCCTCAGATTATTTTTGGCATTTTTGTCAACTATCAGATGGCCAGACTGGGCCAGGGCACTGGATGTGGGACCCAGGCTAGATTGTAAAGATCAGGAAGAAGGCATGGGTGGGATGGTCACGGATACTCACTGGGCTAGACCCCAGAGGAGAGCTGGGAGTGTGCCTGTGAGAAGACGTTGGATGTGGCACAGAAGAGATGTGTAGGTGGTGGCAGGTAGGTCTAAAAACATTTTTAAAAATTAAGTCAGAGCACATGGAGGCTCTGTCTGGCAACTTGTTTTACCTTCTTTTCTTTCTTCCTTTCAGTTTGAACTGCAAACTACTGTAGCTCAAGCCTGTCTTGAGTAGTACTGAAAGCCCCAGACAGCCACTGGCAGAGATGTGCTTTGTCCTGTGGAGGTTCCTAGGAATGGGTCTGGCTTGTTTGGTGACAGGCGCTTTGTTTTCTTCCAGCACCCTTCCCCCACTGGGAAAGAGACGGCAATGCAGCTTACACTGGGTTTGCCTTCCGTAGTGCTACAGCCAGAGAGGAGGCTTCCTCAGAGCTGTGCCAGCATGCAACAAAGGAAGAGATCAGATGATAAGTAGGTGACCTCTGAGGGCTCAGAGTAGAGCCGCTAGAGCAGAGGTTCTCAACCTGTGAGTGGCCAGCTTTTTAGAGGCTCAAATGACCCCTTCACAGGGGGCGCCTAAGACCATCAGAAAACACAGATATTTGCATTACGACTGAAAGCTGTAGCACAATTATAGTTATGAAGTAACAACAAAAATAATTTTATGCTTGGGGATCACCACAACATGAGGACCTGTTTTAAAGGGTCACAGCATTAGGAAGGTTGAGAAGCACTGTATTAGAAACACAGAAGAGCCA
Source organism: Acomys minous (assembly GCF_964271855.1). NCBI lineage: Eukaryota > Metazoa > Chordata > Mammalia > Rodentia > Muridae > Acomys > Acomys minous. The sequence continues at coordinate 101,688,916 of NC_140492.1, read as the reverse complement.
CGTGGCCCAGATAGGACACGGAGAGCCAGGGTCATGCCAGCGGTACAGTTCTCAAAGTGATCATGTGTGGGGCAGGGACCAGTCAGTAAGTGCTTTTAAAATGTTTAACTGTAAAGGTGTCATAACTGTGATGATATCCCATGCCGGGCCCAGGAGCAAGTTGTCCAGGGCTACCAGGTACCCGAGCTCTCCGAAGACTGCGGGCAAGTGAGCTGTGCTGGATTTTACCATGTGGCTTCTGTCTCAGGAACCCAAGCAGGTCCCTCGTCTTACCGGGGCTGCTTGGGGGGGTCTTGGTTGTGCCTTCTAGTTTCTGTTTAGAGGAACAACTCCCACAGTCCTCAGTTACCGTGTAAAAAGCGCGCCTATTCTTGGGTTTCCACACTGTAAGCAAATCTAGACCAGCATGATGAAAAACCAAATGGAGAAACAGATTCAGGCATCTTGACCCTTGACTATCTTGAGGGAAGGAAGGCGAAGGACTGAGCTTCCCAGCTCCCATCCTCGGAGTGAAGACGGCTATGGCCCCATGGATCTTAAATGATGAGCCAGCTCCATTTTTTTTTTGTCTGAATTTCTGACACACAAAAATGTGGTGGTTAAGAACACTGCCTGCTCTTCCAGAGGTCCTGAGTTCAATTCCCAGCAACCACATGGTGGCTCACAACCATCTATAATGTGATCTGAGGCCTTCTGCAGCAGATAAAGCACTCATATAAATAAAATAAATAAATCTTTTTTTAAAAAGTGAGGTATATGAACTATTATTAGCAAAGGATTGCCTTGGGAGCCTGGAGGTGTGGGTCAATGCTACAGCACGTGCTTAGAAAGTAATGGGCTCTGGGTTCAATTCCCAGCATGCCCTCCTCCCCAAACTATTGTTTTGAATCCTGTCGGTTTGAGGTAGTTTTTTTTAAAATACAGTATTGTTAATCAGAATGTAAATTTTTTCATATTAGATAATTAGATAATAAATATGAGATGACACAATAGCCGTCTTTATGCCTAAGTTCTCCAAGGTTCACACTCCAAGGTTCCCTCTGTTGGTTGTTTTTGGGTTATAGACTTCAGGAGGAAATGACACACGCACTTTGGAAACCAAATGATTTTCATGGTGGCAAAATCATCATGGCCACTGATGGCAAAGTAAGATGGAGCTTAGCTGACGGTAAGTGGTGGCAGTGGGGGCAGGGCTACTGTGATGATGCTAGGATTTTGTTTGAGTGTCCCAAAATTCCTGGCTTTGTTCAGAGGACATGTTGATTGATTTCTGACACAATGGATCAACGGGCATAGATGAGTTAAAACAGCTACGATTATCTCAAATAGAAGACTTTGGGTCTCTGGGTTTTTTGTTGTTGTTGTTGTTTTTTTTGTTTTTTTGTTTTTTTGTTTTTTTTTTTTCCTCTCTGATCCCTGTTAACATCAATTAGACGGTGCCCTACTGTGATATTCTAATTTTTAGCACAAGAAGAAAAATGAATTGATTTCAGGGTTGATATCTCCTAACATTTAAAAGGAACTTCTTCCATTGAAAATATGGGCACCTTAGCAATAGAATAAATGGCTTGACATTTATGAGGGCAAAATAGTCAATATAAAGAGAATCCTCGTATTGAGAAATAAATCATTAACCACGCTATTTCTAAGTTCGATTTGGAAGGCTTGAATATGTCATTAATATATTTTCCCTTGTACTTTCTCTTGATTAAGGTGCCTTGATCTCAGGGAGTGGTTGCTTTCCCTGTGCCTCTGGCTCTTGGCTGTTCTAAGTCTTGATTCTTCCCCCTGCCTCACTGCGGTAGCACCAAAACAGGACCCCTGTGCCCAGAAGGGGCAGAAAGATGTATTTAGAGTGTCAGTCATGACCCTTTGCACCGTATTGCTAAACATCAGAGCCTTGCAGGCGAAGTCTGTGAAATGCTACACTCTTCCTTTTCAGTGACAATGCAAAGGACATGAAGACATTCCCACACTCTTCCCCAAACATATTGCTAGGCGGAATATCTTGGCATTTTCCGGCCAGCAGCAATACCACTCCCCTCCTCTTACATAAGGACTGTCTTTAGTGACTCACTCAGATGAGCAGGATGCAATAGACACATGCTGTGGGCTTCTGAGTTAGGCTAGAAAACACAGCCTGCTGGAGAAACCTAGCCAGTGAGCCCTGGGGATGCTCAGCCAGACAGAGAGGCAGTGTGGAGATATCCTAGCCCACAGCCTCGGCAGAGTGAAGGGCCAGCGGCCAGCATGGACATCATACCTAGGGATTCATGTCAGAAAGCCCTAGACATGAGCTGCTTTGTCATCCTCTGCAGTCAGGCCAAGCCCAGTGACACGATGACAAAAAGATTGTGTCTGGCTCGAGAATCCGGGGTTTTGGAGAGGAGTGTAGATTACTGAAACAGCAGGCAGCCTGTCTGTGTCTGGATCTTCACTGTCTAAGCAGATACCTTAAATACTGCAGCTCCTTCTGTTAGCCTTCCTAGTTGTTTTCCCATCTCAAACATGAGGTAAGGACGTTGGCTGCAGGTCCTGGAGTGGGGAGGTGACCACAGGAAGCAGGAGAGCTAGAGAAAAGAAAAGCGTAATTGCCAAGGAAAGAAGCCAATAACTGTTTGCAAATAAATTGGTTACTATGGTGGGCAGCTGCTGCTCCGTGCCACTGTGGGCCTCTAAGGAAACGAATAGGGTGTGCCTCAGGACAAGGGCACCAGAGCACAGGAAGGCTGGAGCACATGTCCCCCACCTCCTCTCCTTCTCTCTCATCTCTCATTGATTGGGGTTACCCATAGGGGCAGGGCCTCCTCTGCCCTTGTGCGCCAGGCTTACTGACAGATGGGCATCTTCTGTAGCCCAGGAGGCAGCACACTGCACATCCTTGCTGCCCATTCTACATGTGGGGTACCACTGTTGGTGCACTGAGCTGCCTGCCACATCTGTGCTGAAGTTAGATGGGTCAAGATGGACAGCTTTATCGTTCAAATATCCACCACATTTTCTGGTCCATTTCTTCCTATGTCAGCCCGGGAGAAGGTTTCAAAGCACAAGACCGCTTTCAAAACATTCACCTGACTCAGGTCCTTGAGTGTGTCCCCATTGTTTCATACCTAATAGCTGTGGTGTGTGTGTATGTGTGTGTGTGTGTGTGTGTGTGTGTGTGTGTGTGTGTGTGTGTAGAGAAGGGGGAGCAAAAGAGGGAGAGAAAGAGAGAGAGAAGACACAGATGTGCATATCTGATATTAGATGGAAGACTTTGACATTCTACATTCTTTGACTCCTAGAGATAGTTTAAAAAAGAGATAATTAGGGGGGCAGTGATAGCACACACCTTTAATCTCAGCACGCAGGAGGCAGAGGCAGATAGATCTCTGTGAATTTGAGGCCAGCCTGGTCTACAAAGTGAGTTCCACGACAGCCAGGGCTGCACAGAGAAACTTTGTCTCAAAAAACAAAAACAGACAAACCAAAACAACAACAACAAACCCCACTCCCCCCAAAAAACAAAAGAAAACAGATAATTAGCCAAAATTTCTTCTCAAGGATGCACTGTGTCCTTGGGGGTATAGGTGGAGCTCACTGGTATAGCAGTTGCCTAACATGCAGAAGGGCCTTGGTTTGATGCACAGAGAGGGACGGATATACGAAGATAGGAGAAAGAATTTTCCTGGGACTCCAACCCCTTCTTTAACCAGCTTCCCATTCTCACCAGGAAGTGCCAGGAAGGCAGAAATGTAGAATCTTGCGAAGCAAACCCTTGTTAATGTCCCAAAGGATGACACCCTCTGAGTTACTGTTCCCTCTGAAGACGCAGCCACATGCATGATGCATTATGCCTCAGAAGCCTTAACACTAATGTCAGAATGGTCCAGAATCCCCCACCATGTTTGGAAACTAGACATTTAAATAGATGAAGTGAGGAGAACAAATAACCCAATATTTCCAAATTTCATGTGTCAATAAAGACAGGAAGTGCTACCATTTAGGGGGAGGGGCTGCCTGTGAGCAGAATGGAGGGGAGAGCTCCCCAGTCATTTATAAGGACTGCATGGGACACAATAGGTCTCTATGCAGTTTCACCCACTGTCATGAAAGGATATTAGAGTGACGAGTGACGGGGAGGGCACAGGCAGGGCACCGGGAGCCATCTGGGGGTTTACGGGTCTTAGCTATTCAAAGTGATATTCTTTGACAAAGACAAGATTAAATGGAAACTCATTAAAGTATAGACAATTCTGAAGGGAGAGAAGAAGATAATTGTTTCAAGGCTATTTGAGTTAGTGTCAAACACAAGAACCCGAGGTTAGTAATGGAAGCTAGGAAAGCGAATTCAGGCACACGCTCTCTGAACCTAGAGTACGCAAATTAAACAACCAAAGATAACAACGGAAGTCACCAGCTTCACCAAGTGGGGAGAGGGAACTTTCTAATTTGGTTCATTTATATTAAATAGTCAAGAGTAATATATTTTTGTTTTCTGTGTTGAGCAGGTATATATTAGCAAGATTAGAACAAGCTACAAGTGACTCTTTCTAATGTTAGAGTCTGAAGGGGAGATTTCTAAATCAAAGAAAGATGTGTGTGTCAGGGCTTCTGGCCTTCTCTCTGAGCTGGGCCTGCCAAAATACCACATTATTTTGCATCAACAGTCGATCCTAATGAAATTCTTCAGGCTATAATAATGGTTTCTCAAATACTAAATCATATCTTAACCTGTCTTATTAAAAATGATAGGAGATGTAATTTTTAAATATGTTAAGTTTTAAATATATTAAATATATTAAAATACTGGCTATACTTAGGTGTATGTCAAAATGCTGACTACACTTAGTAGCTTGCCTCATTCAGAGCTCAGTAATTGTGGCATAGCTTAGAGGTCACCGCAGAAGTACCTGCTCTGTGTGAGGCACTGTCAGAAGTTTAGGGCCTGATAATTAGATGCCTGATTGACATTTGCTAACCAGACACCATCCCTATTCCCAGTCACTTGAATGACACAGTGACATTGCTCTCTTAAAATGAGGAGAAAATGCTTTCTGGCGGGACAGAGGAACATCACGAGGACCATTTGAGCTATACAGGCAAAGCGGTGACTGAGGCAGGCTTGGAAGTCAGTTTGAAACCCTCCTCCATGGCCAAGTTAGTTCCCCAAGCAACAGTTTCTTCAGCCATTAAATGGGAGTAATAACACCGGCCCTCAGGCTTGAAGTAAGAATTAAAGTGAATTGAGGTCTGTGCATCATGTTACTGAAAGGCTATAGAGGTCCAAGCCGGGCTGGGTGATGCCCTTGGTGGGGCCCCGGTTGGAAGTGAACTCTCCGCCTTTGAGCTTGTGTTTCTTCATAAGCAATGGGGAGGGGAGCAGTAACAGTACCTATGACGCCGTGTTGAATGCAGAGTGAAGTGTTTAGCACAGTGACTAACATCGCACTCAATTAGGGCTAACTGTTGTAGAACCCATTTCCATGAGAAACATCAGACCTACATTTAACTGCTTTATTTTCCTTTGTTTTTACATAGTGGTTAGAAAATGAACTGATGTTTTTTTTTTTTAGCTCCTTCTTTTCAAATTTTGTCGTCTGCATTCTTCTTGTCATTAAATAAACAAGGGGTTGCATCAAGGGACTCGTCAAGTCTCTCGTTTGTGGGGTGCGTTAAAATTAGATTATCACGTACTTACGCCCAGTAACAGCAAAAGAGAGGTGATCTGCCTTCTTCACCTGTTTTATTCCTTCAGACTACGATGGATAGCACGGGAGTTCCAGCAGGAAGGCATGGTACTGAAAACATCCGGAAAGCCAGGCACAGTGGATGCAAACATGTTTTTGTTTTGATCACAAGTGTGGGATGTGAAACAGATTATTTGTGAGAGGGCATGCAGTGTTTGTCTGCTGGAAACAGACTTATGAGAGAACAGGTGATGTTTGTCCACTTGAAGAGGAACCGCCTCTTTTGGAGGGCTTGGTCTTTGCCAGTTGATAAACATCCTAGTATAGACTCTGAGAGTATATATATGTGTGCGTGTGTGTGTGCGTGCGTGTGTGTGTGTGTGTGTGTGTGTGTGTTTGTGTATATATATGTATATGTATGTATGTATGCATATATATATGAGCCCCAAACCAAAGGCGTGGTTTTTTGGGTTTTGCATCACTTCATATTGTTTGGCTGTTCTTCGCTCTGCTTTGAGATGCTCCTAGAGAGAAATGCTCCAGGAAAGGTCTTCCGGCTGCTCCAGGTTCTGCCTGCTGTGGTTGCAGCCACTTTTGCTGAGTTGCTGTTTAACAGGTCTGCTGGAATTCTGACGAAGAAGAGTGGAACCTGCCCAAGGACCTGAGTCTAAAAAGGTCTACTTCTTCTGTCCCTCTTAGCCTCTTTTCTCTCTTATCTAGGATAAGTGGGTTGGAAGGGAGGTATGGGCATTAAAGAACCCCAAATAAAGTAGGTTTGTAAAAACTCAAAGCCTATATGTAGCTAGGGTTTTGATTCAGTGTGGAAAATGCCAGACACATATGTGTCAGAGAGACGTGCACAAGAAACCTTCATGTAGTTGTATTGCAGACTGAGCCCTTCTCAGCCTTTGGGCGCCACTCACACACGCTCCTCCCCTGGACCATTTTAAAACCAACTGCAGCCGTAAAGTATTTTCTTCTGCCAATAGTTTTGTGCACACCTCTAAGATAAGGACTCTCCTCTTTGACTTCATTGTAGTCTCATTATCATATCTACAGTAGAATAGTCATTCCTAAACAAAAGTCAGTGTTGACACACCATAACCTGCTTTCTCGGTGGCTTCATCCTACTTAGAATCCAAGCTAACCCCAGCTCTGCCTCTGGCTGGTATGTCTCCGAAGTCCGTGTATTCTAAAGTCTGGAGGCCTGCTGACTTTGGTTTTCTTGCTTATTTTTCATTGAAGAAATTATTTTCCTATTGCGTTTCTTACAGAATGTTCTGGATTTTCCTGAGCACATTCTCTTGTTCCTTCTGTGCCCATCTGGTAAACTCTAGAGCCTTAATAGGTTTGGCCTCTATCTGTTGGCAAGATGGTTTCCATAAGCGTAGTGAGGTGTGTACTTCATGTGGCAGCAAAGCTGGAGGGTACATGGGTCTGCCTGTCACTCTTTCTGTGATTTCACAGTTAATCAGTAGCTTCAGGTGTTGTTCTCTGGACGCGGCGCAGGAATCTCCCATCAGCCCCCAACCTAATGGCTGTAGCAGCCATTAGAGAAGGCTTTTATGTCTATTATCTCATTAAGAGGTCACAAAATAGAGTTACATTTCTGCCACTCTGCATGCACTCATTAGCTAGGAAGAATTTTGACTAACAACTGCTTGGCTACCCTTAAAGTATTAATGGGGAGGGTTGATGTGGTAGAAAAGGCCAAGAAAATGTTTGATTCTTTTTATTTTTACCAATTTCCAGACTAATGAGTATTTGTCAAGCAGCTTCCAAAATTACCAGTTGCCTCTTTAATCTTTGTACACTTTGTGAATTTTAATATATGTAAAATAATTCAATACACGACACTTATTAATTCTTTTCGACACTCAGGTTGTTCTATATTGGAGCAGGGTAGCCCTTATACATTGGTCCCTGTGCCTTTTGACCCAGTCTTAACTCTTGTGTCTCCCTCGCTTTCTACGATGACAAGCTTTCTCAGGCTCACCTGTACAGATCCGGAGCCAGCCACCCCCCTAGGAAATGACAGTTCTTCTCCATGTAAGTCCCTGACTGGGCACTGAGCTGGCCACTGATACTGGAGCACTGGATTTTAAAAATACTCAAAAGTGAGGACCAAGAACTAGAAAACTTCAGTTACAAGTTACCAGAATCACTAATTTGATTAGCTGTCCCAGTTTTTAAAAAAATTAATACTGTCCGACTGTTGGAGAATTACTCCCCCAAATGTCAATGATGTCGTGGTGTGGTATAAGCAAGAAATAGCCGCCTAGAACCAACTAGACAGGAAGGCCTGGATCAGAGCTATCCAGTGTGAAGCAGGAAAGGTTCCGGGGGGAATCAAAGGCAGGAAAGAAGGGGCCAGCACACTCGCTGTCAGTATCACTCACTAGGATCAGCTGTACCCATACATAGGACATGTGAGTGGCATCTGTGTATAGCTCATTGCAGCCCTGTCTGGGGAGGTCACGTGTCTGCCAAGCATCTTTCTCATACTAAGTTATGGCGATAATAGACGGCAACTTTCAACGCTTTTTATCAAGTTGACAAATGACTACTTCATGAGTTAAGTCTCTTGAAATATAAAATGTCCATGAAATCTAAATATCCTGGCACCTATTCGGGGGCGTTACAGGAACACTCAAGCTGTCTGGGTGCTGAGACGGCATTGTTTGGGTCAGACACCAGGCTGAAAGGACACAGTATGAAAGGACAAACCGTGTGTAGTGAGTCCGGGTGAGTGGGAAAAATCATAGAGTAGGGGCCAGGGAATGATTGGACCAGGGCAGACCCAGAGGAGGCCGATTGAGGCGGACAGTTAAGGGACAGCCCAAGCCGCCTCCATCAGCTCAACGTTGCTGGCATGTTTAAGGGAACCTTTGCCCCAAGGGTTCAGAATGAACACTATGCTAGGCTGTTCTTGAAGACGACATCACAGACGTCTGCATGACGAGGGCTGTGGCCTGGCCACCAAAGTGCTTAGGACAGGATAAGCCCTTTCTCTCTCCATGTATCCATTTCTCTGGTCCACGTTCCCACCCTCCCTCTGTGCATTCTACTAGCCCCACCCCAGACAGAACTGAGCCGTAGAGACGTGCGCACGAAATAGCTGATGGAAGAAATGAAAGATGCGGGATCCTTTCCCGACCTCGTCTCAAGGGGCCATATCCTTAGTGTTCTTGCGAGCAGGCTGATCTGGGACACAGGCTGCTGCTGGGATGGACCCATGAACAGAGCTATGCTGACCAGTAACTGGTCAGCAGTTACTGCTGACAGGGGGGGGGGGGCAAGATGGAATGCTGAGTCAGCTTGTAACCTGCACTCCCACCAGGTGAGGCCCTCTTTGCTTGCCTCAAGCCTCTGCTTGTGTCACCTCCTTCTCAGCAAAAGACCCTGCTAGTCCAAGTCCTTCCTCTAACAATCTTTCCTCCCTCCCACCATCCCCAGTTCCTGGCTTTTTCAGACAGGTGAGCCTGTAAACCAGTGGTTTTCAGCCTTCCTAATGCTGCAACCTTTTACTGCAGCTCCTCATGTTGTAGGGACCCCACCCCCACCCCGCTTAACCATAACATTATTTTCATTGCTACCTTCACAACTGTGATTTTGCTATGGTTACAAATTGTAATATAAAATTCTGTGTTCTCCAGTAGTCTTAGATGACCCATGTGAATGAATTGTTTAATGTCCCCCCACCAGGGGTTGTGACCCACAGGTTGAGAATCACTGCAAAGGGTGCATGACCTTGACCTGCAACTTTATATTATACAATTTCTCACTACCTTTCTCAGTCTTTACTGAGGCCCAGTTATCCTTTCTAAAGACCAAGCTGGCTGCCCTGCAGCAAGCACACCAGTGCCTCTTCCAGGCCTCAGCCCTCCCAACACATTTTAGTGGCTTCAAGGCATTTTCTGTTCTCTCTCTCTCTCTCTCTCTCTCTCTCTCTCTCTCTCTCTCTCTCTCTCTCTCTCTCTCTCTCTCTCCTACCTCACGTACACACAAAAGAACCACCTCTGAGGCACAATGCAGGAGCCCTCTAACGTTCATACGCCTGCAGCAGGTCTCCTTCTGCATGGTCGGTGAATTATTATTCCGGCTGCCACATCGGAGAGCACAACCCTAAGGTGCCTCTCACTGTCTCCTCGGGGATGGAGTTCTGCTTGAAAGCTGGGCGAATGGTAGTCAGTCCTTCACCGGCTGCCTTCCCAGTCCCTGTGTCACCTCTCAGTTTTGTGTCCCTGCACCACCCTGATATTATGTCTCCTGTACCTTCAAAGAAATACTTGTATTTCGTATCTAGGTTTGTTTCTGGGGAATCCGAACTAAGATGGCTTCCATGAGGTTAACCAAGCCACTGATCTTAAACGCGTTTCAGGTCCTGTCTTCATCTCTGGCGGGACTGACCATTGGCCAGCACCTTTTCTTTCTTGAAACGCCCTGTGACACTTCATGTTCTTGATCTTAATCTGGCCATTCATTTCCAGCCACATTTATGGGCTTGTTTTTATATGGGGTTTTTGAGATGTAATCCACGTGCAATTCATCCATTTCGGTGAACTATTACCACAGGATCAATTTTGTGATATTTTCATTAGTCCATTTTGGGGTGTGCCAGGAATTGAATTCAGAATCTTATACAGACTAAGCAAGTGCCTCCCAGGATGACTTTTTGTTGTTGTTGTTCTCTTTTCAAAAGTTTGTTTGTTTACTTTTGGTTTTCAGAGACAGGCTTTGTCTGGGTATCCCTGCCTGTCCTGGACTTGCTTCATAGACTAGGCTGGCCTTGAACTCACAGAGATCCATTTGCTTCCATGACCACCCAGCTCCTATTTTTAACTTTTATTTAAGTATGAGAGAGAGAGAGAGAGAGAGAGAGAGAGAGAGAGAGAGAGAGAGAGAGAGAGAGAGAGAGAGAGAATATCAGAGAATTGCAGGCCATGTAAGCTGCCTGACACGGGTACTAGGGAGCAAATTCAACTCGGCAAGAGCAACGCAAACTCTTTGTTGCCGAATCATCTCTATAGCTCCAAAGTTGTCATTCTTTTAAGCTATGGCGATTTCGAATAAAGAGTGAGGTGGAAAGGCTAGCACATGTCAGTGGCAAAGCCCTGATGCCAGTGCGACAGAGCCGTGAAGACTGTGGCTGGTGCAGGGCCCACACATCCATTTGCTCTGTGTTCAGGGAAAGTCTTTCTTAGGAGGAAACAATGGTGCTGAGGCCAACACGGTAAGAGAAAGAAAGTCACAGGAGGGCTACCTCAGGGCATCCTGACGAGAGGGACACAAGGGAAGGCATGAGTTCTGTGTCCTGGAAGCGGAGGGGGGCCACCACGATTGGCCTATGAAGCTTCATGGCTGGGCAGTGAAGGCTGGGGATGGAGAGGTAGGGAAAAGTAGATTAGACCTGGGTTCCTGGGCTTACCCCCTGAACAGCCCACAAAGTGAGCACCCCCAGAAGTGGAGGAGAAGGCTCCCCGTGGCCTCCTCTGTACACAATTATAAGTCTGACATAGGAGCAAAAAGACCCTAGACCAGGAAAAGGTAATAAATGAGAGAACTGACGTGAACCATTATTCTGTTTCAAATGGAAAAATAAAGCCCAAAGCAGCGCTGCAAGGTGACAATTTACGGAGCTGGAAATGTCTTCCGAAGTCTTTTTAGAGTTCTGTGTTGACTGTTTATGGAAGGTGTAAAATTCTTATAATGCCAGTGTTTTATGAAGAGCGCAGTTGGCATCTCCTCTTAGCCTGATCCCTGTTCTCAGGGAAAGTGGGTTTTCCTTTATTTATTCATATTGTTTCCAGCCCATCAAAAATAGACGAGATGTAACAGGACAGTCCATTTGTACCATTCTGTGTGGAAATCGGGGCCAGAAGCACTTCATGGCTGTCGGTGGCCCGTCAATGTGGCTCCCAAAGCCCCTACACATTCAGACGTGCACCCCTCCTGGCTTCCTGCTCGGCTTTGTAATCTGCTCCCAATCTCACCATGCCCTGAGAAACGGGGACCCCTTAAAATTCAGTGCTAAGCAAAGGGCAAAAAGAAGGGTGAAAATAATATATACAGAGGCACCCAAAGAAACAGGGAGGCACAGACAACCTCCCCCCCTACCCCCCCCCCCCCCCCCCCCCGTTTAAGGATGAGCTTGATGAAAGAGTTAGGAAAGGCTCGCTTTACCAGATCCGCAGACCTGCAGAACCATATGCGTGCATTAATTAAGGCTGTGGGAAGGAGGAGGAGGGATCGGAGAAAATAACGAAGCTGCAGTGTATTCATGCAATGATTTTTCATTCTGTCTCGCTTCAGCTCTGCCCCTGCAACAGAGGATCTAATCAATCTGCCGGCTATTAAGTTTGTTAATTGATAATGCATACTAATTAGGCTGAGCGCAGTTACTTAAGAGACTCTGCTAAGGTGATTGTAGGCACAAGTCCAAATGGAGTTTAAAGTATTCTGTGTGAGGTTAAAACTCATCAACCAGAATAGATGGATTTTATATTATAACAGAAGGCACAACATACCCGTAAGTATTTAATGTATTGCACACTTATCCATTATTACATATTTTAACTCTACACAATAATTAAAAAATGTAGAAACAGCCACTAAAAACTATAACTAAGTCACACTGCCGAGGGCGTGAGGAAATGTCAGCGAGAGAGCTATTTTCTCATCAAGGTAAATGTTTAATTTTCTCATTTGTATTTGGGAATGGTCAGGACGAGCGAGCGAGCGTGGGAGCTGTGCGAGCAGCAAGGCTTATGGAGCTGCGTGGCCACCAGAGGCCCCGGCAGCCTCACGTGTTATGTGGTGGTGGTCAGGTTTCCAAGGTCAGCCCTCCAGCGGCCACCCAGCTGACCCATAGAAACACATTAGCTGGGAGCTCAAGGTCGAAACATGTTTATCAACCATAAAATTGGTTGCTGGTCATACTGTTGTACTGTTTTTTTTTTTTTTTTTTAGGGGCTGACACTTTGGGGATGGGCTGAAGAGGGCATCAGGCATCCAGCGATGTCCCTTCAGAGAATGTTCTCCAAGAAGGTGGCTTAGTCTTCTCGTTGTAGGGGTGGACTGAAGAGGACACCAAGTGTTATGCAAATGTTCTTTGTTCTCCAGGAGGGTGGCTGGTCCCTCTCTGCACCCAAAATGGTCCAATTCTGGTTTGGCCTTTAAAGATATGCCCCAAAGATCGAAAAGGATTTCTCCAGATCTGTATAGTGTCTCCTGAGGCTCAGATTGCTTTCTCTTAGAAGTTCGGGTGGGTCAAGGACCAGCCACTCGCTCAGCTATCACCTCTCGGGGGGATGCTGAAGGAGGTCGACAGTCCCTTCAGTATCCTGAAAGCTCCATGTTCTTCTGGAAGTTTCAGACTCACTTCACAGGCTCTTAATCATTCAGACGGTACATGTGCCTGGAACAGAGTCTAAGTTATGGGCACCAGGCTCGGCACTGGAGGCACCAAGGTGAAGCAGACGGGTGAGCCCCTTCCCCTCACACAGCCCGGAGGCCAGCACTGCCAGCAGACGGTTGCTAGCATGTTCTGATTTGTTTCGCTCTTTCTCTTCCTCGTGTGCTCCCCTCCCCACCCGCTCCTCCCCTCCACCACTCCTAACAGCCAGTCTGGCCTCCAACTCGGAATGTCTTAGAATGGTCTTGAACGTCTGATCCTTTTTCCCTCCGCTTCTGAATACTAGGATTACAGGCACATGACATCTTGTCTGACTGAGGTGGTGCTGGCGACCACATGGCCCTCTGCACTCTGCCCATTGAGCTACACCCATGGCCTCCAGAAGAGGAAGCTTTCTAAAACTGAAATATTGCCCAGGTTAGCTGAAAACCGCTGGTTCTCCCAGACTGAAGCCCAGATCCCTCAGTCACGGGTCTCCAGCTTTAACTCCTCGGGGGTCCTCTTTCTCAAAACACATGTCTTTGAGAAGCTTCTACATTCTAAGCCTAGCACAAGGTTCTGCGAATGCTTCAGAAATCCAGACAAATGCAGTCCCGACTACTGGGTAGATGTGAGCAAAAAAAAAAATCTGTCCCCAAGTTTGGGTTCAAGGTCATATGATTCCCCAGAGCTCCTGGGTAGAAGTATAAAAATGGCAAATTGTTTTATTCCAAAAATGGGGTTCTTACGGAATTATTGGCAAATGTCTTCAGTGTTTTCAAACAATCATGGGAGGGTTGCCATTTATAAAAATTCAAATAGGCTTCTCTACAAACTACTCTTATAAAAAATAAGAGTAGGCTGGGCTGTTAAAGGCTAGGCTCACAACAAACATATAAAAATAGGAGTGGGAAATAAGCCCAGTCAGAAGCAGCTGAGCCGAGGGAGGGAGGAGCCCGTCTTGTTTGCACCCCTTGGGCAAACCTAGGGATCCCACAAACAGAGATTTGGATGCTGGCAGGGGCAGTGGTGTGGGTAGTGTGCATTTAATTAGCAAATGAATTGTGCTCCTGCAGCGTGACCATTGAGCCCAGAGCTGATCCATACCGCTTTGTTTTTAGCTATTTTGTGATGACTGAGTTCAATGATTCTGTGTAGGAAAACTCATTTCTGACTAGTCAATTGAAAGAGAAAAAACAAAAACAAAAAACCGGAGGGCCACTATGTCTTTGAGCTAAACATTCTTGGGTAAACAGGGTAGCACAGGATTGGGGCTAATAAGGAGATTTTTGAGACAGGATCATCCCTTTCCGAGAACAATTCATACTAGCAGGAAATCTGAGTATACTGAGCGCAGATTTGAGAATTTCACTCCACAGCAGCATTATGTAAGTAAAACTATTAGTCTTGAAGACCAGAGAGTTAGTTCTTGGGGCATTATCTATCTATTCTTCTTGAACCCAATGATGAGATTAGGTTAAAATTTCTTAGGCAACTGAGAGTTATATATACAATTATTTTTCTTCCTCACTAAGGACCAATACCAATATCTTGCATTTTGATACATTGACGCTATCATTTGGGAAATGAATAATTTTCTACAGTAGATTAAAAAATAGGTCCCAGGTAAAGGACACAGAAGAAGAAAGCACAAAGCTCAGGTGTGCAGTATTTCCTCATCGGAAACGAAGCCTTATTTATCAAGGCTAGAAGTATTGGCAGGGCCATGGGGAACACCTGTTTTCTGAACTTTCACTGTAGTGAACCTCTTGACCCTTTACTTGTATGTATGAATTGGGAGGGTAGTTAAGAATCTAAAGTCTGTCAGACGGGATATGTTAACCTCTATGGCCAATGATCCTAAATCCCTGGTGAGGTAGCTAACATGCCACTTGATTCTGTTATTATTTTTGCTGTTCCTATCATAGTAAGGGCTGGCAGGAAGATAGGTACATGTGGTCTTTGGGGGACATGAGCTCCTTGTATCTAGTGGCATCCTCCACAGCCTTAGGGCATACCTTGATCCTGCATGCTTAGTTCAAAGAGGACTGTTATCCACTCACTAGAAGTGACTCCCACGCAGAAGTCGCTGCCTGGAAGCACCTGGCTCACAGAACCCCGGAAAGGCCACCTAACTGAGGAGGAAAGGAAAAAAAAAAAAAAAGAAATTGAATCTGCTACATCATTGATGACCTAAAGAGTATATGAAGAGAGAGATTTGGGAGCAGAGATGGCAAGTCTTTCCCATACTCGGAAGCACTGAGGATTCAACCAAAGCCACGCTGTGAGCTGAACAGTAATGTCCTGGGTGGTCTGGTTCATTCTCTTCCAAGCCCAGGGAGAGTGGGTGTGTACAGCCATTCCATCTGTATGAGCCTCCTTTGAGTGCCCCAGCTATGTGTAGATCCTGTCTTTGACCCCACTACTTTGTCAACGGCCCATCAATACGACATTTTCCTGAATACTGATGCCCTCCATTTTGTGTTACAAGATGCAGGTAAAGTAGCTTCCTGGTGGCTGTGGCCCAGCAGAAGCTAACTGCTCTGTAAAGAAGACTAACATCTCCCAGAAGTTTTGAGGAACTCTGGTTGGGCCCAGATTACAGCTCTGCCCATGGACAGTTGCTTCATAAGAAGTTGTAGGTTTTGCATTGAAAGTGGTGGCACAGTTCTGTAACCCCAGCAACTAGGAGTCTGAGATAGGAGAAGTAAAAGTTTGAGGCTAGCATCCTGGGCTACCTGACCAGAAGGGCTCAAGAGGCAGGAAGGAAGAAGAGCAGGAGAGAGAGAAGGGGAAGAGGAGGGGAAAGGTGAGGAGGAAGAGGAGAAGGAAGCTGCTCTTTAAACATTAAACGAGACGGTAATTATTTTCTTTACTGTAAGATCCACTAGCTAAATCCATTTAATGGTGAACTTCTCCAATGGTAGTCAAGTGTCAACTGATTTAAAACAGTCTAGATACTACTAAAAAGTCATGTGACTTCTCAGGAGTGCCTACCATAGCACACACAGTCTGCCAGTGGATGGGAAACACCAGTGTAGCCTCTTACAGATGCCATTTTCCCCTTTATTTCCAACTATTGCATGCTGTCATATTACTTTGGCTTCTTAACATATTTTATGATTACTTCTCACATATAAAATCTTTATTATGCAAATTTGTGCAGTGGAAACTAATTTTTTTTTAAAATTTGGAAGCTAGTTTTTTAAAATAAACTTTATTAGCTGGGCATGATGACACACGCCTTTAATCCCAGCACTTGGGAGGCAGAGGCAGGCAGATCGCTGTGAGTTCGAGGCCAGCCTGGTCTACAAAGCGAGTCAAGGACAGCCAAGGCTACACAGAGAACCCCTGTCTCGAAAAACCAAAAACAAATAAACAAACAAAAAAACCTTGTAAAAAAAATCAAATACTAAAATTAACCAAAGTCTGGAGACTGTATATTTTTAAGTACAGAAGCTAAGTAAATATATACAATTTTGATATTTTATTTACTCCCAAATTGAGCTAGCTTAAATGAGGCAGGAAAGAAGAAGAAGAAGAAGAAGAAGAAGAAGAAGAAGAAGAAGAAGAAGAAGAAGAAGAAGAAGAAGAAGAAGAAAAGTCTTGGGTTATCTGTTAATTAGTAGGCAGATGAAATGAATATTATTGACTTTCAGCTTGTTTCTACTATCAATTAAATTATGTTCATTGTACATTAAAAATGAAGATAAATGATTATCACATTTATGAAATATAAAATATTAACTCAAATTATTCCAAAACAATGCTCATTATCTAGTACACTGAAAGGAAAAGAAGTGACTTTATGAACTGATGTGCAGGCCTGGAGATCTGGACAGCTATCTCAGTTAGCATAGCATATGAAGCCTGGTGCTGAACCTCTCTTGGGCTAGGTGGCTCACATCTGCTGTGGATGGGGGTGGTCCCTCAATCTTTCTGACCCAAGGCTCCTAGCATGAACTTTTCACATTCTATGGTGGAACTTTGATAGCTGAGACTCTAGCCATTGTCTGCTTTGGGAGGAAGAAAAGGAAAGATTGGCAGAAAAGCTTTCTTAAAGCTGTGGTGGAGAGCACCTTTAATCTCAGCAGTTGACAGGCTAAGGCAGGTGGATCCCTATGAGTTGGTCCCAAGGCTTGGAGTGGCGGGGAAGAGGGGGGTAGAGGGAAGGAAGGAGGAAGGAAGGGAGGGAGGGAGGAAGAGAGAGAGAGAGAGAGAGAGAGAGAGAGAGAGAGAGAGAGACAGAGGGAGACAGAGAGACAGAGAGAGGCAGAGACAGAGAGAAAGAGAGAAACAGAGAGCAGAAGAGAGGAAGGGGAGAGAGAGACAGAGAGAGACAGAGAGAGACAGAGCGGAAGGGAGGGGGGAGAGACAGAGACAGAGAGACAGAGAGAACAGAAGGGAGAGGGGAGAGAGAGAGAGGGCAGAAGGGAGGGAGGGATGGAGAGGGAGAGGATGAGAGGAAAGGAGAAGAGAAAAGAATTAGAAGAGCCACAACAACACATCTGCGCACCAGTCTTATTATCTTCCGGTCCTCCTGTCCTGTTCCGAGGTTGCTCCAGTGAAGACGTGTCCTCTGGCTTCCAGAAGATGTTGCAGGCGCCTTTTGCTTTGGGAGGGCAATGGAAGGCACCAGAAGGCCATGGGAAGTTGGGAATATGGTGAAAGTGGCAATTTCCTTTCTCCAGCCCTTCCTCTGAGTTCTTTAAAGCTTGGCTATATTCTTTACAGGAGCCCACTCTTTACCACTGGCAGCTGGTCAGTCAGCACAGACGGCAATCAGATAGTTAAAGTTGGGGTCTTTCTGCCCCTTCGTGGCACCCTGAAATTCCTCTGGCCTTCATCTAGCTAACTCACTCTCTGTCTTTCTTCCTTTGATTTTTAACCTTGGTTGGGCGAGCATCTTATCACTGAGCTGTACTCTAGCTCTATTTATTTTTATTAAATGTAACTTTAAGTGAACAGAAAGCTCTTCTGTTCTCTTGGCTTGTGATCCATATGACCATGTTTTCCTTTTATTCATTTCTTCTTCTAATGCAGTGAATACCCATAAGACACCACTCAAATCTATATACTGACAATCATTTATGCTCACCTGTGCCCCTCTCCTCTCTCCTGTCCCCTTGCTCCCATAAGATAGCCACGGTCATAAAGCATATGGTTATCTTGCCTGTGTAATCTGATATGCTTATTATCTATGAATATTTATTTTAGTTCATTTGAATTTCATGGAGATACATCACAAGTACCCTCTGTATAACTGCTGCTAAGGTCAAGGATGTGAATTACCTGAAATGCATCATGAGGCATTTAGAACTATCTATATTGTTTCAGTTACACTTTATTCCTTGTCGCTGCTGTATACTATTCCACTACTCACTGATGCTCACATTGATGGGCAGTCTGTGGGCTCTCCTATTAGAAGTAGGATTGCCATGAGCTCATTCTTACACTTTTTAAAACATTTATGCCTGTGGGAGTGTCTCTCAGCTTTGCTTTTAGGATCGGAGCATATGCGTTCATTGTTACAACATAGTGTCTCATTATTTTCCCAAAGTAGCTGTGCAATTTTTATTTTTACAGAGATGTATAAGAAATTTCTTGGCCCACATCTTTGTAACACGTGGCACTGTTAGGCTTGCTTCGTTTTACATATTAGATGAATAAGAGATGGTGTCTCGTAATCTTGATTGTATGATGATACAGAGCCTTGCTGTATATATAGTCCGGGCTGGCCTGTAATGCACAGTGATCCTCCTGCCTCATCCCTTCCTCTCGCTGGTTACAGGCATGTGCACCCACACTCGGCTTTGATTGACATTTCTCTAATTATTAATGAGAATCAGTTGGTGACTTACTTCTGGATGCATCTTCTCCTCTGTGCAGATCTTTGGGCATTCTAAAGTTAGTTAGTTTGTTTTTTCTTCCCCCAGTGCTGGTAGGTCCAGCAGACAAAACCAGTGATGGCCTGCAAGAGTTATGCCATTAGTAAGCATCATCCAGGACCACACACAGAATCCTCCTGTGAAAAAACGGAGGGGAGACACTCTCCTTGAGCAGGCGTGAGCATTCCCAGGAGTCGATGGCGTGTCTGCTCAGGTGATGTCGCACACTTAGAGTGGCCAGCATGGCACAGCTAGAAGTCAGTTACCAAGGTATGCTTAAAAGACACCCTCAATTATTGGGAAATCTAAAAATATGTCTGAATTACTTGCCTTTTTAAAAATTCCAGGTAATTTATCCTCATCACCAGAACCCCAAATTTCACTCTACTAAGGAGCAAAGCAGGCTGTTAAGGGGCCTGGCCCTTCAGTCTCACCCTAGTGTGTCCTGTGGTTTCATGGTCCACCTCCCTCAGAACTGACAAGGAAAACAGTTGTCTCTGCAACTTTGAAGAGTTCTACGATCACTCGTGTGTGTGTGTGTGTGTGTGTGTGTGTGTGTGTGTGTGTGTATGTGTGTCCTTGTCATCTCGACCAATTCTCCCGCTCTTCAGATACCAACTGGGTATCCAGCATTTCCCTTTCAATACTACCCGGAGTTAGTACAGCCTTTACAATAAAGGCTCCATTTCACAGACCACCCCCCACCCAGATGGCAATCGCACACAGTAGGTCTGCAACCCATCTACGTTGACTACAGATTATAGGTCCTCAAGTTCCCCAGTGATAACTTGGCTGTCATGGCTCACAGAACCAGAGAGGCGTGCTTATTGGTTTATTACGAACGACATGCTAAAGGGCACAGATGAAGAGACGCATAGCAGGGATCTGAGAGGCTCCTGCAGAGGACCTGTGCAGAGTGAGGCTATGCATACCTCCTGTCGTGTGAACACACTCACCATCCTAGCAGCTCCCTGAAGACCGTTTTAAAGGGTTTGTATGAAGGCTTCCTGGCACAGGGAGATTGACTCTTAGCACAGCCTCAGGCCCCATAGGAAGGATGGGCCTGAAACCGAGGGCCCCAATCTTCTAACTGTGGCTCAGTTTTGCTTGTGACCACGAAAGGTTTAGGTCAATGGTTCCCAACCTTCCTAACGCTGTGACCCTTTGATACAATTCCTCATGTTGTGGTGACCTCCAACAGGAAAAATTATTTTGCTGCTACTTCATAACTGTGATTTTGCTACTGTTATGAATCATAGTGTGAATATCTGACATGCAGGAGATCTGATACTTGACCCCTGTGAAAGGGTCGTTTGACCCCTCAAAGGGGTCTCTGCCCATAAGTTGAGAACTGCCTGCTTTAAGGGCTTACCAAGCCACCTCATTGGAGGAACAACAAACTGCTATCATGAAGGTAATTAAAAAAGATGTTGGCACTCCATGAAGTGGAAGACCTAATGTACAACAAAAATTTATCCTGAGATCTCTACCATTAAGAAAATGGGAGGAGCTGGGCGTGGTGGCACACACCTTTAATCCCAGCACTCAGGAGGCAGAGGCAGGTGGATTGCTGTGAGTTCAAGGCCAGCCTGGTCTACAAAGCAAGTCCAGGATGGGGGGGGGGCGGGGAAGGAGGGGCTTAGGAGCTCTGTGCAAAGAACCAGGAGCTAAAACCAAGCTGTCAGGACAGATGGTGTCACAATGCCCCACTGAGGGCCGAAACTCTTACTCTGCTCTTAAAGCTATGATCTCCCATAACCTAGACCCAAAGAAGGAAATGATGTTTCTAGAAATTACTTTTTAGTCAAACTGGTTCTCAGCCATACCTAGGGGAAGGAGACATTGTTTTCACATAGAACTGCCTGTTCCACGCCCAGGCAGTCCCATAATGCACAGAGATTTTCATTGTATGGTTGGCCTAGAGGGGCATTTTTAATGTGAACGCCAGTCATCCTTGCTTTTAAACTTGAAGGAAACAACACAAAATGTACCCTTCTTTCTCCTAGCCACAGGGCCTACATTTTATCGAGAGTTGATATGGGAGTGGCTCATTAATCAGACCTCCTTTAAATGACAGAAAATCCATTTTCTCCTGCAACATAAGCCTAGATTTTGCCAAACTTGCAGTTCCCTTAAACTGGGCTCAGTAGCAGCAAAAAATAACCTACAAGTGACAAACAAGATCACGCTTTCCCAGAGCCTACTGCCTAGCCCCCAAGGGGAGTCCTGTAGACAAGAGTCGCTGAGAGCCAGCTAAGTTTGCCTTTGGACTGCTCAGTTGGAGGGATCACTTGTAGCCCCTGGTTGGACCTCTACCAACTTTTATATAGTACTCTTTATTTTCTCCATCTTTCCTTCTCCCTCCTGATTCCACCCTTCCCTTTCTGTTTGCTTGTTTGGGCTGGGGTTCGAATCTAAATTTTCACACATGCCTGGCAAGA
>NC_140492.1:101617525-101662525 GCF_964271855.1 Acomys minous | reverse complement strand
CAACATTCTGTGGGTGGTTCCATGAGTCAAGGATGAGATGTCCCAGCCTAGCTCATTTGCAAATGATAAAATTATAACCCAAATACATGTTTTATAAGAATTTCAATATTTTAATTTATAACTACATTTTCACTTGCCTTGGAGGCAAGGCTATGCTCAGTTTGCACTAGGGACACTTAACCAAGGGCCATAAGGTTGTATTTCACTCACCACACAGTTGCTGAGCCTTAAGATAAAATATGATGGTTTTGGTCCTCAAAGGACTCATGGTTTAGAGGTCTAGAGTGATGTTGGGTTTCTATACTGTGTATTTAAGAGATGGTACCAGTTGCACATTCAAAATACCATGAAAGCATGGTCAGTCCTGTTGGGGTGAAGGTCAGAACTGAGAGTTGATCTACCTGGGTTGGCCAAAATGTTCTTAGCTTCAGTGATGTAGATGGAAGGACTATTTGCCTGAGGAAGACAGGGGGAAATACGATATGGAGGAGAAACAGCAAGACCCACTCAACACAGTTAAAAATGATGTGAGCAGGGCTAGGGAGATGGCTCAGTGGTTAAGAGCACTGACTGCTCTCCCAGAGGACCCTAGTTCAATTCCCAGCTCACAACTGTCTGTAACTCCAGGATCTCACACACACACACACACATATATATATGTGTGTGTGTGTGTGTGTATATATATATATGTATGTATGTATGTATGTATGTGCAAGCTAAACGCCAGTGCACATAAAAATAAATAAAATTTTAAAAAATGATGTGAGCATGAAGAATTGAGGTTAGAGCAAGGAATTAAAATTTTCTCGTTAGTTTTTTTAACTTAAAGTGTGTGTGTGTGTGTGTGTGTGTGTGTGTGTGTGTGTGTGTGTACACATGTGTGGAGATCAGAGGACAACTTGGGGGAGTTGGTTCACTCCTTTACCAGGGGACTGAACTTGGGCAGTCAGGTTTGCTAAAATGTGCCTTTACCCAACTGGCCCCCATTTAAATTTTTGTTGTTATTGTTAATAAAACACTTCAACAAACAGTTCACATGGCAGCATAGCCAGCACACATACAACTGCCACCTAGATGTAGTATGCCCACATTTTGCCACTTTAAAAAGAGGTAAAACAAGCCGGGCGTGGTGGCGCACACCTTTAATCCCAGCACTGAGGAGGCAGAGGCAGGCGGATCATTGTGAGTCGAGGCCAGCCTGGTCTACAAAGCAAGTCTAGGACAGCCAAGGCTACACAGAGAAACTCTGTCTCGAAAAACCAAGGAGAGAGAGAGAGAGAGAGAGAGAGAGAGAGAGAGAGAGAGAGAGAAAGAAAGTGGTATCCTCAAGTCTTCCTCCTTCTCTTTGACCTCAGCAAGGCATCATTACTGTGTACGAATTTTTGTTCTCTCTCCGTGTGTTGTACATGTACGTATGTGTGTTTGTGGATAAACACTCAGAGGTGTACGCATATGCACGTGAGTGTGGCAGCCAGAGGTTGACACCATATGTCTTTCTCAATGATTTTTCACTTTTCCTTACAGAGGGAGGGCCCTTCCCTGAACTCAGAGCTCGCTAATTCAGCTGGTTTATCTAGCCAGCTTGGACCTGGGTTTCCCAGTCTCCACCTCGTGAGCTCCAGGGATACAGATGGGCTGCTATGCCTGCCTGCCTGTTATGTGAGTGCCGCCGCATCTATGAACTCCAGTCTTCCCACCAGCACACCTAGTGCTTCAGCCACGGAGCCATCTCCCCGAGCCTTGAACTTTGGTTTTGGAATGCACGGACGTGTCAAACGATCTATGCTTCTGCTTTGCTTATTTGGGTTGCACATAGCGTCACATGAACCCTTCAAAACTTGCTTTCCTATGTATTTAAGATATATTTGTCAGGGCTGGAGAGATGGCTCAGAGGTTAAGAGCACTGACTGCACCTCAAGAGGTCCTGAGTTCAATTCCCAGCAACCACATGGTGGCTCACAGCCATCTATAATGAGATCTGATGCCCTCTTCTGGCCTGCAGGCAGAGCAATGTATACATAATAATAAATAAATCTTTTTTTTTTTTAAAGATATATTTGTCATGCTTCTCCCCTAAGTTGCTTTTGTCTCAGTATTTTATCACGGCAACTGGAAATGAAACCAAGACCATACCCATGTTCACACATGGATCAGCATCAGACCATCTAGGGTCCCTGGGAAGGGCATCTAGGGTAGGCTGGCTGCTGGAGGGATTGTTTCATTTATATTAACTGAAGTTGGAAGACTGATCCACTGTGGGTGACACCATTCCCCAGGCAGGGGCTCCTAGGCTCTGTAAGAGTGGAGAAAGCCAGATAAGCACTGTTGTGCGCGCACTGCTCTCCGCTCTTCGCTGTGAGTGTGCTGTGAGGAGCCGTTTCACGTCCTTGCCACCTCCAGTCTCCCACTGTGACAGAGTATAACCCGCATCTGTGAGCCAAATAAACTTTGTCTTCCTTAAGTTGCTTTTGTCAGGGTATTTTGTCACGGCAGCAGGAAATGAAAGCAGGATTAACATATCCCACGTAGCTAAGTGTAATACATGGGAGAATTCAGAGATGATGAAAAATAAAAATTAACAGCGTAATGTATGGGGAAAGAAACATCTCAGATATCCACTAGATTCGTGGCTAGGAAAACCATGTGAATTATGAACACGGACAAGGAATCTAATAAAAGGAATGGACTTGAAATGAAGAGAGAAAGGAGACAGGCCCATCTGGGTCGGACCAAGGTGATGGAAAATGCTCTGAGGGCAGTTTAATGTGGAGACTGGTCAAGAGAAAGATGTAGTGTAAAAACAGAACGTTGACAGTAGTTATAACTTAGGGGTGGGTAGGAACACACAGGAGATGTGTGATGGGTGAAGGGGAAAGGCCAAAAGTCCCTGGGCTCCAAATTCCAAGGCAAGTAGGACCAGGACCCAGGGATTTCCTTTCTGTGTTCGTTGAAAATATTCTTTCCCTGAGGTTTGTATTAACAACCACAGCATCTGGCCATAAGATATTCAAAGATGGTTTTCGTGTCAATTTAAGTGATAACAATATAAGTGTTGAAGGATGAACCTTTGAGCTCCCTGAGGAAGGAACCACTACTTTCTGATAATCCAGAGACAAAGAGGCAGCCAGGTGGCCGGGGACGGAAGATAAAGAACATGCGGTTTTCTTTCTTTTAGAAGGTTTGTTTTTTACTTGTGTTTGTGTGTCGCGTGTGTGAAAGTGCCCATGGAGGTCAGAAGAGGCCTTCAGATGCCCTGGAGCTGGACTTACAGATGCCGGGAACTGAACCCCAGTCTTCTGCAAGAGCAGCAAGTGCTCTTAACTGCTGAGCCCTCTCCTCAGTCCACTTGTTGGATATTTAGCTTTTCGGTACCATTTTATCTGTTGTATGGAAAAGAGCATAGACGCACACAGGCCCTGTGGGCTGGTGGTTGTAGGGTCATTGTTCCCTAGGTTGCATGTTTTTATCAGGAAAATATTTCAACTTCCACCTCCATATCTCTGCTTACTAATATATAAAGGGTGCCTCCAAACTATAAAGCCAATAAATGATTTGCATTATAAAACCTACTCCAAGGCTAAGGTGAGGCGAGGTGGCTTATTTTCATAAGAACATGAAAATATGAGGATCTGAATTCACAGGCCTGGAACCTACATGGAAAAAACCCTAGTGCTGGGGAAGCAGGAACAGGGGGTCCCCGGGGCTCCCTGAAGACATTCTAATCAGCTGGTGACCTCCAGGCTCAGCGACAGTTCTTATCACTCACACACACACACACACACACACACACACACACACACACACACACTTGTACCTGCACATGTATGTGTACAAATGTTCAAACAGGAAGAAAGAGAAAAAAGCAAAAGGAAGGAAGGAAGGAAGACCTACTTCAAAATGAACATTTAAGCTGCATGGTGGTGGTGCACGCCTTTAACCCCAGCATTTGAGAGGCAGAGGCAGGCGGATCGTTGTGAGTTCGAGGCCAGCCTGGTCTACAAAGCGAGTCCAGGACAGCCAAGGCTACACAGAGAGACCCTGTCGTGGAAAACTAACTAACTAATTAAATAAATAAATTTAAAGTGCAGGAGTGGGGCTGGAGAGATGGCTCAGAGGTTAAATACAGGAGATATGTAGCAGATAGAAGCAGGGATCCTGTTTTCTCTCTTCCTATATCACTAAATTGTCTTCTGCAATGTCAATGTCACTCTCAAAGCTTCTCCAAAGAGACCATGTGACCTCTTCCTCCTCCTCCGTGTGGCAAAACACACTTCGTATTTCCCTCACTCTAAATGTGTCACTCGTCACTCCTTTTCAAAAAGTATTTAGCACAAATAAAAATGAAGAATTGGGCATAATTTGACGTGCAGTTAAGAAATGGCCTGTGCTGTGACTTGGGAGGTGTGTCTGCCAGCAAAATGCTTGCAGATGTGAGGATCTGCGCTTGGCCCTGCGGCACCCAGGAAAGGCTAGGTTGGTGTGGTGGCCAGCGTGTAATGTCAGGAAGTGAGGAAAGGGGACCCCTGGGGCAAGCTGCCTAGCTGGACTAGCTATATCAGAGAGCTCTGGGCCCAGCAAGACAGGCTCCTGTCTCAACAACATGGAAAGCCATCAAACACGATACCTGATGTCAACCTCTGGTCTCCACACTCACAAGACACACATGGGTTCCCATGTACACCACACAGTACATGCACAATACATATACATACATATGCACAGCACACACATGCGTGCACATGTGTGCGCACATACACACACATTCATGCGAAAAGAATGACTTGAGACATGTGAAATGGAGGCTTATTTTTTAACGGACCAACCCACTCCTCCTACGCCATCTCTCATCCCTGAGAAGCACTAACGTGTTCTCTTCTACGATGACACTGTCATTTTGAGACGCTCACATGAATGACATCACATAGAAGAATCTATACATTCAAAGCAGTGTTAGTGGTCAGCTTTTATCACTCAAGATGATACCCGAGGTTTTGCGTGCATCAATAGTTGCCTTCTCTTTGTTACTGGGTAGAATTTCATGGTATGGATGTACCACTATTTTTTTTTAACCATTCACTTATAGTGGGACATTTTTGTTGTTATTAAGGTTTTGCCATTACTATAAAATCTGCTGTGAAAAATTTATAATGTGTGTACAGTTTTTTTGGGACAAATGCCTAATATACTGGCCAATGTTAAAAGAGAAGGCCAGCCGTGCGTTTTATCACTGATATTAGGAGCTCCCTAGGACTTGACAGTAGCACCTGGGCGCTGAAGGACTGAAGAGCTTGAGTTCCGGGCCAGCCTGGGCTACATAGCAAGACCCAGTCTTGAAACAAAACAAAGCACACACGTGCAAAACCCAGGAGAGGCTCAGCTTGAACTGAGTGACTAGGTCACCTAATGGGCGTGTGTGCGCGGTGTGTGTGTGTGGTATGTGTGTGTGTAGTGGGTATGTGTGGTATGTGTGTATGGTGTGTGTGATGTGTATGTATGGTGTGTGTGTGGTATGTGTGTGTGATGTGTGTGGTGTGTGTGTGGTGTGTGTGTGTGTGGTGTGTGGTGTGGTGTGTGTGTGTGTGGTGTGGTGTGTGTGTGTGTGTGTGTGGTGTGTGGTGTGTGTGTGTGGTGTGGTGTGTGTGTGGTGTGTGTGTGTGTGTGTGTGTGTGTGTGTGTGTGTGTGTGTGCGCCCGCGCACTGTCTTCCTGTTGCTTTCTAATTTCTCATCAAGAACTAAAACTCCAAAAACCTCAGATGTGATCCTGGCTGAGCTTCAGTGAAGGAATATTTCCTCCCTAGGTACTCATTTTATATGTAAATGAAGCCCCCACTTTCTCCACCTTAAATGAAGCCCCCACTTTCTCCACCTTAAGTGGAACCCTTCTCTGCCTTAATTTAAGCCCTTCCAAATCACCCTAGGGCAGGGCCCACCTGGAGCACAGGTGTTTTGTCTTTAAACTTAGCCCTGATCAAAGTGCTTAATGTCCCATTTGTCCTGTTCCCAGTGCTAATGACAGTCCCTAAATCCAATCTCTTCACTCTGTTTGTCACGGGCATGTTACTACCTGTTTCTGTTTTGTGTTCTGAACAAATTTATGCTTAGGATCTTCAAAGATAAATATAACAGGAGACATTATTTTATTTCTTTTTAACAAATTTATTTAAACAACTGAAATTCTGGAAATTAAACGTGACAGTCCTCATTTAACAGAGACTTCAAGTGACAAGAACTCATTGCAGTTAATACCAGAGCCCACAGGCTTTCTGGCTCCTAAATTTGACTTAGAGTGGGAAGTTGTAGGGGTTTCTTGCTGCCCAGAAGTGAGATGCGCACAGATTTGTTTTCAACCCCAGGCCAGGGTTTCCTCTCCATTGCTCTCAGCAGGTTGACGCCCACGCCACTGGAAACTCAGTGGACACCTTGTGGTGCCAGACTTTCTGGAGAGACACAGCACACCTCACTACTCACCCCGCAGACAGACACAGTAACAATTCTGTCAAAGTTCAACTTGGGGAACCAGTGAGGAGCAGCGACGGCTCAGACTCACGACATCCCGGAAAACTACAGGCTGATTCTCAGTGAAAGCTGCAAGCCAGGAACTCGCTGCATAGCTCGCAAGTAGCTCCAGAGACCAGAGAATCTGCGCTCAGCAGCTCCACTGCCCAGAGCTGCTCCCCCAAGAGCAGTTTACGGCTTCCATAGGCTTTGAGGAGGAGCCCTCAGTAATGTGGATAAGATTCAGTTTTTCTCAGACTCGTGACGCGTATTCCCTGAGTCTCAGAAGCCCCCCTCCTTCTTGTTAGGGATGGTTCAGCTTGGAGAAAAAAAAAGTCACTGTACAATGCACTAGGCCCACAAAGGCCTGGGTCCTCAAACGGAAGGTTCCCCCCACCAGAGCCAAGTGTTTTCCTACGGCCAGTGCCAAGAACTGAAGTGCATGAGCACTGTGGAGAAGAGCGAGACAGAGGTCATTTAGGACCGAGCTCTGACACCAGCAGGATGCGCCTAAAGCAGTGGTTCTCAACCTGTGGGTCTCAACCCCTTCGGGGAGGGTGAAGGTATCTTTTCATAGGGGGTCGCATATAAGACCTTCTGCATACCCGATATTTACATTATGACTCCTAACAATAGCAAAGCTGCACTTAGTAAGTAGCAGCGAAAATAATTCTATGGTTAGGGGTCACCACAACACGAGGGTATCAAAGGAACGTGGTGTTAGGAAGGTTGAGAACCACTGTTCTAAAGCACGAGACTGGACTGAAGAATCCTATAGCTACTTTGACCGTGCTTTCTTCTCTGACGTATAGTCAGAGAATGGTGGTAGTTCAAGGGGTCAAGAAGCTGATGTTTGTTTGTTTGTTTGTTTGTTTGTTTGTTTTTATGTGTATGGGTGTTTTGCCTGAATGTACATTTGTACCAACCCTTAGAGGCCAGGAGAGGGTATTGGATGGCCTGAATCCGTAGTAACAGACAGTCGTGAGCTGCAGTACAGGTGCTGGGAATTGAACCTGGGTCCTCCGGAAGATCAGCCAGCCTCTGAGACAGCTCTCCAGCAAGCTGCTGTTTTGAGCCTACCTCGGTTAGGGTGGGTCAGGCTGGAGTCCTAAACAGAGCCAGACATATCACTGCTCAGCACACACACACACAAAAAGATGTTGGCTGGCTTGCCTAACATTGTACTGGGGGGGGAGGTGTACAAAAGGGGCAGAGACGAGTTTCAGATTGTAGCCATTTCATCCACCGTACGTGGCTGCGGAAGTCAATTCAGTTGTACAGACAAAGGGAAGTGAAACGGAATCATGTCTATCTTTAAGAGAGTTAGGGCATCTGACGGTCAGAAAGTGGAGGCTGACCTTGAAGCAAGTTCTCACGGATAGATCACAGACAGACGCAGGGCGAGGAGGGCGCTGAGTGCCACGTCCCCTCCAGAAGAGGAACCTCGCATTGGTACACTCTTTTATTACTAACCCCACCCCCCTGTAGAGATGAGAGCTGATGCGGAACTGAGTGCGTGCGAATCCGCTTCCCCTCTGCCCTTGGCCCAAGGGCAACCACACAAAATGGGATTAATTGGGATTATGGGGGCTTTGGCTGCTTGGCTCCTACTCAAGGATGAATGTTTAATTTATGTCTCAGTGGTCTTGACTCTTGCCTGATTAAACTGGCTCGTTCAGACTATTGTTTGCCAAGGACTTTCCTCTCAGAGTGGCTACAGGTGGTGCTCTTCTGCGGCAGACTTTTGTTGCGGATGGTGAGGGGCTCTAATGGATGGCAGGGGTGCCACCTTCCCCTCAGAAATAGCTGAAAGCAAATTCAAAGGTTCTTCCTGCCATGTGTCTGGGCTTTTGTTGTGATGGCTAAGTGTCAACAGGTGGGACCTGTTTCCAGGATGTGAGAAAAGAGCACTTGCTAGAAAGATCACCTCTGAGGACAGACGTTGATGTTGCTGATGCTCCATCTCCTGTTTCAAAACAGTACTTTCTCTCTCTCTCTCTCTCTCTCTCTCTCTCTCTCTCTCTCTCTCTCTCTCTCTCTCTCTCTCCCTCTCCCTCTCCCTCTCTCTGTCTCTTTGTTTCTCCCTCTCTCTCTCTCTGTCTCTCCCTCTCTCTCTCTCTCTCTCTCTCCCCCCCCCCCATCTCTCTGTCCCTTTGTCTCTCTCTGTCTCTGTGTGTGCTATGAAGGTCACAACTACCACCCAGAATCCAGAGATTGAACCTGAAACATCAGGTTTGGCAGCAAGTGCCATTACCTCCCTGCTTAGCCATCTTGCCAGAATCCTTCACCTTACATTTGAGACAAGTTCTCTTGCTGAACCCAGAGCTTGCAGTTTTAGACGGATTGGGTGTCCAGCAAATTCCCAGAATCCAGTTGTCTCTGTCGCACAGCACTGGGGTCCCAGGTGCACACCACCACGCCTGGTTTCCACACGGGTGCCGGATAGCACCTTAACTCAGGCTCTCATGCTTGGTATAGTGAGCACTTTACCCACGTGCTCCTCTGAATTAAAAGCTGCTCCTGTGGCAGGCCTGGGCTTGATGATGCCCCAGAGAAAATGGAGCTGAGGACCACCTTCTGGTGCTTCTGTGCTGGGTTGGTTCCGACGTCAGCTTCCTCCTCTGGCTTAGATGAGGGGCTTGGGCTCGTTTCTGAGGTCCGCTGCAGTCTGGCCCACATTTCAATGTTTTTTTGCAAGGATGTGGAATGACAGAGGCCCCTCTGCTGCCCGGATTTAAGTGAATGCTATCCGTAAGCCCGAGCTGGCTTGATGGGTTTAGCCATGTGGCTGACTTGCCTCAAGTTGATTAAGCAAAAAAATTTTTTGGCCAATTTGATATTTTCTTGTTGCCTTGACCCTCAGGGTTGTCTAAAGGGGCAAATTGATTGGGGCCAAATCCATCCTGCAGTGATAAGACCACCATGCTATTCCCAGAAGCCACATGAACATGTTGAGAGGCAAAGAAGCTCTAAGAGCAGTATTTTGAGCAAAAGGAATGTTTGAAGAACTTGTTTTCTGGGACTTTTTGGCCTAAGTAAAAATGAAGCTTGTGGTTTTATCATGGACTAACATGACAGAGACTTGTACACTAGCTACATGATATGCAATTAGTTTAATTAATTAGCTACTATAATTATAGAAACTTGTTCCCCAGCATCAAGTACAAATTGCTACAGAGATCATGAACACTCATCTTATGTTTTGTGTTGTTTGGAATTCAGTAATATTGAGCAATAGTATCATTTCTGCTGGCATTACGTAAACAAAACAGCTAATAAAAGAAGCTCCTTTATCTGAGAAACCCACCACATTACATTTTGGAAAATGTGTGGTAAAATATCCAAATTCTGATTTTGGTGGAGATTCCATAAGTTTAAAGAACTTTCTGGGAGATGCAATTACGATCATATTATAGTGTTAATTAAATATTACTTTAACTTTTATAATGTATTATCTCCTGAAAATACTTTGATGATAAAATTTAGGATTTAATCAAGTGGGGAGTGGATGAGAGTAGACTTGATTAACTCAATCTGACTAGGAGAGAAGGCCAGAGGTCCCATGGAAATAGAGAAACGAGAGCTTATGAGTTTAGAAGGGAAATTAGGCAGCTCCATCAAACAACTTAAAAGTTAGAAAGTAAAGATGTTGCCGGGATTCAGAATTAGTAAAAATGAAAGGTGCCATCTGTCCTGACGTATGGTGTAGGCCCTCAGTGAGGACACACTAAGGTGGGGACGGGGTGCCCCGAACACTGTGTGAAAATACCCTGAGTACACTGACTGGGAAATGTCCACCCCAGAGACGTTGTGTGTAAATAAATATATACACAGATTTTGGTCAGGAGGTTTTTTTTTTTTTTTCATTTTCATTTGTTTTGCTATATGAAATCATACTGGAAAATTTAGCCTAAATTTTGGGGTTTGCATTCAAGTCTCGTCCTGGGTTAAAAATTTAAAGTGAGTAATGCTATATTAAATCATACTGGAAGATTTAGCCTAAATTTTGGGGTTTGCATTCAAGTCTCGTCCTGGGTTAAAAACCTAAAGTGAGTAACACTGAGTTATAGACCATCTGGGGCTTTCACATCACACACTCTGCATTAGTAGCCCCCCCCCCCATTTGCCCCAACCCCCTCGACGTCTCTCCTGCCAACATCTGAATATTGGCTAAATGAAATGGTAAGTGCCCGCCCCCTGCCCCAGACTCCTGTAGCCCAGCCAGGGACGAGGCTCTGAGTCACATCATGGAAGAATTGAGAAACCTGGCCTCATACCTGCATCAGACACCAGCCTCTTGCGGTTTGGTTGTGTAATTTCAGCTTTCTCTGTGTGCCACTGCTGTTCCCAGGTTATTCTTCATCCAGAGCGAGGCTCTATGAAGGCTCATCACGCTATGGACTTGCATTACGGGCTCTTTCTGGGCCTCTGTGTCTCTAGCTAACTATAGAGCGCAACCATGGCTTTACCACAGGGCCAAAAATGAATCCGCCAGAGCTTTCAGAACAGCCTCTGGCTTAGTCAACCTGCAGTAACTGTTAGGAGAGTAAGCGCCTCTCTGTTGACACTTGAGATGCGGGATGCGAGTGGCAGGACATGTTGATTCGAGTCCTTGGAAGCGAAGAAGCCCACAAGACGAGACTTGATTTTTTTCTTGTGTTAGCACAAGAGATGTTAATTTTTCAACCGGATACCCAAAATGGACCTTGAACATTAACCTAATATACCAGGAAATAAAGCCACTAGTCAAAATAGCAGGAGCATCATAAACCATAGATGTTACTTTTATATTTTTTAAATGCTTATAGCAAAATCACTTCTTTTCATTAAATATTTATGTAATGAAAAGATTTCATATAACCACACTGATTTTACTATCTTTTTTTAGTGTTTGGAAAACGTATAACAGTCTTTCAGTTGAGACATGACTTCCAAGTTTCTGTCTTTACAGAGATGGGAAAAAGCCATTTTCCCTTTTTATCTAAGCTCTGGCAAAGCCCGAGTCTAAAGAGATATTAAGAAACAGAAATCAAGTCCCCCTCACACTGTGGGAATCTATTGGCTTCCTATATATATATATATTGTCTATAGTTCAGTTTGTGAGATGTCTTCAAAAGTTGGCCCAGTTATTAGTGGCTCCGCAGTAGACATTCAGTTGTTATTTGCTTCTGTGCCACCGTTGTCTGGCATAGTCCATGCAATGTGACAAGTGCTGTGCAGAGCAAGCAAGGGGCACTGTTTCGGCTTGAGAGACGCTTTGGTAGCAAAGCTACCACGGTGAAAGCACCGTGTCAGGTGTCACCGAACAAGGAGGGGAAAGCCCCTAAGGAAAAGCACAGGCCCCTTCTGGGCGCAAGTGCGAAGGGGCCAGAAGGTCAGCGAGTGCACACGCCTCTGCTCTGCACACAGGACTCCTTGTCAAGGGCTGGAACAATGCACCACCGAGTTCTCGTTTTTTTTTTTTAAGGCTATCAAGGATATTATCAGAGGTCACGAAGATGGGCTGTCACACGTCCAACAAAAGGAGTCACAGGATGACTTCTGCATTTGATATCTGGGATTCCTTTTTCTCCAGCCAATGGCCTCAGGTCTTGCTTCCAAGTTGCCCATCCCGCAGAAGGTAGAAAATGGTCCTCATGGTGAACTTAAGAAACACCTCCTGACTGAGTCAGAGCACAGAAAGGGATGGGTTTCTTTCAGGTCTATGAGTAAAATTTGAGGAATGAGAGAAAGATATTTAAGATTTTAAGTCAGGTGGTGGTGGCGAGTGCTTTTAATTCTAGCGCTTGGGAGGCAGAGGCAAGCGCATCTCTGTGAGTTCGAGGCCAGCTTTGTCTACAGAGTTCCAGGACAGCCAAGGCTAACACAGAGAAACCATGTCTCATAAAAAAGAGAGATAATAAGTATATTGTCTGGTGGCCTTTGGTGAATATTTTTACTTACTAGAATTTGTTTTGTTATTTTATGTGTATGAACTTTTTTGTTTGTTTGTTTGTTCTATGTGTACGTACAATACCTGCCAAGGCCACAAGAGGGCGTCAGGTCTCCTGGGACTGGGGTTCCAGATGGTTGTGAGCCTCCAGGTAGATACTAGGAATTGAACCCCGGTTCTGGGATGGAACAACCAGTGCTCTTAACTGTTCAGCCACCCTCCAGCCCACCAGTTTCTACTTTTAATATTCTTGGTCAAACAATGAGTCAGGGATACCAATCACAATAAAAAACGACGTTCCTTCTGTACATCAACTGAAGCTAACTGGTTTCTAAAAATGTGTCTCATGTACGGAGGACTACGTGAAGGGTGAAGTGGAGACTGAGGCATCCTTCCCAGCTGTCTCTTCAATAAAGCAGTCAGGAGCATCCGCAAATTATAGTATTGACTCCCGAGAACTTGGTGTTTCTTTGTTCGTATGCCATTTATTTCAAGGAACATGCTCATGCTAGAGAGGAGAGAGCAGCATTTAGTGTCATGACGTCAGCCTGTGGCATCCTTACTTCTAGGGGGTCAAAGAGCCTCACACTGTAGATGAATTGAAAAGGGGGGGCTTATGCAATCCAATGGCAAATATTAATGTTTGCTGCCGTGTGTGTGAAGAGGCTGGTAATCAAATCTCATGCCTCAGAGAGTGACTGAAGGCTGCCAGGGCAAGCCTTCTTCTCCCCTCCCCATCTTAGACTTTTGTCTCCCAATCAGGACATGGCCCCCAAGTGGGAGGGAAGGCAGGATGCTAATGTTTTACTATGGCCCTCTGAAATCACCCAGCCCGCTGTGGCTCAGGACCC
The DNA here is from genome assembly GCF_964271855.1 of Acomys minous. Classification (NCBI taxonomy): domain Eukaryota; kingdom Metazoa; phylum Chordata; class Mammalia; order Rodentia; family Muridae; genus Acomys; species Acomys minous. The sequence continues at coordinate 101,649,246 of NC_140492.1, read as the reverse complement.
CAGCGGCAGCTCTTGCTACCAAAAAAAGAAAAAAAGTCTAGTTCCTCAGTCCTGGGATAGTGACTGCTGGACTAAGGAGGCTGTGAGTTCTAAACCAGGCAAGCCAGGCTGAGGCTTACAGTGATGGACACAGCAGCCCTCCACCATGTCACCTGAAACTCAGCCTCCTATAGAGGACACAGAGCTATTATCCCACATCTACTTCCTTCGCTCATCTCCCCCTTTTTCATGGCTCTTCTTCCCTCTTCCCCTGGGTTTTTCCTTCTCCTGCTGGTTGGTCCCCGTTAGAGGACCCATGACATGGCAATGTCTTGAGGCCACTGGAGGCACCATCCCTTTAGTCTTTCTAGAACCTTCCTAGGACTGTAGGAAGAGCAGTTGTGGTGTCTGTCACTTCTCTTCACGGCACCATCATCCTTTCTCTTGCCCTCTCTGCTTGACCACCTCATCCCTGCCATACAGACGCGCTGATCCTCCTTAGCATGGACCAGAGCTAGCCAGTCAGACACTACTCTAGCCAAGTTGTCTCTCAAGCCGCCCCCTGTTTCTCCTCAGAGCCCGTTCAGAGAGCACATCTCCCATTCTCAGCTGGGTGGATTCCTTCCTGATTTGTCCTCTGTCCTCTAACTCATGAAGATTGTAAATGACCCCCAAGTGGTCTCACGTGGCTTCAACTCCCATCGTGGGGCCAGGTATCCCCTTCTTTAAAAAACTTGTTTGCGTCTGAGATGCCTTCTTCCCCTGGATTTTGCCCCAACTCTCTCTCACCTGTTCACGGGTCCAGATCAGCGCCAGGTCTCCTTTCAAATACTTCTACACTTGTATGGCAAGCTCTCAAGTGTGTAAGTCCAGAACTGCTGCCTCAGCGGTCCCTCCTACTGAGTCTCTTAAAGGAGTCTCAGATACAAGACTGCCGGACCCAAACTCTTCCCTTTCAGGTCTCAGAACACCAACCTGCATGCCCAGACACACGCATTGTCTTAATCCTGTGCCACCAATTCCTCGTAGCCAGCACTGCCAGGCTCTGTCCAAGGTTCTGATTTGAGACTCTGCCCCCTCCATCCTTTCCATCACTGTCAAACTCGGGCCTTTCACTGTCATCCTCATCCTGATAGGCAAGGCAATGAGTTTCTAAAGATCAAATGGCCTTGTCTGGACAAACAAATCCAGGAGGGAGAAGCTGCAACCTCACACGCAGCCTCAGAAGTTGTGTTCCATAAAAACCCCGACTCTCCCCTCCTCCTTTGGCAGACGCCCCTTTCCTGCTGTGTCTACCTCGCTGTTTGAAATAACCAGTCCTGTCCGTTGGGGTCAGAGTGCCCTCTTTCCTACCTCCTGTCTAAGCTGCCTTAGAAATCTAACAAGTTCAGCCCCTGAACACCCCCGTCCTTCACTTGTTTATACTAAATCCACTCTTAAGTGGAATCCATTCTTTTACTCAGAGGCTGAGAGCTCTTTTCAGGCCTCAGTTTAATCCTGTGATTTCTCTGTTTAGAGTTTTTAGCTGCAACTCAATTCGCCTACAAGAATGTGGTCGCAGCCTACCCCAGTGTCTTGTGTCTCTCTAGGTCCCTAGGCTGTGGTGCCCTGCAATTTCATTTTAATTCCAAGCTTTCCTCAACCCTTTGGCCCCTAAAATGCCAGTTCTACCACTTGTAATGTACTTTCTTCTACTTTTTGCCTGGCTGGTTTCTACCAACTTTTCTCATGCTTTGGTAGAAATGCCACTTTTTCATGGAGATGTTCTTCAAATTCCCAATCGCAGTGAGACCCCTAATTATGCTGTACCCAGTTCTCTCCCCCCCCCCTTCATTTAACTTAGTACATTTTTGTGTCAGCCATTTTTCCTAGTCACTGTGACTGGGTCCCTGAGAGAAACACAAGGAGGAAGGCTTTATTTTGGCTCATCGTTCAGAAAGTCCATCTGGGCTGGGAAGGCATTGTGGTGAGTGTGGACTGCTCCATAGCAACCGATGATTGTAACAGTGGCTTTCCACATGGTGCCCAATAGGGCACATAGAGCTTGTCTAGAAGGAAGGGATGTAACCTTCAAAGGCTCACTTTCAGATACTCACCTCTACAAGCTGCTTTGTCAGCCTGAAACATCACCGTCATTTCGGAATCAAATTTTCAAACAAATGAGCCTGTGGCAGATGTTTCATGTTAGACCACTACTTGATAAAGATGTTATGCTTTTACTTATTGACAAACTTATACCCATAAGTTCAATGAGGTCAAGGGTTGGGCCTGCCTTGTACCTATAGCCAGACCGTAGGCTCAGCCTTCCACTTAGTAGGTCCTTAATGCGCCTCTTAAAGAACACACACTGGTCAGAGCGTAGCCAACTTCTGAGCACTGCCACCTCGAACCCCCATGGAAGGTGATCTCTACAAATTAGAACACTTAATCATGTTGGCATTGTAAAAGGTATTATTATTTCCCCCATAATATCCTCAAATGAATTATTATGCTCTTTGTAATTGTTAAGCTCGGGAGACAAGGTTCCTGCAAACCAAGGTCTTAGCTTAATGATTGAATGAGCTACCTTGTCCTACCTGCTTAGAGGACTTGCGGGAACTTGAAATTTGGCCGGTGAATCGCACTCCAGATCATCTGCCACCAACATGTAGAGATAGGTGCACGGGGACATGAGTGCCTGGCCCCAGCTCACCAGCCTGGCATAGAAGAAAGACAAAGTCCCATAAAACACTGTGCACGCCCGTGACGTGTGTCAACTGTAAACACATCATCCAGATACTGTGTCTCTGTGGGGGTGACAAGGCAGCAGAGCAGGGAGACTCCAGCAGTCAGGCTCACCTTTCTCATCTGATAGCAGTAACGATGTCTCCTCTTTCTGCTCCATGTTTCTTATGGAGAACCTTCTCCTCCACCGCTGGATCCTGGACCAGGCTGATCTAAGGCTCTCGCCACACCCTTTCAACAGTCTTGAGAATTTACCACTTCCTCCACAAGATGCTAAAGGCCCCTAGCATCTGTCCAAACTCACCGATGCTAAGAAGCAGTGCTACGATCGGAACTCTGGTCTGACCACTCCTGCTCTCTCTACCCCGGGGTCCAGGTGATGGAAGGCTTTTTAGCTGTACAGTGTTACACAAAAGCAAGCTGCCCTTGACCAGCTCAAGGAAGTGCAGCCCAAAATATCACAGACATCTTTAGATGTCTTTTGTGTTTTGTGCACTGTGACAAAACATCTGCATGCTAGCCAAACATCTCAGACAAAGTGAAGCTAGGAATGGCCTCTGTTCTCAAAAAATATTTTATTACCATGTTTCTTTGACTGACGAGGCAACTTTTCATAAACCAACGAGTGATTCTATAGCTTAATTTTGTCTGTATGGCACTTTCTTAAAAGAAGCATATATATTATATAAAACAGGAAATACCTATATGTGAGGCACATTTGCAAGTCTACTGTGAAGTGCTGTCACAAGTAGTTAAAACTAAAACACTTTGTCACAGTGAGTTAGCGATGTACGTGTGTGACGTGGAACCCTTGGCACATTCATTATCCTTGCGCGGACCATCTCAAACCCCTTAAGAACTGGCAGACTATTGCCAGCGTTCCTAGTGTGTGCACAAATAGTCCACTGCCACCACCCCATGTCACCCTTTCTATGCTGTTGCCTCGAGCTGGCAGTGGCCCCACTGACCAGTAAGCGTGTGGGCTTTAAGGCCCAGAAGAGGTGATGATTTGTTCTAATATAGAATCAGAGAGAGACTGTCTATCTTAAGCCTTCACTGCAGAGGAGAATGCGGGAGACCGGTGGAGTTAAGACACAGGGCAAGGTTAAAAGCTGGATGCAGTGGCAGAGCAAGTACTGGGACAAGCTGTGACAGTCGGTCCTGCACTTCTTCCTCCTTGTGACTAGGAACAGAGTTTCTATGTGACTGGAGCTGTTGGCTCACGAGCAGAGATTTCTAGGTCCCTTCTTAGTCCAGTCACGTGGGAAGACAGGCTCCAAATTAGCTCTGGCTCCGTGAGTTTCTTTGGCCAATACAAAGTGCATGGATTCATGCCACTTCTGGGCAGTAGCATGTAAGAGCCATGTTGCAATAGTCTGATGTTTTGTTTGTTTGTTTTTCTGGCTGAGTTGGATCCTCCAACTTTGTTCTGAGATGTTGACTTACTGCAGTCTAATGGCTTAGACAGAAGAGTAGTGAGGATGGTAGGCAAAGGCCCAGCCACAGCCAGTCAGCTGTAGGACCAGTAGACGATATTGCCTAATGAGGGCATAACTAACCCTTTACTAGAACAAATGGACCAAAATGCCGGATGGTATTTGTGACTGCCACCAAGAATACAGGCACATGTCTCATTAATAATTAACAATTAGTTAATTAATGGTCTCATTAATAATTAATACAGGAGGCTTAGAAAAATGACTCAAACAGTAAAGTACGCCCTGTACTGATCAAACAGTCGCAAAACCTGGGTTTAATCCCCAGGACTCACACACAATAAAACAGCCAGGATGCTGGTCTGTGCTTGCTATCCCAGCATGGGGATAGTGTCCGCTAAGCCCTTGGACAAAGCAAATTAACCCGGACTTGGTTGATGAGGCAAAATTGCTGATTCACCCGTAGTACTCAATTAGCCAGGGGTGATAGCTCTGAGAAGACACAGACATATGGTTCAGACATGGGGACTTACACCCGGATTGGGATCCCAGCTAAAACCAACTGTATCTTTCTTCCAAATGTCGGAGGAAGGACAATAGCCCAAAGTGGTCAGGAGCTAGAAGCATTTGCCATGTGTCCAGCGTCATCTTGGGAGCGTGTGACTCCCTTCTCTGGAGGAAGGGGAAGCGGGGCGGCGATGTAGTGACCACCAGGGAACACACCTTCCCCAGCCTGCAAGGCAGCTTTCAGAGGGTACAGCTCGGCTTCCTGGTCATGTATCTCCTTCAGTTCAGTTAGATACAGCTGGTAAACTACAGCTGCTCATCCTCTTCCTCCCCCGGGGATGGAACAACAGTAGTGATCTCTAGCACTTGTGTAAGGGCTTTAATTGTTTTACGACAGGCCTTTGGAGTTTGCGTCTCATTTGGTTTTGCATTGCCATGGAGGGAAGACACGGCCTTGCACACGCTACACAACTGGGCTACCACTGAGCTCCGCCTTCATGTCTCCTTTGACTCCCACACAAACCCTTTCTGTATAAATCAAAATTCAGGTCAAAGCCCACTGTTTACAAAGAGAAGAAGGAAAATGGGTCCCCAAGACAGTGTCTCACCTGGATCCCGGACTTCAGACCCTCCTAAGTCTTAATCATTGTTGATACTAAGCAAGACCCAGCCAGAGGACACTGTGCAGAAAGCATTTTTAATATCCTGTCTCACCATCTTCCCCCCACTAACTGCTAATGTAGTTTTAACCGAAAGAGCTTACACAAATTCTTTGCTAAAACTAATGAGTGACGTTGATGCTGGCTTCTTAGCACTCCTTCTGGATCCAAGTATATGAGCTGCCGGAACATTTGGCCATTGAATACAGCAACTCTCCTGCCACTGGATACAGTTAGTTAGGTATTAGACAGTGGACTATGTTGACCGTGGCAGAGCGTCTTTGGGATCGGATGGCTAGAGTTACATAGATCTGTGTGGTAGACGCTAAGGGAAAGGCCTTCAAGCCAATGTAGTTTAAGTGCCTTTTTATAGTTTTTTGTTATCTGCTTCATCTGCCAGCAGTCTTTTTAAAAATTCTTATTTACAGCGGGGCAGTGGTGGCACACGCTTTTAATCCCAGCACTTGGGAGGCAAATGTAGGTGGATCGCTGTGAGTTCGAGGCCAGCCTGTGTAGGCTTAATATTTTTAACCAATATATTTTATTAACAACTTAGTATACGTTACTTATAATCCAACTAACCAAACCAATAGGAAAAGAGGATTAAAGAAGACAACAACAAAACCGTAAGGATATCAGTTCCGAGGAGCGATTCTCCTGGCATAATTAGCAGGATTTCTTCTGCTGGAACCTGGAGTAACCAGAACCCGGAACCTCAGCAGGAGCCAGAGCCTTGAAGCCTTCCCTTGAGCGGCTCTCTCTAGGGGCATCTCTAAGTGAAGCAATGAACAGCCAAAACTATCCCAAGTCTCCAAAGGCCCCGCCTCCAGTTCTGGGCTCCTTTATATCTCTCCTCCCAGAGTCTGTTCACGGGATCTTTTCAGCTGGCAACAATCAAGCTCCCGCACAAGGTGGTTGGTCTTCTAGTGGATTAACATCACCTGTTCTCTCGCATGACCATCCCGATCCTAAAAAACAGGTTTATCTCTCCTTCAAGCCTGGTCTACAAAGTGAGTCCAGGACAGCCATGACTACATGGAGAAACTCTGTCTCCAAAACAAAACAAAAAAAAAAAAACCCAAAATTTCTTAGTGTGTGTGTGTGTGTGTGTGTGTATGTGTGTGTGTGTGTCCTAGGATTACAGATGTACACATCACCGTCTTACTTGGTGGTCATGAGTTTTTACCTTTTACCCACTGAGCTATCTTTTGACCCCATTGTAGGGCTTTCCCACTATACTCACAACCCTCTCTGATGCGCTTGTCATGTGGAAGAAAGGCAAAGGGCTCCTATTCCCATCTTCTAGTATTTCTAACGGAGGAGGAGGAGGAGGGAAGTGAACTCTCTCTTCAGACTCATGGTAGTTACAGCTCCTGCCCAGGAGCCGGCTGGGCACCTACTAGACAAGTGCCTCATGCCCACTGAGGCATGCTGGGTAAAGCCAGTATCATTATTGCCTGCTAGAGGTAATCTACTGCTGACCCGGGGGCTGGGAGAAAGACAATACTATTTCTCTAGGCACTCCTCTGTTGATTTCCTCGTTGTTGCTGCCGCCGCCGCCTCCAGCATTGCCGCCATTGCTGTTGCCGCCGCCGCCGCCGCCATTGCCATTGCCGCCGCCACCGCTTCCGCCGCCGCCACCACCACCATCAGCAGCAGCAGCAGCAGCAGCAGCAGGCCCCTCTCTGTGCAGTTTGTCTTCATCTTGTTACCATAAAAATCACATCTCAGTTTGGGCTGCAAGGCCCAGAAAATGCACAAGCACCATGTTAAACGTTATGGTGTGCAACATCATTTATTTCTTCAACAATTCGTTCCAGACTCTGGCCTGGAGCTTTGCAAAATTCTTTTTCTGCGCCCTTCTCCCTGCCTCTTTCCCTCTCCCCAACCCCGTTTTCTTACTCTCTTTCTCCTATTGACCACTTGTTAAATCTTTTGTTTGTTTCCCCTCTTTCTCCTGGGACCCTCCGACAGGCAGGCTTGCCAGATTCATTTTCTGATCAAAGCTGTTTGATTTGGTCAATTTTGCCACATTGGAGACGTTCTCTATTACAGAGATAAATAGCTTTGGGCTAACTGTCAACGAAAACTTGTAAGCTAATAAATTATTCCAATTTCTTCCCTCGGATTTCTCTGGAGACAGCCCTAGGAAATACACTTTTTGATTAGTAAATTTCTCTGTGTGTGTGTCTGGACATTCAAATGTGTCGGCTTTGATTAGCACCATTGCTTTTCAAGTCGATGTTGGCTGAGGGGCTGTCAGTTGCAGGCAGGTCCTGATGCATAATGCATCAACTGGGCCCGGAAACAGTAGCCCCTTCCAAGACTGGAAAGGCGGGAAAATTGCCCTAACAACCCCACCGGTTTCCTTTGCACCCAAGGGGGCTCAACTGGAAAGTCTTGACAAGACTTGCTTGGGCGGCAGTGGAAGCCACCCACGCCGGCCAGAAAGGTTGAAAGAGACCGTGACCGAGGCCTGCCAAGAACAAAAGCGGCTGCTCCATCTGCCCGGGTCCTCCTTCGCCCCCAACCCCCCCCCCAGCAGCTCGCCCCTGAATCCTCGCCCTCACCCTCACTCCATCATCCTGTGCCCCTCCTGGGCTCCCTGGCTGGCCTGGATTTCCTTCTGCCTCCCCTTGGATTCTGCTTTGCCGTTTGTCTAGTTAAGGGCTCTTGGGTTGTTATAGAAACAATATTTTGGCTATAACAAATCAATCGGTGCGTGTGAACACAAACATACAGATCATTTATCAACTGCAAAATACCCTAAATTATGACCTTTCTAAAACCTATCAGAAGGGCGAGCGAATGCATAACGTAAATTAAAGTTTGAAGGGTCAGCGGTTTTTACTTTCACTCTCCATCTTCCTTTCACCTTATAGGTTTAAGAACAAGAGGCCTGTGTAATTACATTTCAATGGGGTGCGGCGGCTCATTATTCCCAGCGCTACCAATCTGCTACTATATCCCCAATGGAGCCAGGTACGTTTTAGCAGACATTAGGCGTTGGGGGGCCACACTTACTCTTTGGGACCGATACCATCTTTTAATGCATAGCACGACTACCATCTCAATTTAGCAAAGGCTAGAGGCAGAGGGTTTCCCCCACAGTTCGATACCGCTGTCCGTATTTTAGAAAGGTGGGAAAGCCCCGGTGGTAAAAAGCCCTCTTTCTGCCTTCCAGTTGCTCTATTCCTCCCGTCACCATTTCCCCAAGTCCCCACCAACCCCATGCGGTAGGAGACAACTTTTTGAGTTGGAGCCCGCTGCACTGATGGAAATGGGCGGCTTCCAGCGGAAAAGCCCTTGTGCTGCCAGTCATCTGTCTGGTGGTGAGCCTGCTGCAGGCAAGGCTCCCAGGCTTAGCCACCACCGGCTGGCTTCCTTCTACCTACGGAAGTGGAACCAGCGAGGCCCCTTCTGAAACCATGCGTACGCTTTCCTCCAGAAGTGTAGTCATGGTGAAGTTCAGCAAAGCAAAGGCCCGGGGTCTTCTTGTTTCCGGAAGAAAGAGACAGAAGCGGCCCTTAAAAACTCTTCGAACAACAAACCAGCCAGAGCGACGATCAGGCCCCTTCAAAAATGGGGCACGTGGACAAGAGTGTGGGAACGCATGCACAGAGATGTCTACGTGCGCATGCGTGAGGGAAGCCACAGCTAAAGGCTGGAAGAATGTATGTCAAACGGCAAAGTAGTTAGTCCCGGAGAAGGGAAGAATGGGTTTAGAAGATGCATATTGCTAGGATCCGTTTCCTAAAACAATGCTATTCTTATTTTGTGTAATGAGAGGGAAGAAAGGAAATGAAGGAAGGGGGGGGGTAATAGAGGAGGGAGAGAGGGAGGTAAGGCAAGGAGAAAGAGAAGGAAGATTTTGTTTTGTTTTTGTTTTTCGAGACAGAGTTTCTCTGTGTAGCCTTGGCTGCCCTGGACTTGCTTGGTAGATCAGGCAAGGCCTCAAACTCACAGCAATCCACCTGCCTCTGCCTTCTGAAACAAGACCTGAGTTTAAAGGGGTGTGCCACCACCCCTGGGCAGGAAGATTTGTGGTTAAATAGCCTCACACAAAACTCACCATGGTGACCTGTCTGCTGACACTGTTTGTAGTCTTGGGCCTTGCAAGTGCTGGGCACTCTGCCTCCCCCAGCCTGTGGCTGTTTTCAGAGAACAGCTCTTTGTGTGAAGCATTTTCATATGGTCACACAGTCTCCAGAATGCCTTCGTTTATGAGGTCAAAATTGTGTTCATGAAACAACTCCCATGGACGGCCTACTCATCCTAGGCCCTAGCAGCCACCTTTCTGTTTTTTGCCTGAGTCTGACCATTCGAGGTAGCAGGCAGTATTTGTCTCTTTGTCTGTGACTTATTTCACTTAGCACAATGCTCCAAAGGCCCATCCACGTTCCAGCAGGTGTATGAATTTCCTTTCTTCTTATGGCTCAGAATGGTTGTATTCAGGTAATGCCACTGCAGGTAAGGTGTGCAAATCTTGCTTTGTGACTTTGCTTTGAAATATTTGGGACACAGTACTTCCAAAATGGAATTCCTGGGCCCTGTGGAACCTTTAAGCTTTTGAGGATAGACCACTTAAAAATTTTTTTTGAAACTTTGTTTTTGTTCTAGACTCATACAGGGTTTAGGACCTAACTACTGCCATTCCACGGAAAATGTACCCAGTATGGAGAAGGGACAGGCCTCATGCTTGCTTGGCTAAGAGTCATGACAGGGCTTGTGGAACCATTGCCTTCTGTTAAAACGAGATTTTTCAGTGGTTTCACTGTTGGGTTCCCTGCCAATCAGAGCAGTGACAATTATTTAGATAACTCCAAGATGGGCCTTGTGAGTTCGTGGAACCAGAGTACAGACTAAGGGTACACACCACTAGGCCACACTCCCTCTAGTCACTATGAGGTGGCCATCAAATGGCTAGTGTCTAAATAGGAGGTGTTTACATAACCCCTTAGAGTTGTGTAAGAGGACAGAGGCAATAAGATCATTTCTGGTGTTATTGTGAATTTATTTGGCTTTGGTTTAAGTATTAATGTTAATTTTATCTTTAAACTTGTTTGTTGGTTTTGAGGACAGGCTCTTTCGATGGCTTCCGTTGCCAGGGATGTGACCTAGCTGGCCTTGAACGCATGGTGTTCCTCCCGAGTCAGCTTCCCAAGTGCTGGGATTTCAGGCAGGAGCCAAGCACATGAGTTTTATTTCCACATGAAGCAGATTCACACCTGCCCACTGAGGACCTTTACCTTCCATTGTGGTGCTGTGCTTGGCATGACTCCACGTAGACTCTGGGCTCCTGCATTCATTTCTGAAAGAAACTATGAAGAATGACATTACAATATTTTGGGTTTTTTTGGTTTTTTTTTTTTGACATTACAATGTTTTGAAAGCCATCAACATTTGGGTACTGAATGCCTATTTTTCTGTCTCAGTCCTAAGTGTTTCTTTGTGTAACATACAGAGTTCATTACATATAATTATACAGTGCTCAACTCCTTGGTAATTTCTTTTATCTGACAAAGTGATACATTTCTTTTTTTTTTTCCCCCAGGTGATGCTGTCGTGATGTTTCTAAATATATGATCCGTGGTCCACCCGCAGTAGGATCGCAGAACCAGCTTTCTAAGATGAAGATTTGGGGTCTCCTTAACAAACTGCTGGAAGCTGAATCTGCAGTGGAGGAGCCAAGGTATATACATTGTTAGCATAATTTATTCGGGTTCACATAATGTAATGCTAGGTGTTTTTAAGTGTAACCACCATGTCTACATAGTTACAAAACATTTGCATTACTTCAAAGACCAACCTCTTACCTAAACACCAGTCTGGGTTCTCCATGGGTTTCTTTTCTTTTCTTTTTTTTTTGGATTTTTAAGACAGGGTTTCTCTATGTAGCCTTGACTATCCTGGACTCGCTTTGTAGACCAGGCTGGCCTTGAACTCACAGTGATCCGCCTGCCTCTGGCTCCTGAGTGCTGGGATTAAAAGCATGCGCCACCACGTCCGGCTAATGGGCTTCTTGTTATCAGTGTGCGTTCTAGACTGCGAAGACATTGTCATTCAAGTCACGTGCAAGGTACATAAAATTTGACACTGGGCTGCCCAGGTTAGTAAATCTTTTCTCCCGGAAGCCAGAGTTCTGACTAGATTCCGTTAATAACTGTAAGCCTTAGTGCTGGGGCGGGGGGGGGGGGGGGAGCGCAGGTGGGGGGATCGGAGCACAGGCGGAAGCAAACATCAGTGTATCCATTTCAGAGTTAGAAATGTAAAGTTCATCACCATTCCCCAATGGAGTTCTATGCAGCCATGAACTAGAGACCCATGGCTTGGGCTCCAGGTCAGGGGAGGGGGTGTCTGCTGAGCTCCTGCCCTGGAAAGGCCCCTATCCCAGCTATAAAAGGCGGGATGCCTGAAAAAAGAAAAAAAAGCAAGGCCTTCTGTACCTTAGGGTCTACTTTCATTTTTAAAGTTCTTTTAATGCCTCCTCTGTTTTTTGGAAGTCTCCTTTGGCTCCTCAAAAGGACTTGAGATATATGGCCACCATGAAAAGGAGACAGAGAAGTTATAACACATGAGCAAAACAGTTTGAAATATTGATGTCTTTAAAAGAGGTCTCTCTCTCTCTGAGTTGAGAACATTGCCGTTTCTTACTTAACATGTTAACTCCCGGGCTGACTCCAAGCCCCCTTAAACAAGCTCCCTGCTAACCCAGGCTGGCCTTGTATGTGCTGTTCGTTCACCTAATCTGACATGCACCGGAACCTGAGCGTGTGTTGTCTGTGGATAACGAAGGCTGCGATAACACAAAACGGTTGATCACAGATCTAAACTGGCATTTGGTTTACCCTGACAATAACGTGAGAATATCTCTATAGATGTGCAGATAAACGCACAGCTTTTTTTTTTCTCCCCCTCTCCTTGTTTGCGTGTCGACTGGAACTTGAAGAAAGAGGGTTCACCTGGATACAAAAACAGCAAACAGCTAATCCCTCCTACCTTCGAGTAGGGGAAGGGCACTGCCTAAGGCTGAAACTGTCTCCAAATGCCTGTTCTCCGCCCCCCCCCCTTTCCTCAGTCGTGGAAGGTGTCTGTCACCATAAAAAAAAAAAAAAAAAGCAGGGGGGGGGACTATATTTGTGAATGTTAACAAAAGCTAAACACGAGGTTTTGCTATGGTAAGAAAATGCCACACTCCCCTTCTCCATAAATTGGGTTTCCAGGAAGCAATCCCTCCCGCCCCCCCCCCCCAAGAAACGACTTGTGGGGAGGGCAAAGCATCCAGCTGGGTTGTCGGAGTAATAAAGAAGGAGAATCAATAGGGCATGCAATGGAGCCAAGGTGCTGCCATTTATCACGCCGCTTCCCTGACTCCAATCATTCATCATGCTCAATGAGGCAGCAAATAGGAAAATGACTATTTGTATCAAACACATCTGCACTCATCCACTGAGGTATTTTATTCCCATTAACTCTGAGAGTAAAATACGCAGAGTTTTCTAGCTCCTTTCAGCTCAAGTTGGCAGGACGAAATTCACAGCCCATGAGCACAAACATCGCGTGGAGTTTGCATAAGCTTCTCGGAGAAGGATTTTGGGGCCATCTCTCTCTCTCTCTCCCGGTCTAGATCAGCTTACCCTGATGTTTTAGCACAAGGCTCTGAAACTGTGGGAGGCTACACTCCCCAAGCAACTTCCCTTCTCCCCAGCGATGAGACGACCATCCAGGATACAGTAAATACTCATTACGTTATCTCTCAATGGTTCCCTTTTTATCTCATAAATTACCCCTGCTAGGTGGCACGGAAGCTAATTTCACTAAGTCTATGGAAGATCAGATGTGAATGGGAGGATTAGCATCATTATGGTGTAATATCCCATGAAATGGTAGCATCATTACTGGTTCTTTTTATGAGGTGCGCAAGTTTATTTCCGCCGCAAACGTGCTGCCTTGCCGTGGCCTTCAGCGGGACACAGAGGGGAGGCAGGTGCTGCCAAAAGAGCTTGGGGTTTCAAGGCAGGATTGTCTCCAGGCCTGGGAAGGAGAGAGCCTCAGCCCAGAGAAAGGTTAGTGGACAGCTCCCTGTGGGTTCTTTTTCTTGGAGTTTGAAGCCAGCAGACCTGGGCTGCCTCCCAGAACGTCTTCAGTGACCTTGCTTCCTGTTATTCTTCCTGGCTTCTCTGGTAATTAAACTGCTTTTCCAGTTTAGTGTTTGTGAATTCCTCTCTGTGAGTGGAAGGACTTGTCCTAAGTACTGAAATAAAGGAAGGCGTGTTCTGTCACATATCCCTTCAGTCCTGTAGAGAGAACCCACAGGGCATGAACCAGGGCTTTTCCATGCAAGGGGAAGGGAAGGGGGTGTCTTTAGGGCCAGCTGAAACAGGACCAGCTGGGTGCCAGGCCACCTCACTCTATGGAATTGTTCTTTTAACCCAAGTGGGAGGCCAGTTCTCCGGGGGCCTGGGATTCTGATCCCACCTCTGATTTGTCTTCTGCTCATTAAGTTTGGCATGTATAACTGATTATTTCAGGAGCAATCTGGTGGCATCTGCTGGTAGCTGTAGGCACAGAATGTGTCAGCCACACTGGGCAGCAAACACACACACACACAGCACGCCCACACCACTCACCAGGCATGCACACCTACAGTGAACTCCTGCAAATATATCATTCAGTGGCTCTGTGTGAGTGTGTGTGTGTGTGTGTGTGTGTGTGTGTGTGTGTGTGTGTCTGGTATGTTTACTATCCATGCATGCACCTCGGGCTTCTAATAGCACGTAATTCTAATATCACAAACCATTAGCCTTGATGGCGTATTGTCTAGGGAAGACATGGGCAGAAACTGGTTAGTTTATGGGATTCTTGGAGCACTGGAAGGCAGCAAAACATAGCCCAAATTTTTCCTCAAAAAATAAGAACTATTTCTCATAAACTGTTTATACATAAATGCCTATTTATACACCGATGGCTCCTTCTGATATAAGCCGAACTAATTTTTTCTAACTTCAAAACAGATTTTGGGAACTCACCTCTCAACTTGGGTCTCTAGTTGGTGATGGTCAGGGGCTAGTTCGTATGTATTTCTTGACACAAGTTGGACCCTTGCTCCGTAATAAAGATACCACGCTACTTGACAAAGTGAAATGTGGGTCCAGAATACTAATTTTATTATTAAACAGGCTCTACTGCCAGGATCCCCTTAAAAAGCGCCTTTTGTGCATTTGACATTTCTGCTTTCCTGCGTGATCTTTGTGAAAGACATTTAAAGTGGTCCATAAACAAAGAAATATTGATATGGAAACCGTTTAGTACTGTGCACAGCCATTTCACGTAAGAAAAACACTTTAGAGTTTGGATTTTAGACATCTACCCCCTACTGGTGATATTTATTCTTATTTGGCTACAAAAAAAAAAAAAAGTTGAGATAATCAGAGGAGAGAAGAAGGCGCCTGGTGAAGTTGTCTGGATATCTCGGCGATGTGGTTGCTTCTGTGATGAATCATAAAATTGCAGCCTCTGTAAGCCCTGACACTAAGGAAATGGGGTAGGCTGAAAAGCTGTCCTACCTTCTGGGACCTCAGCTTTGCTGTTACCTCAGAGCCTGCACAAGTTGGCGAGCCCTTACTGATGACCCCCTGGTTAGTAGAAGTTGGAGTCCAGAGTCTTTTCTGTCCTCTGAGCCTGTCCAGATCTGGCAACTCACCAGGCATCCAGTTTAGAAATGTTATGTTCCAAAAAGGGCCTGTTATAGGTGGTTTTGTAAAACAGCTGCTTTTGGTAACTGCTTAGAAGTTCATGTGTCTAGGGAGACTGCTGGGCGCTCGCATCCACCCTAGAGCTCCTCCCATCCGCCCTAGAGCTCCTCCCATCCACCCCAGAGCTCCTCCCATCCGCCCTAGAGCTCCTCCCATCCGCCCTAGAGCTCCTCCCATCTGCCCTAGAGCTCCTCCCATCTGCCCTAGAGCTCCTCCCATCTGCCCTAGAGCTCCTCCCATCCGCCCTAGAGCTCCTCCCATCTGCCCTAGAGCTCCTCCCATCTGCCCTAGAGCTCCTCCCATCCGCCCTAGAGCTCCTCCCATCCACCCTGGAGCTCCTCCCATCCACCCTAGAGCTCCTCCCATGTGTTCCAAGGATATTTGTTGTTGTTGTTTGGTTGTTTGGTTTGGTTTGGTTTTTCAAGACAGGGTTTCCCTGTGTAGCCTTGGCTGTCCTGGAACTCACTCTGTAGACCAGGCTGGCCTCAAACTCACAGAGATCCGCCTGCTTCTGCCTCCCTGAGTGCTGGGATTAAAGATGTGCGTCACTGTGTCCCGGGTCCTCCCACCGTGTTTGGTCTTCTGCAGCCTCCCTTATAATGGCCTCCTCCCTGACCTTCCTCCTCCTAAGCAGGGAGCTGGCTTTGCCTCCATCCACAGTGGGTGATCACCGCCGCATCTTTACCACCACCACATTTCTGCTCTCCCTCCAGGGCAGTAGTCACATACAGGTGTCTCGGGGTTTCCAGGGTAAGGGAGTGGAGGATGGGCCTTTGAAGCTTCATGACTTGCAGAGGTTCACGTTTCTGCCCAGTGGATGGTGCCCCAAAGTGCACAGTGCACAGCCAGCAGAGCCACACGCAGCCACCTGACGCCTCTCCTGCAGGGCTGCCTGGAGATGGGAAGGGAACAGGGTGCTGGTGCTGAGCAAGTGTCCACCTTAAGTGAGGCCACTTTGCCACAGACAGCATGCACATCCCTTTTCGTTCTTGTTCCCCATGGCTGCCATCTCCAGTGCTCCCTGCTGTGGGAAGCAAAAGAGAAGACACCTCTGAGAAGTCCGGGGCCTTGGTGACTCAGGACGGCCGACACAGTCCTGTGCACAGCCCTCCTGGCAATCACCCATGGCACTGAGACTGACCATCACCTCATTGCTGCTACTTCCCACCTTACAGCTCTAAATAGGGATTAGGGTTTCTATACAAAGCTCAATTTAAAGCTGGGCGTGGTGGCCCACGCCTTTAATCCCAGCACTTGGGAGGCAGAGGCAGGCGGATCGCTGTGAGTTCGAGGCCAGCCTGGTCTACAAAGCGAGGTTAGGACAGCCTGTCTTGAAAAACAAAAAGCAAAAGAAAACAAAGCTCAATTTGAATTTTCATCATCATTATTATTTTTTTTAATGCAACTAAACCCCCCTTTGTGGTAGAGGTTGTTGGGAGAAGGAAAAGCTTACCCTGTCCCTCAGGATGACAAAGCACCTGGCCTTCACTGTTATTGGAAAGCAGGGAATGGGAGCAAAATGGAAGAGAAGAGCCAGACACCCTGCAGGTGTCTGATGCACACACTTCTGCCACAGTGTAAGATTCGCTGCCCACCTTCCTCCTCCAGGTTGTGGGGAAAGACCAGGTCAATACACAGCAGCTGCCAAAGGCAAAGAAAGGCCCAGAGAACTTGGAGTATGTTTGGAAGAAGAGGAACGGAACTCATGGGAAAGCCAGAGGCCCCATGGTGTGGCTGTGGCTGCAACTATAGCTATGGTTGTGGTTGTGGCTGAGGCTCTGACTGTTGCTGTAGCTCTGGCTCTGGCTGAGACCGTAGCTGAGACTGGGGCTGGGGCTGTGGCTGAGGCTGTGGCTGTGGTTGTGGATATGGCTGTGGCTGTGGTTGTGGCTGAGGCTATGGCTGAGGCTCTGACTGCAGGTATGGCTCTGGCTTTGGCTCTGGCTGAGGCTGAGGCTGTGCCTGTGCCTGTGTCTGAGGCTGTGGCTGTACCTGAGGCTGTGGCTGTGGCTGTGGATATGGTTGTGATTGAGGCTGTGGCTGAGGCTGTTAGCTGTGGCTGAGGCTGTGGCTGTGGCTGTGGCTGTGGCTGAGGCTGTGGCTATGGCTGTAGCTGAGGCTGTGGCTGAGGCTGTGGCTGTGGCTGTGGCTGAGGCTGTGGCTATGGCTGTAGCTGAGGCTGTGGCTGTGGCTGTGGCTGAGGCTGTGGCTATGGCTGTAGCTGAGGCTGTGGCTGTAGCTGTGGCTGTAGCTGTGGCTGTGGCTGTGGCTGAGGCTGTGGCTGTGGCTGAGGCTGTGGCTATGGCTGTAGCTGAGGCTGTGGCTGTGGCTGAGGCTGTGGCTGTGGCTGAGGCTGTGGCTGTGGCTGAGGCTGTGGCTGTGGCTGTGGCTTTAGCTGTGGCTGTGGCTGTGGCTATGGCTGAGGCTATGGATGTGACTTGGCTGAGGTTGTGTCTGTGGCTATGGTGGTGGCCGTGGCTGTGGCTGAGACTAAGGGTGTGGCTGTGGCTGAGGTAGGGGTGTGGCTGCCCTCATAGAGAGCTCTACTTCTCCTCTGCAGGTTTTCAGAGCTCCTTCCAACAATGCCTCCCTTCCTTACCACAACAGTCAGGCCCTTGGCTACTCTTGACAAAGGTTTTGATCTATGATCTCCAAGGAGCCTACTTCTCTTCTATGTCACAAAAATAACACAGCTGACCCTAGAAGCCACAAGAGCCACAAGTGCTACATGTGCAGCTTTCACGGTTGCTGATGCCAAGCACAAAGTCCTTCTTTGTCCTTTAGGCCTTGTGTCCTTGCAGGGTGAGGACAGGTTGCTTCTCACTGGAAGGCTTGCCCAGCCTGCAGCCTCTGGACACGAAGACACTGGCGTAAGCAGAGAGTCAGTCAATACCCCAAAGGGGACAGAAAGGGTGAGGGTCAGGCAAGCAGATCTCACGGATGGGTGGGGGTTGTGGAACAGCAGGAGGCTCCTGGGACGGGGTCTCAGTCCTGGCTCTGCTGCTCACTGAATGTCTTTGGGAAAATACCTGAATTTGAGTTGCTGGTTATTAAGTAGAAATTGGGAAGACACTGTCTAAGGCTTTTTTTTTTTCCCTACATAAGATGTTGGAACACAAGGAAATTATAGTGTCCACTACCTTCTGGGGCTCCTGCAATCCATGGGAAATTCTACTACAGAGAAGTCTCTCCTAACAAGATTTCTGCAATAATCGACTCCTCTAACAAGACTAATATAACGAGCAAAGTGTTCATGAATCTGAAATAATGTATTAAATTTCATATGGCCTTTTAAAAATTGAGAGAGGGGGAGTTGAACAAAATGTACAGAGGCCATTACGAACTTAAGAACCTGGAGAAATGACTCCATTTAGTTTAGTAAATATTTGTCGAAGCCTTGCTCCATGCCAAGCACAGAGCCAGGCACAAAGGGCTCTAGGATGAACAAATGGCACCTGCCCGTGAAGAAATCAGGACATGTCAAGATGTCATTTCAAGACACTGTGCTGAGGGCACGGATAGAACAACTCTACCTGGGATAGCCTGGAGGCTCAACTCAGCTGGGAGAAATTTCTGAAAATTTCTTATGGGAAGTCATGTCTAACCTAACTTTTAAAAAGTGGAACTTGGGCCTTTCTGCTGAACGCAAAATTCTTCAAGACTTGAATTGTACAAGTCACCCCGAGTAGACTCTTCATTTAGTGTTAGGTGCTGACGGCCTTCACAGTCCAAGTTTCACCCTTCAGGAGAGAGAATACCGTCAGCCGACAGTTCATGGCAACACTGGGAGTGGGAAAGTGGCTCAGACTCTCCTAGCTAATTCTTCTCCAACCGCCCTGTGCATTGGTATGAGTTTTGTTTAGGATAGGAGTCAGGCTCAGACCGTAAATATCCTGGATATATTCTACCATTGGGAAAGGTGATTTTTGCATCATGGACTAGGCTCACTTAAAGTTTCCAGGCCTGAGTCCAGATCCCTGACCCAATCCAGCCTTGTCACCCAAGTATTCAGGAACCTCTTCAAAGTTCTGGATTAGAAGAGGTTGGGATGCTGGGCATGGTAGCATACGGCTTTAATCCCAGCTCTTGGGAGGCAGAGGCAAATGGATTGCTGTGTGTTCGAGGCCAGCCTGGTCTACAAAGGGAGTCCGGGACAGCCAAGGCTACACAGAGAGACCCTGTCTCAAAAAAAAAAAAAAAGAAAAGAAAAAAGAAAGAAAGAAGAAAGAAAGAAAGAAAGAAAGAAAGAAAAAGGTTGGGATAGAAAAGTAAAGGAAGATATTAACAGGCTCCTAGGTAGAGTCAGAGGAGCCTGAGACTTTTGTTAGGCACTGTGAATGTCTTCAGTAGACCTGGATAGGTGCCCCATGAGGCAGCTTCGATGTGTAGAGTTTCAAGCTAAAATCGGCTTTCTTTGTGGAAACAATAAAACTTCATGCAGGCTATGGAGCTATGTGCAGTCCACCCCAGATCCCAATATGGTCTGTGCTTTTGGAAATGAATGTTTAAATATCCTTGGGACCGTAAAAAGAAGGCTTTGTCCTCTCAAAGACAGTTCTAGAACAGAAGCAAAAAGGCAACCTATAAGTTCCCAGAAGAGGAAACTGGCTTCCAAAATAGGATGGAACTAATCAAACTGAAATTAGGATGTGCCTGTCTCTTACTGCATCCTATAGAGCCGGCAAAAGGGGAAGTGGAAGGGGCACACTGCCAAGACTTAACCAACTGAATGACTATCCCAAAAGGGGTTGATTTGGATGCCTACCACCACGGAAGGGGTTTGGTCAGGTCAGGGCCTGGAAAGGTGCCTCCCCGATTTTGGGACCCAGCTAAGAAGGAGACCCTAAGAGAGAAAGAGAGAGAAAATTAGGAAGGGAGGGCAGGAGCGAGGGCTCCAACCCTAACCCGATCCCATTTAGCATTTATATAGATGTGAAAGATGGTGCAGAAAACACGATCATCAAAACTGCAGATGATGCTAATTGGGGAGAGAACTGGGGTGCAACAAGTCCTTGCCAAGGGTAAGATAACGAGCTAAACACAGCAAGATGAAACGTAACTGGGATGAAAGCAAGCTTCTACCCAGGGGTCCAAAAAATCAATCGCGCAAGTTCAGATGAGAGAAGCATGAATTAGCGGTAGCATTTACAAAACAGATTAAAAAAAAAAAAAAGATTCCCCGATGACTCTGCATCTGAATTGACTAGAAACTCAATGGCATCGGGAACCAAATAATCTAATAGGGTTTTAGGCGAGGATGAGGGAGCTGAGGGCTGCATGTACACACACCAGAGTGTCTCCAGAGGGGGTGAGCAGGACAGGCAAAGACTCAAGCGCTTCCCCATAAAAAGCTAAGGTGGGAAGGACATCCCTGCTGACTGCATATGCTCAAAAGGAATTGAATGTAGAAGTCTGATATAAGGAGAAACTTTCTCCTCCTCCTCCTTCTTCTTCTTCTCCTCCTCCTCCTCCTCCTCCTCCTCCTCCTCCTCCTCCTCCTCCTTCTTCTTCTTCTTAGACAGAGTTTCTCTGTGTAACAGAGCCTTGGCTGTCCTAGACTCTCTTTGTAGACCAGGCTGGCCTCGAACTCACAGAGATCTACCTGCCTCTTCCTCCTAAGTGCTGGGATTAAAGGCATGTGCCACCACCACCCTTTCTAACAAAGCTGTTGAAAATTGTAACAGGCTGCTTTTGAAGCAAATTATGCCTTCCCCCTCACCCCCCCCCAAAACAGGGACCAAGAGAATGAGATAAGGGGGGCTCCCCCTATATCAGGCTTTGTACTTGCAGCTCTTCTAGTCCTTGTGACCAGCCATCTGATAAAGCAAGGGACGGGAGGAAGGTGATGGGAAGGCATGGTGGCATGCAGGTCCGCAGCAGCAGGAAATAGCCACTGGGACTCACTGCCTGCTCCCGTCTCAGTGATGGGATGAGAAACAAGGTTGTGCTCCTTGACGAACAGCTTCCTTCCACAGATTCCACAACCTGTCAATGGAGCATCACCAGGCGGGGACCCAATATGCTAGCCCACCGAGAAGCATTTCACATCTAAGCCCTGGCAGGCTTTCTTTCATGTGTTTGTTGTAGCCACTCCATCCAGAATGTCAGGATATTGTATCTTCCATTCTAAAACAGAACGGGACACGGTCACAGCCTAAGGAGACTGGATGGTCCTATAGATATTGAAAATACGCAATCTGAGAGAGAGGGAGTCACTAACGCTGCTTTCACGATACATACTGGGCTGGTCAAAGCAGAAGAAAGACGATGCCCCTGGCCTCCAGCCTGAGAAGACCCCAAGTGTGTGGGAGGGGCAGAAGTCTAGGGGTAAATGAGCTAGGCACACAGGGGCTGGATTGTCGAGGACCGTGGGTGTTATGATAAGATGCTCTCTCTGTCTCCAAAAGGAAGGAGGTGGGGAGGAAAATGATTCTGGTAAAGGAGAAGATGGACTGGGTTCGGGAGAAATTAGAAGCAGGAAGACTAGTTGGACATTTCCAGGCCTAAAGGCCTTGATGTCATAAAGCAATATGAAATGTGAATGCTTCTTCTTAATGAAAATGCTTTTAAGGCAACTAATGGGAAGGTGCACTGTGTCTGTGTGGAAAGGAACTGTGTGTCCCCACAGAAACAACAGGAAAGCTCTGGGGCAGGTCTAGCTGTATGACCTCAGGGCCAAGGGCAGACCAAGACTGCTTATACACAGCCCATTGGTTCTGGGCAAAGAAGTCCTGCTAGAATTGCATTTAAATTCAAAGGGAATTGGGGTTGGTAGCAGGTCTGCCCAGGCTCTGAAGCTTTTAGAGATAGTATCAGATGAGAGTAGGTGCCCCGCCCTCTGGAGCCAAGCCAGGGCTCAGCTAGGCTGTGATGTTCTGCCACAGGACCCCTTTCAGCATGAGAAGGGGACGTTCTAGGACAACGGTGGCCCAGACAAACTGAGCTCTCCACACAATCGTGTCTATCCTCAAAGGAGAACAGGAACATTATCAAACAAAAATGTGAACCCACAATCCTCTCCTTGGCCAAGACCTGCCTGGTTTCATTCTTCTCAACTGGATTTGTCAAGATCACCAATCAAAACTTTACCCTGTTTTCGGAGAGCATCCAAGGCAAAAAAAAAAAAAAAGCCTCACTTTTGATTGAGATGCTGTGGAGGGTTTTTTCCCCCCTTCTTTTTTCTTCTTCTTCTCCTTCTCCTTCTCAATTGCACTTTATCGGCAAATCTGTTCCTTCCAGGTGGCCTCCAACTGGAGCGCTTTAAGACTTCATCTTGAGCCGGGCGTGGTGGCGCACGCCTTTAATCCCAGCACTTGGGAGGCAGAGGCAGGCGGATCACTGTGAGTTCGAGGCCAGCCTGGTCTACAAAGTGAGTCCAGGACAGCCAAGGGTACACAGAGAAACCCTGTCTCGAAAAAACCAAAAAAAAAAAAAAAAAAAAAAAAAGACTTCATCTTGGCACACAATTCGGCTTTCTTCTTTGGAATCTGCCAGCACCAAGACTTTCTGATGAAATATATACACCGCTAGAAATGGTGGGCTAGCCCAAGCACAGGTCCTGGGCTAGCCTTTGTCTGCCTGATGCAGTCCAGAAACTAGATGCTTCTATGAAAACTCCCTTGAAATGCTTCGTCCTTTGAGACTCCCTCATGCCTAGCACTGATCTTTTCTGACCAAATATTTTCGAGCATTCTTCATGACTGGTGAATTCACTGAGGGTAAAGACTCTATCTTCCTCTTTTACTGGAGCAGCCATCATGGGTCATGTTTGCACCAAGACCGTGAAGAAGGCAGCCCGGGTCATTATCAAGAAGCCCTACAGGCATCAGGGTAATAACTTCCACACCAACAAGCGCGTGTGTGAGGAGACCGCCATAATCCCCAGCGAGAAACTCCACAACAAGATGGCGGCTCTGTCAGGCATCTAATGAAGCGATTCAGAGAGGTCCTGTGAGAGGTATCTCTATCAAATTGCAGGGAGAAGAGGGAGGAGAGAGAATTGTGTTCCTGAGGTTTTAGCCCTAGACCACGAGATCATTGAGGTAGAATCCGACACCAAGGAAACGCTGAGGCTTCTCGACTTTGGCAGTCTCTCCAACCTGCAGGTCATTCAGCCTACAGTTGGGATGAATTTCAAAACACCACGTGGAGCCGTTTAAATCTGTTCTGTCATATTGTCAATAAACCCGAAAACAAGGGCGCGGGGAGGGAAGACTGTGTTCCTTGCCTTTATATCCCATTTTCTAGAATAGAAGCATACTGAAACTTCATTAAACCAATAAAGGATAGATGAAGTGTCATCTCATAAGCCACCTATACAGTCTAGACAGTATTCTCAAACTCAAACGCCTGCTGGGACTCTTCAGGAAATAGGACAGGGACAAGAGCGGAAGGGCCAGGGGCCACTTGACAGTACACACGCTGTTGGTGCTGGTGTGCTTTCGCTGGCAAGGGATAGAAGTTGATTGAAGGAATGTGAGTTGCCACATCTTCTTAACTTGAAGAAAAGTAAACATATTCTATAAATGTAATTGTATCAAAATACTGGGTAAGCCTAATAAAATAAGTCCGTGGGCCAGGTTTATTTTCAGTGCTGCCAAATCGTGACTTCTGATCCAGAGATCAGCACTTGCCTGGGTCACCCAGAGGCAAAATAGACTCCAATTCAGGTTTTAAGAATTATACTGCAAGCAGGGTGTGGTGGTGCAGGCATGTGATCCCAGCACTTAGGGAGGCAGAGGCAGGTGGATCTCTGTGAGTTCGAGGCTAGCCTGGTCTACAAAGCGAGTCCAGGACAGCTGAGGCTACATAGAGAAACCCTGTCTTGGGAAAAAAAATAATAATTAGACTCCAAAGCATGTTCTGGGGAGAGAGCACCAGATCCGATACTCAGGCCAAAGTGCAAGAGCTTGGCATGAAGGACAGAGGAGTAGTGACCTAGAGATGAGTCTAGACTTATGCCAGGTTATAGTTTTGAGCCGGTCTCAAGTATCTACTTCCAAGCCGGGCGTGGTGGCGCACGCCTTTAATCCCAGCACTCGGGAGGCAGAGGCAGGCGGATCGCTGAGAGTTCGAGGCCAGCCTGGTCTACAAAGCGAGTCCAGGACAGCCAAGGCTACACAGAGAGACCCTGTCTTGAAAAACAAAAAAAAAGAAAAGAAAAGAAAAGAAAATGCACATGATGGGTCGTCACGATTTGGTATCTACTTCCACTGCTAATCCTGGGTCTGTATTACCGCCTCATGGGCAAACTTAATTTTTCATATTCTAATTAAAATTACATTTCTGTCAGTGTGGTTTCTGTCACCGTATAGAATGTGAAATTGCTGTGAAGGACCGCTAAAGGCCACTGGCGGTCTCCGGTCCAGTCCAGACCGCACCACAACGCAGCCCTTGCTCTCTGGCTGGCCTTCCAGCTGCCGACGTGCTCAGTGGCGTCTTTTTAAATTTCAGCGTTCCTGCTTCCCTCTGCAGCATGTGCCCCTCTGCTCTGGGGGTCTTTCCTCTCTTGTTTATTCTACCTGTTTCTTCTTCTAAGTAGTATCTGTTCTCTACTTGAGTTCTATTAGCAGTCCTTGCTCCTTTGGAAAAGATGTGTTTCTTTAGAAGCAGCCTTGACATCATCTCAGGCGTCCTGCTGGCTCTAGTTCAGTTGCTGTGCTTCAAGTCCCCAGCCACTGGCTTGCTCTAACGGTCTCCTTCATGTCGCCCCATTTTGTGCCATGGATTCCACCTTGTTCCAAGTCTTCTGTGAACCGCAGCTGGTTCGTCTGAGGTTTCTTGCTTTCTGACCTGTTCTGGATTCTGTTTTTTTATTCCTTCCGATCTCTGTGCCTTCCATTAGAACTTCTCTCAAATGTCTGACCTACGCTGGTTATCTAACCACACTGAGAACCAAAGAAGCAGCCAGGCCCGCTGAGACAGGGCTGTGACCACAGCCGCTCGGGAGGCTGAGGGCAAGGAGGATCACGAATGCATTCAGGAACTGTCTGTACTACAGAGTGAACTCAAGGTCAGCCTGGGCAACTTAATGAGATGCTGTCTCAAAATTAAAAAATTAAAAAACAAAAAACAAAAGCAAGCAATGGCCTGAGGATGCAGCACCGTAGTTGCACAGCATGCAGAAGGCTCTACATTCAGTCCCCAGTGCCACCTCCCCCAAAGCGAAGCAGTGACGAATAAGCCTTCAAAAACGCCACAGTGCTGCTACAAAGCTCTGTGCATAAGGTGGAGCATTTTTTTTTTTTTTTACTACTGGGCTTCACTGAACAGAAGCTAGCTAGTGTTATTTGGGGACCGCCAAGGTCATTATCTCTGGCGAATTTTATGAGGGAAAAATCCTCTAGTTGCTAAGAGCAAATAAGGGAAGAGGGCTGGAAAACTCGCCATTTACTATGTAGTTTCTTTCGCTTTGTTCTCCTCGTTTTTAGCATTTTTGTCTCTTCCCTACTTTAACTGGGATGAACCCAATCTGTTCTTGTTCAAGCATCTTCCTGGGACTGTCCTTTAGTGCACTCCTAGCAAGCAAGGAGGTCAGGGGGAGGGGAACCAACTTTTAGCTTGCTCTCTACTGCTGTGGGAATAGCACCTTGGAGTAACCAAAAGCACCTTGGAGAGAGAAGGCTTGGCTTTGGATCCAGACCACAGTCCATCCTTGAAGGAAGCTAAGGCAGGAACTCATGTAGGACAGGAACCTGGAGGCAGGAACTGAAACAGAAACCGTGGAGGAGGGCTGCTTGCTGGTGCACTCTCAAGCTGCCTTTCCCACATCTGGCAGGAATACTGCTCAGAGACGGCGCCATCCGCAGTGTCTGGGCTCTCCCACATCTATCATCCATCCAGGAAGTGCCCACAGACTTACCAGACTACCGGCCGAGATGAGGCAAACATCTCAATCAAGGCTCCCTCTTCCCTCTTCCCTCTAGCTTGTATCAAGTTGATGAAACGTAACAACAGATTAACTTATTTCTAAAGGCTCCTTACCTGGCTCCCCACACTGCCTCCTGAAGTGGTGCCTCCAAACTGCAGGACCCCAAGATTACCCTGGACTTATACACAACGCCTCCTTCCTTGCTTTCATGGCCCTTGCTCGTCAAGTCTCAGTTGCAGGACTAATTCGGCTACTCTTTGCGCTTGTAGAGCCTGCCTTTCTGATGTTGGCAGATTCCACCTCTGCCTGCTCTGCTGGGTACTTACCTTCTTCCTTTCAAACCATTTTAGAAGAGCCTCAGTGATGCTGGGACAGATACACGTGCTCAGTCTACCATGCATAACTGCAAGTGCCCTAGAAAATTTAGGTTTGGTTTTTCATGCCTTGTTGGCCTAAGACCCATCTTGCTTAGGCAGGAAGATGGACAGTGGTCATCCTGGCCAATTTCATAATATTACCATGTTCTCTGACTGGCATGTCTACACACATAAACATGTCCTTTGGGAGGTCCTCTTACTTAAAATTTTGCTTGGTGATCTAGGGCATAGACCTGTCACATGTCTTCTCTGGTCCTGATAAAGTATTCTAATGTTTACTTTATTTCTTGATGTTTTAAAGAGGTTCCTGTATCAACAATTTTAACAGCTTAATCTTAGTACAATATCTTTTTTATTCTCCTCCTCCCCCCTTTACCCTTCTCCTCTTCTCCTCTCCTCTCCTCTTCCTCCTCCCCCTCTTCTTCCTCCTTCTCCCTTTCTTTCTTTCTTTCTTTCTTTCTTTCTTTCTTTTTTTGTTTTTTTTTGAGACAGGGCTTCTCTGTGTAGCCTTGGCTGTCCTGGACTTGCTTTGTAGACGGGGCTGGCCTCGAACTCACAGTGATCCACCTGCCTCTGCCTCCCAAGTGCTGGGACTAAAGGCGTGCGCCACCACGCCCGGCTCCTTCTTCTTTTCTTTAATTTGGTTTTTTTTCAAGACAGGTTTCTCTGTGGAGCCCTGGCAGTTCTGGAATTCACTCTGTAGACCAGGCTAGCCTCAAATGCTGAGATCCAACTGCCTCTGTCTCCTGAGGGCTGGGGTGTGTGCCACTACTGTCTAGCTTTGCTTAGCTTCTAAATCAGGCATGTTCATGGCACGATGGCCGTAGACTCTGTTGCTATCAGGAATTATTGGTGGGTAGTGGCATTGGACATTCTGTTTTTGACAATTGGTTCAGTGACAGAGGGGACAGAAGCATTGTGTGGGGCATAAGAGGACATGGTCAAGGTGGCAGTAACAAAATATCAGAAAGTGAGAAATGTTTAAAATTACTTGTGCCAACCAAAGGGTGCCAAAAATAAAAATAACTAAAAAATTAAATACACATTAACTATATTCCCTTCCCTTATTATTTTTCATCCTTTAGTCTACAATCTGCAACATCTGGGGAAGGCTATCATAAATAGTCTCCTATCTACCATTCTGTGTGTTCACATGTGACCCTATACACAATTTTAAGGGATCTTACACTATGTTATATGAGGATAATCTGATTAGTAAAGTCCACTGCGATTTATGGAAAGTAAAGAACACGTGACAGTGGTCCCTTCACTTATAGAAAAACTAAATTTGGTTCCTGTGACTGAAAATGGCATTTATGTAGTTAGAACCACATCCACCTGACAATCAGTGTTTTTCTCCCAAGGCACAGTACCAGGACTTCTAAAGGACAACAGGAGACTGTTCCTTATTCTTTTAAAATAATAATAAAAAATTATGTGTATGAGTGTTTTTACCTCCCTGTACGTCTGTGCAACATGTACGTGCATTGCCTAAGGAGGCCAGAAGAGGGCACTGTGTGCTCTGGGACTGGAGTTACAAATGGTTGTGAGTAACCACGTGTTCTAGGAATTGAACCCAGGTCCTCTGGGTTGAACCCAGTCCTCTTACTGAATTTACCAACAATAAGTATAGGATGAACTTAGCCGGGCATGGTAGCGCATGCCTGTAATCCCAGCATTTGGGAGGCAGAGGCAGGTGGATTGCTGTGAGTTCTAGGCCAGCCTGGTCTACAAAGTGAGTCCAGGACAGCCAAGGCTACACAGAGAAACCCTGTCTCGAAAAACCAAAAAAAAAAAAAAAAAAAAAAAAAGTATAGGATGAACTCTCAAAATAAACATGATTTTTTTAAAGGAGGATTTTTAAATGGGAACAATAACTAGACTAGGCTATTCTGATTGCACTTTGTGTCTCAGTCATAGGATTTAAGGCACAGGACAATCATTTACTTATTACAGGATGTCTTCTCCACTGAAAGCATAGGACCTGATCTTTTCATCTTTGTCATCCCTGTATCATGATTTAGTGCATTGCATAATGTTTATTGAGTAAAATAATAAATAAGTCAAGTACAGCGGGACATGCCTGAACTCACAGCATTCTTATGGTTGAGGCTGCAAGATGGCCAGTTTCAGGCCAGCCTGAGCTAATGGCAAGGTCCAACCTCAAAACAAAGAAAGACATGAAGGAGAAGAAATGGGCAAGGGAAGAGGAGAGAGAAAGCAGAGGAGAGGAGGGAAGAAGAGAGGAGAGGAGGGAAGAGGAGAGGAGGGGAAGGGAGAGAAGAGAAGAGAGAGTGAATGTGAACTCATGGACGGGCAGAAGATAGGAAGGGTAGACCCAGATAATGTGCAGGAAAGTAACAAGCCAAGGCAAAAAATCCTGTTCCTAGTATAGGAAACCATAGCTGATGTATACAAGGGTATACATCTGTTCTGAAACAGATCTTTCTGGAAACCATCGTTCATTGAGCCTACAATAGCAGGTGAGAATTTGGACAAGGAAGCTGAGCCAGCTTGAGAGAGTTGAAGACCACTCCACAGAGTCTGGACTTTAACCTTCAGGAAAGGTGGGTTCTTGGCACAGCTACTGTAGGAAAGGGATTTGGTAAGCAGGGGGCACTAGGAGGATTAACTTGTCTATCCCAAGCACAACAAGCTAGTTGGGGATAGACAAGAGCCAAAGACCTTGGTCAAGAGACTACATCAGGAACTCAGGCGAGGAAGCAGGATGGCTTGGAGGGAGTTGTCAGTAGCAGGAAAAGAGGCAAAACAAAAACAAAAACAAAACAAAACAGAAAAACAGACGCAATAAAAGAAAAGAAATAGGAATGCAACGATCCATTAAAATGAAAATGCTAAGAGGCATCCCATAGGTAAACTGGATCAGGAGACTTGGTTGTCTCCGCATTCTTGGTGCATCCTATGCAAGATTGTTCGGGAACAGATCTGACTGAAAATTAGAAAATGACATTAAAGGGCAGCTGGTAAGTGAATACTGCAATGGAAAATGTTCAGCGGGAGGGACCAACAAACAAAAGGATTCCTGTGGTGGCATTGTTGTAGCTCTAAGCTCTGTAGCCTCCTGAGGACAAGCCCACAAACTGCAGGGGACTTGACTCTCTCCAGGGAACTGGGGGCTATGCTTGACCAGGGCCTCCAGACTGCCAGGAAAGGGAACTATCTCCAATCCTATGAGCCATTGACATCTCTTTCTTGTCTGTGGGTTGTTTGTTTGGTTGTTTGTTTGTTTGGTTGGGGGTTTTGTTGTTGTTTGTTTTTGTTTTTGTTTTTCAAGATAGGGTTTCTCTGTGTAGCCTTGGCTGTCTTGGACTAGCTTTGTAGACCAGGCTGGCCTCGAACTCACGTCAATCCACCTGCCTCTGCCTCCCAAGTGCTGGGATTAAAGGCATGCGCCACCATGCCTGCCATCTGTGGATGTAATCAAATCCAGTATTTGGGGAACTATTGTATTTCGAGCCCTAAAACTTACCAGTTGGTCCTGAACTGTGTAAGATGACAACAATGTCTCTTTTCCTGGGAAGAAAGGAAACAAAAAGGTGGTTATGATCCCAAGGAATTGGAGTTTAAGTGGGAGTTATAGTGCCCCTCTCCCCATATTGGTTTTACTATGAAATAGTTAAGTTAAACAGGTTTGAATAAGAACGGCTTTCCTAGGCTCCTACGTTTGAACGCATCATCACCAGGGAGTGGCACTATTTGAGAAGGATTCGGAGGTGTGCCTTTCGGAGTGGGTGTGGCCTTGTTGGTAAGATTTGAGGTTTCAAAGGCTCATCCTTAGCCCAGTTCTCTCTCTTGGACTGTGGGGGTCAGGATGTAACTCTTCAGCTACTGTGTGCCACCATAACGATCATGGAGTGAACTTTCGAAACTGTGAGCCAGCTCCAGATTAAATGCTTTCTTTTATAAGAGTTGCCTTGATCATGATGTCTGCTCACAGCACTAGCGCAGTGACACTGAGCATTGTGCAAGAACTTTTGCAGTGGGGATTATTATGTTCATAATAAGCATAACCCCCAAATTAGAGGCTCACACCTAAAGAGTGAGTTTAGAGTAGCAAAAATATTATGATGACTTAAAAAAAAACAACAACAACTCACAAGAGCAGCAATTGTGGTTCAGTGGCAGAGTACTTTAGTAGCACGGTAAGGCCTTGGGTTCAATTCTCAGTACAGGAGAAATATCACACACACACACACACACACACACACACACACACACACACACACACAGAGTGGGAAAACAGTACCGTGTGTCGCTTCTAAACTTGAGGCATGTTCAGTTGAATATTCCTTTATGCTCCTCGTTTATCCAAATGATAGGATGCAGCCTTGAGTTTCAATATGTTGGTGGCACATCCTGATTTCTTGAGGCTAAATAAACAACACCTGCATCCTCCAAGTATAGCGTGATGTGTAGTTAAAATGAGGGGGATAATGAACTGTTTGCGGATAGTTGGACTCAAGGTGATCGATGCTCAAGTGAACAAGGTTCAAAGGCATGAGAGCGAATGCCTTATTCCTGCCCTGTTGTGGTTCTTATATCTTCAGTGACATGTCAGGAATGTACCACTCATCATGATGATGCTCTTAGCCAAAATACACTGCAGGAGACTTAGGATCTGATATTACTCTTCAACATTTTTGGCAAAACCCTGAGAATTTGGTGAGGATATTACTGGCCCTGTTTGCTCAGCATGGAGCACCAAGATCATCTATTTTGAACTCTCTTCAAGAATATTTCAATTAGCTGGGTGGTAGTGGCACACACTTATAATCCCAGAATTTGGGAGGCAGAGGCAGGTGGATTGCTGTGTGTTTGAGGCCAGCCTGGTCTACAGAGAGAATCCAGGATAGCCAAGGCTACACAGAGAAACCCTGTCTCAAAAAACAAACAAAAAGAATATTTCAATTAAAATTTAAAGGTCCCTGTTTAATCAATCTCCCGGAGTCGTAAAATAGTATCTTTCCATGGTTGTAGTTCAGCCCTAAGAAGATGACTAGTAATCTTACACCTCTGCATGATGTGTCTCCATCCATGAAAAGCCAAACTATAGACACAGCTCCCATTTTCCTATCTGTTCTTTCGTAAAGATTTTTAATGGTAATTTTATTCCAAACCGTGCACAAACATAAGTACTGCATTAAAGTAAGATGATTTTACTCTGACCTTTACTGAAAATGCCTGTGAAACAAAGCCCTTACAGCTCCTATCACCCACTTCCATACAGACAGAAAAGTCCTTCCGAGCAAAAGTGATGTTTGCATGTACAGCAGCTTTATTGAGCACTCAAGTACAAAGCCAGCTCTCTGCTTTTCACTAGGAATCTGTTCGGGTCCATTTTTATGCACTCAGAAATGTATAGAAATTAAGGGACTATGTAAAACGAGTTCAAG
>NC_140492.1:101537525-101612525 GCF_964271855.1 Acomys minous | reverse complement strand
CTTCTGTCTTTAAAATTCCCTCCGTAAAATGTGATTTTGTAACCAGCTGGCATGTGGAAACAACATGCTTAAGAGATACAGTTGGCCCAGAACTAAATTTCTGCTAATCCTGCTCTGTGTAGATGGGGCATGTTGGTCCTAGGCCACAGAGGGTGGAGGGTAGAGGTGAGTGGGAGAGGACCGGGTTTAAAAAAAAAGAGAGAGAGAGAGAAAGAAAGAAAGTGAATAAAGGCAAAAGCATATTTATACCGTTGAGTCCGAAAATATTTTTCTCCTCCTTGAAAAGAAGACTTAGGCGGGACTTTAATTAGAACCAGTTCTTGATTCCAAAAACCATTTAGGGGAAAAGGAATTTTTTTTAAAAAAAGAAAACTTATTGGGGCCTCCACATCCCTATCATGGACTATTCCAGACATAATTTAAAACGGTGGACAAAAGGGCCAAGAGAGGATTTCAATAGAAGCCCCTCACGCACTGGAACATCCGGGCTGTTTTATTAGCATCAGAAAGGGCGACCAGTCCGGCTTCCACCCGAGCTATTGTTGCCGGGGTGTGTCGCCAGTCCTGTCCTGCAGAAAGCCTTTAGCCCTGATGGCAGATGATTCTCTAAGTGAATAGAGATGAAGGCAGGGATATTAAGTGACTCTATAAAACATCCCGGACACAATTGTGTGATTGATGGAGGACAAAGTGGGAACAGCAGGACATGGGATCCTGGGAGAAGCAGCCTTGTCAATGCGAGAAACCCATCTCTGGAAACAGCTTCTCCGGGAGGAGTTTGCAGTCTATTTGTATGAGTAATCAGCTGGGCCCCCTCTCTGTCAGCCCTGTTTACTCACTGATTTTCTCAACAAGACAACCATTGACACTGGATGGATGGGGCTAATCTGGCGCAGAACTGGCGGCTTCGCAGAGGCTACAGGTCGAAAATAGAGCGCGGTGCCAACTTCACCTCGCCTAATCTAGCGGCTAATATTTATTAGAGCCAATTTATACCGCTGCTCTCTCAAAGAGCAAGGAAGGCCTGGGTGCAATTAATAACAGGGGCGATAACCACAGACAAACAAATAAATAAGGGTTTGTGAACTGTTCGGCTGGTTTTAAGGATGGATGTGACGAGGACAGGGTTGGGTTTACCACCTGGAGCGGGAAAGCAGAGGAAGTCAAGGTGGCCCCGAAGAGGGTGCTGTCTCCCTAGCCAGGCTCATCCAATCTCAGAGCAACAATCGGCTGCAAAGTGGCTTTTGAGCCTACACGAATGTATGTAATTCCACAATGCAGCTAACAGAATCTCTGTACACAGACACCTGCCCTCGCAGGGAGAGGTGCATGCGCACACTCTTGTTGTAAATATCCAGTTTATGCGCATCCCCACCCGCTGAGGGAGACCCAGACTGCAAGGTAGCTCTGCACTCAGAAGCCAAGCCTGCAGCCACCGAGGAGAGTGGCTATCTGGAAGCTAGGAACTGGGAGCGTGAGGATGGATTTAGGACAATGAGGAGAGTAGAGCACTAAGCAGAGAGGTTTCCTTCTATAACCCACGGTTGTCCTTGAGGCTTGCTGGTAGAGATGCTGCCACAGGCCGAGCTTCCTGCGACCGGATGCTTAGCATGATTTTGCAGGGCCAAGGAGGAGAGAAACAGATGAGTGTGTGTGTGTGTGTGTGTGTGTGTGTGTGTGTGTGTGTGTGTGTGTGTGTGTGCGTGCGTGCGTGCGCGCGCGCGCGCTGGGGACGCTTGGTGGGCCTGGAACCCGGGTGGTTATCTATCTAGTCGCCCGCAGGCTGGCTTTGCAAAGGGCTGGTAGGAAGCCGCATTGTTCCTAACTGGGCGCGGCTTCAGCGGGGGCTGAGACTAACACGCTGACCTTACGGCGCGGGCCGGGCCTGCAGACAGCTGGCTGTAGAGAAGGAAGCCCTTTGCCCTCGAGCCCCGGTTTCCCTATTCGCCCTCCTCGACCCCCTCTGGGCCAGCGGGCGCCCGCGCCTTACTAATTGCTCGGCTCCCTTCATGCACACATCTCCACTAATTTTACATTTCTCATTCTGCGGGTAGCTGGAAAGCGGCTCAGGGAATACGGTCCTTTCTCTTAGCTACCGCATGAATACAGTGAGTGGTGGCCATCCAAGCCTTCCTGGCTGGGGGCTTTGGTAAATTAGCAGCTTGGCTGTATAATCAGGCATTCGCCATTGAGGCCACAGTACTGTACGCGCTAACCAGGTGAGATTTCATCATCTAATGGGTTGGGAGGTGTGACCGAGCTGCTAAGTTAGCAATTAAACTTCGCAAATATCATTCGATTGCTTTTTTTTTTTTTTTTTTTTGGACAGGCCACTGCAACATTACCTCAGCTGTTAAAGAATGAAAGAAAACCCTTTCCAAAATGTATACCCAAAGAAAATGATTTTTGTAAAACCCAGTTTGGTATCCAAACACAACGTTTGCATTCTATTATCATATAAAATACAGATTATATAGTTATGGAGTTTTAAATCTGAAGTGGAGGGAGGGCGTGGTAACTGGCTGCTCCAAAGGCACGGGGTGGGGGGGCTGTGGGAGGAGGGGCTGTGTGTAAAATATTAGATAGCATCTAATCTAGGATAGAAAAATGGAGGAAATCATAGAGATTTGTCCCTTTGGGCCTACTGTTTAGATTTATTATTGTATCAAGAACTGGTATCAAAGTGAAAAGGGCAAACACTTTGGTAAAAGGTTATTTCCAGCCTGTAGCAGGCAGCTTCTCTGGCACCTGAGCCCGGAAGCCCTATGCCTCCACCTACAGCTGAAAGGTGTAGCCTTGCAAGATGGGGCTGGCTACAAAAAAAAAAAAACCAAAAAAAAAAAAAAAACCAAACAAAAAACAAAAAACAAAAAACGGTTGCTGTGAATTAGGAGACTCTGGTTTCCGGAAACAGTAAGCATTCTTTTGCTGGTGACAACACTCTGTATCTGTAGGTATGTGGACTATCTATAGGAGAGGAAACAGCACAAGGACTAGTTTTCTCCTGCGCGTTAAGAGCTTAAATGGAAACATAACAGAAAATATTATTAGCTTTATCTGCTGACACCAGGGACATGGGTTAAAGTATTTTTCATTTAATTTGATAGTGAATAAGGCACTTAGAGCACTTGATGATCTATTGATCAAATAGAAGTCAGGTGCCAGCAACAGCTCCTTATTTAATGCCCATTCCCACGATTAAAAAGCCAAGTGAACTTAGGTGGGGGAAACAATTTGCTCAGTAAGTGTTGTCTTATAAAAAGAGTAGAAGCGAGATCCATTCTTTCAACCTATAAATCTCTCCTTGAGCTAATATGAATGACTACGGGGCACGTGAACCTCCACTGAACTGTAAACAGTGTTTTAATGGACAGTAATGGCCCTATGATTTTTAGCTATTGTTCCAAAATGACTACCATGTTTATTGCCATCATTAAAAATGAATTAAAGAGTTATGAAACTCCTCAATAATGAGAACTCCGGCAGTTTATAAGCTCTGGTTCTGTTCTTCCCAGCTCACTTGAAGGGTGGCATCTGCCCAGGATGGCGCAGGCTGGGTGACGCCCACCAGAGACCATAGTTTAGGGAACCCCGGTGTCCACAGCCTTTGTTTTGCCTGATGAGGGCCGGCGGAACTAAGAGAGAGGAAAAGAGAAGAGGGGTTGATGGGGTGAAGGAGGGAACCCAGAAAGCCCTTCCCTCTCCGATGCTTCTGGTGAGGAGGGATAAAAATGGATGACTGCCATGCCTGGGGACTAGGAGGAGACAAGATGCGCCTCCCTGCCGCAAAGTGGCCTCGGCCAGGGTGGCTGTAGGGGTAGGCATGGGATCCCGAGATTGGGTGGGGGCAATCAGAGGCGTGTACTAGGCCCTAACCCGGCCGAGGAAGGCGCTGTGGGATTCGGCCAGGGCAGGCTGCAGACCCAGATGGGGTTGCCAGGCCACTGCCCCGTAGTACCGCGCGATGGCGGCCACTTCACCTCCCCGAAGGCCGGGGAGCCGCTGGGGGCCTCGCAGGAAAAACGGCTCAGCAAAGTTGCAAGCAGCCGGGGCACTCTTCTCCGAGGGGTCTCTGGCTGGAGCCTGCACGTTTCTCTTTGCATTAGCAAAGCCCAAAGTCATCCAGTTTGCTCTAATCACCACAATTAGTCCTGAATTATCACCGGACTCTGACAGACGTTCCTTGTAACTCTCTTTTATTTCCAACAGCCCTAATCAGCCGCTCTCATTACAAACGCTGATTAAACTGCAAATTATCCAGCAGCGGCCCTGTTCCCGTCTACCGGCAGCTCGTTCAATATCAATTAGGGCCGAGCGGCAAAGCCTGCAGCCTCCGAGAGCTTCCAACTGCCTGATAGTGGCACTTATTAGTTTGGAAAACTAGGAAAATACTAATAATCAACAACCAAGGGGAAAGAGGAGGCGACAGAACAAAAGGACCGCAGGAGAATCCCAGGCGTAGGAGCAAGCGCGGGCCTGGCTGCTGCGGGCCCAGGTGCTCGCCCAGCCGCTCACGGTGCGGGAAAGGGGCCCATTTCTCTGGGAGCGCGGGGTCCCTAGAGCAGCCGGGCAGGTGTGGGGACCGTCAGGGCTATTCACAAAGGCATTGGCTTCGGCTCGCGGAGGACGCTTTTGCAAATAATAATCGGATTTGGCTATTTAAAAAAAAAAAATCAAACCAACTTCTAGAACTGCCTTCATCGACTGCTCCTGCAATCCGTTTCCAATAAGCTGTTTAGGCTGGTGCTTAAAAAACATTGACCTTGTCCCGTAAATAAAGTGGGAGCTGATGACAGTTGATTTTATTTACCTATTCTGTCAAATTAGATTTCCACGGCAAAACGCTGCTCGCGTAGACTGCAGAAAGTGCAGCTCTATGGCCCCTCCTCACAGCTGGAGCTGAGGTGTGAACACAAAAGCAGCCTGCCAGCCTCTGGTCTCTGCACACCCCTTCTCTGCCGCCCCCCACCCTTTCTCTGTCTTCTCTCCAGCACCCATTCCGACAGGGCTGATTTAGGCCAGAGAAACGGGTCCCATCCCTCAAAGGCAACCAAGCTTTGCTAAGAGGCAGCACTTGCAGATAGACCCTGTTGGGTTTTTAGGAGAGTCTGCAGGCTGGGCCATAACTGCCATCCCCCAGGCAGGGGCAGGCTCTCTTGAAGCTCTTTCTTCCCATTAGATGACCCCTCCCCCATTAATGAACAAAACCCAAAAACAAGACAGGAGTTGGCTTATGTCTCTCTAGATTGGGCAGTGGGGCGGTATTTGAGGGTTTATACACCGTTCCTAATGTGGATACCTTTGTTTATACCAAAAAACTACCGTTTTCACTGCTGGGGCTGACTGCCTTTGAGAAAGAAGGTAAAGTGTGCACTATTAGAGACTGCCAGGCTTAGTCTGTTCTATGAAAAGCCTTCCTTTAATTTTTTGGGCTCTTTCCTATACTTGGAGCAAGCTTATTATAATTACACTTTAGAATTAAAACGCAGGCAAGAAGAGGGTTTCGTTCCTTCTTTGAACATGACTGACGTGTTTTCCCTTTTTTGCATTGACAGCCAGGGAGCTCAAAGCTACATCTTCAGCAAACCTGCTCTGTGAGAAAAATGAACCATTCATGTCCCTTAAACCCCTAGGCCTGCTTTTTGGTGAAATAAGAAATATCTGACAGAAAAAGAAGCTTTATAAATTTACCACATATATTTAGTTCTGGCAGTTTGCCATCCAAATTATGGGAGAGATGCCTTTGATTCTAAGAATATTTCTGCCCTTTTTTCATTATTGGTGATGGCGCCTGGATTCTCTACAAATTTACAACCCCTCCCCTAGGCCAGGACTTCACCTTCTGCCCAAACTTCGAAAATAAGATCTTCAGCAAGTCCTCCAAACACTGAGGCTTTCAGTACACCTCAAACCACTCCTGAGGTAACCTTCTGGAATGGCTACTCTCGGTGTCACTCAAATGCTATTTTCTTCTCCCTACACATTTTGTTCTCTTGAAACTTTAGAATGTCTGCTCAGAAGCTAACTTTCACTTGCTGTTGCACGTTTGCAGACATCCTCAAATTTATCCTGCTTAAGAGCATGCTATGGAGGGGGCTGAGAATATAGCTCAGTGGGTAGAGGGCATGCACTGGGCATGGTGGCACACACAGACGTTCCAGGTCATCTTTAGCTATAGGGTATTTGAGACCAGGTTATGATATGCGAGGCCCTGTCTCAAAACATCAAATAAAAACATACTCTGTGCCAGGCACTTGCTAAAATGTTCCCATTACCTCCCCGACCCCCGCAGCGACCCTCTGGCATAGGCACTGTGGCTGTAAAGCTTAGAAAATAAGGGGCATATAGTAGCTTATAGTAGCTTTGAGAACCAGCTTGCATTCTGCCTTCAAGTATTTGGCTCCTCCAGTTTCTAAAGAGAAGGAACTATTTTTTTTCTTCTTCTTCCTGTTTTGCCCTCTCTTCTATTTCACGTAATAGGAAATCAGGATAAACACTCTCGGAGTACCTGATTTTCAAAAACCTATAACCCCACCCCAATACACATGTGACCCTAAATAACATGGCTTTGATGGTGAGACTCTCTACTCCAAAACCCCAGTGAAAGTAGACTCCTCATTCTCCATTTCCTGACTGGAAAGGAGAAGTGGCCTCCCTCTTGTCCTTCCTCTTATAATTAAACTGACCTGGTGGCCACTAATAGCCAATAGTCATTGGGCCTAAGAAAGAAAACACAGTTCCTTGAGATCCTCTTCTATAGGACAACACCCCAGGAACCTCAGGACAAAGGACCTTCAGCTGCACCCCCACTGCCACATTTTGGAAGTCAGCCTTCTTAACCAAATAACCATCTCCAATGAGCTTTGTTCAAAAGACAGAATAGAGAGGCTGGCTGGAAAGGCGGGGGGTGGGGGGGTGGGGTGGGGGTGGGGTGGGGGGGGCATAAGGCTGCTATATTGTCTGTAAAAGCTGAAAACAGTCCCTCCGTTCATTTAACAGTATTGATGGGAAAAGAACTTTGCCCGGATGCCTGAGAGCACAGATTAAAGCCCCAATCTCAATGAGCCAAGCCTTATTTTGGATATTTTAAAATCTGATTTTGTGTCCCGTCATGAGAACCCTGAAAAATTACCTCCCATCAAGACATTTTAAAAATTGCCTTTCCTCTGTGAAACTGGAGAATAAAGATGCTTTTAGCAGTAAAAATAGAGTACAGAATAGGGCCTGTGTTTAAAAATACTGCTGACAAAGACACATTAAAAACGGAGAAGAAGAACGCTATTGGCAGTGGCAGAGTTGATCCTCCTTGTCTGAACCTTTGGTGTACTGACGTCTAAGAGGCCATTTCTACTTACATGGTACAGTTAGAGGTTATTGTAACCATCTCAGCAATAGACGGGAACTCAGGTGGAACTGATATGTGTGATCACTGATTGATTACCTGCCTGCCTGATAGTGTGTAGTTGAGTGAACTCGTTTCCTTTACAGGACGGAAAGATTCACAAAGTAGAAGGTGCAGGTCCTTAAATTACATGAAAATTAATGCTAAGGATACAGTGATGAATCTCTGCGCATATATATGCACTTATTACAAGAATGGGTATATCCGCGTTTAAGATTAAAAACTCACAGCTACTGCAGCCCATATTTACAACATAGATAAAAGGATGTCATTTTTAGCATGAGAGAGAGAGAAAGGCAGAGAGACAGGGAGACAGAGACAGACAGACAGAGAGAGAGAGAGACAGCGAGACAGAGAGACAGACAGAGAGAGACAGACACAGAGAGAGACAGACACAGCGAGACAGAGAGAATAATTTCTTCCCTCCAAGAGACTGATCTTCAAACTCTTTTAGACTCCTTGGCCCCTCCCATCGCTTCTGACTTTAATCCATAACCATTCTCTTCAAACACGACTTTCTGGGTGGGGGACTCTTCCTGCATCTTAGCTGTGTTATCTGTTTTCTTGGAATCCTGTTCCCTGAATGCTGCAGCATTAAGACTGTCTTTTTCATCGTCTTATCCCAGGAGCTGGCAACAATAATAATGACTGTTGCACGGGGAACCCCGCTGAGAACAGTGAAGCTATGTGCAATTGCTTCGTGGCGAAAAGCTTGCTCTTGTGAGATGGCCCTGGGGTCCCCTAGCTCAGCCTAATGGAGTGCACACAAGGAAGGTCTAGCCTGGCGTCAGACGGCGGTTGCACGTGGCAAGGCTTGGTTCTGTTTGCTGTTACACTCCATGAGAGCAAGATAAAGCTAGGCTTGAAATACCATTCTCCTTGGCCTTTGCTGGACCCCACTGCTTCCGCGGGTCTTTCCAGCGTTTGTCTGATCACCATATCGATTGGCCATCATGCATTCATGTTGGTCATATGTTGACCATCCCATGTCAGGGCCGGTGACACAGCTCCCTAGCACAAAGTTCTACACCTTTGCTTATACCCTTGTTCACTATAATCAGTTTTTCTACCCAAACCAGGCTCCCTTGTCAATGGCAGGTGGCTCCGCCCTAATTCTTACTTCTTCAGCACCGGGTGTCTATGATAAGCTGGTGTGCCCAGGAGGAGCGGTAGATCAGGCTTAGTCTGCAGGGTGATGGAGAGGTGGTTGAGATGGGATGAAAGCCACAGACCTGCTGGTCAGAAAAACGCCTGTGTGCACACCCGTGAGAGGTTATACACACAGTTTTGTAGATACTGGTATGGGTTTGTAGTTCTAGCAAAAGGCCTATGAAGCCCAAGCTAAAAATCCCCCTCCCTCAGAGAGAGGCCCCGAGCCTTTGTTTACCCTGGCACATTCCCCCAGACCTAAAGCTGTCCGCACCACTCAGAAAAACAGAGGCTGAGTTAAATTTTTCTCAAATTCCTTCCAAAGCCAGGCAGAGCCACTGTGTGCCCGCGCCTCCTCCTCCTCCTTCCCCGCAGGGAGCAGTGTCTATTTTCCCTCCTGAGCACCGTTGTGCCCGTCTGCGTCACGTTCCTCCTGCCGGTCGCTTCACAGAGGTGGCTACCCTCTCCTAAAGCAAAGGCATGGCCCGAAGGCTACGTTTTCACCAACACTTTAAAGGCTTTGCCTAAAAGGAGATCTTGAACAATGAGTCTTTTTCCCTTTCTATCTCGGGCAAACTGATCACAAGTACCGAACTTCCTGTAAAGCACTTGGAACACATCACAACACCCCGAAGTCAGGTCACTGTGGACTTCAGATGGGGACCCCGCCCTTCAAGCCTTAGTGCAGGGGCCTAAAACATTTGGTGTGTGTGTGTGTGTGTGTGTGTGTGTGTGTGTGTGTGTGTGTGTGTGTGTTACCAGAATTGAACCAAGGTCCCATCTGCTTAGGTAGGCAAGCACTCAACCACTGAGCTATGTTCCCAACCCACATTTGAGATTTCTACATTAAAAAAAAAAAGTTTCAAAAACAAAAACAAAAAGTTTCCTGTCTTAGAACTAAGCAGAACTCTGAACAATTCTTTCTTAAGATGCCTGAGCTGGTGTATTTTCAGACAATAACCATATGGATTTTAAATATTATTTGTTTGTTTGTTTGTTTTCTTTTTTTTTTGTTGTTGGTTTTTTTTTTGTTTTTTGTTTTTTGAGACAGGGTCTCTCTGTGTTAGCCTTGGCTGTCCTGGACTCACTTTGTAGACCAGGCTGGCCTTGAACTCACAGCGATCCGCCCGCCTCTGCCTCCTGAGTGCTGGAATTAAAGGCGTGCGCCACCACGCCTGGCTTGTTTGTTTGTTTTCTAAGACAGGGTTTCTCTGTGTAATAGCTCTGACTATCCTGTACTAACATTATAGACCAGGCTGTGATGGCCTCAAACTCACAGAGATCTGCCTGCCTCTGCCTCCTGAGTGCTGGGATTACAGCTCAGAGGCACCGTGCCCACGTGTGTCTGGCTTTTATTCAGGATGTGAACTCAGAGGCTCATGTTTGTCCAACAAGTATCTTATATACTGAGACATCTCCCCAGCTCTAGAGTGGACTTTTAATTAATAAGATAGTAACTACAATAGTTAACTTACTAATCACAGCTTACAGCACAATTAAGTTACTAATAGTTCATAATAATACTGAGGAGAAAGCATATGGACTTTGTAAGCTCTTTTTAAAAATATAAGCTTGGGTTTGAACGCTTCTGTGTATTTTAAGAATAAGCAAATGAATAACATATTCACAAGAATACTTCATGTTTACTCTGTTTGGAAATTCTTACCCCTCAGGGTCTGCTTTTTCTCTATTTCCATCCTTAGCAGCAGGGAGGAGAGACAGTTTGGTGCCTCAGATCTCTCTAGGAAAGTAGGACCAAGTCACTCCACAACTGCCGGAAGAAACAAATTTGATTTCTGGTGAATCTGCTCCCGGTGGCTCATTTACCACGTTCTTCATCCCTTCAGTTTGGGGTCCAGGATCTGTTAATGGGGTCTTCGGTTCCTAAGTTCCAAACAACATTGACCCCTTAGTTACCTGAACTGTTTCTACTTACAAACCCTTAGGAAGCTTTATATGGCCCCAGGCATTTTAAAAATAGACAAACCAAATGTTTACTGATAATAAATAACCAAGAAATTCATTTTAAGACAGTTTGGGTATATATATACATAACTTTACCATTTAATAAAAATAAATTTGCTCGCTAGTGAGGTAAATGTGGTTATATATTTTTATAAAGAATTAAATTGCACGGATATCGCACACTACAGTATGTAGCACGGCAACTTTCCCCAGAATTTATTGATATCCTGATTTTGTAACCAAGTGTCAATGCTGAGAACACTGCTTTACATAAGTACATAATGCAGGTCTGGCAAGATGGCTCAGCAGGTAAAGACAATTACCTCTGAGCCTGACTACCCGAGTTTAAAGCACTCATATGGTGGAAGGAGAAAACTGTTTCCCACAAGTTTTCCTCTAACCTCCGTATTCACACCATGTCACATATGCTCCTACACACATGTATACACAAGTAAATAAAAGTGTAATAAAATGTTTAACCATACCAGACGGGAGAAGCATGTTTAGGACCATTTCAGACATTGTTCAAAACTGTTCCCTAATCCAAATTCCTTTGATAATTTCTTTTTTGAAACTCATCAGAGGGGCTGGAGAGATGGTTCAGCGGTTAAGAGCCCTGGCTGCTCTTCCAGAGGTCCTCAGTTCAAGTCCCAGCAACCACATGGTGGCTCACAACCATCTATAATGTGATCTGATGCCCTTTTCTGGCATGCAGGTGTGCATGCAGATAGAACACACACACACACACACACACACACACACACACACACACACACAAAAGAAAATACATTAAAAAAAGAAACTCAAATAGTAGTTTTTAAAATCAATTCTCCCAGTGAGATGGCTCAGCTGGCAAAGGCACTTACAGCCAATCTTGACAACCTGAGTTCAGTTCCTGGGACTCACAATGTAGAAACAAAGAACTGACTCCTTCCCTGAAGTTGTTCTCTGACCTTCACAAGCAGGCATGCATGCACGCATGTGCACAAACATGCACAGACACACATGTGCACATACACTAAATATAATCTTAAAAATTTTTTTAATCTTAAAAATTTTAAGTTAATAAAAATAAAATAAAAACAATTTTAATATAATACAACTCAAAGATATGCCAATTTGAGCCATGCTGAGGAATGACAGTAGAAAAATATTCAAATACTAGATTCAAATATTTTCTACAATTAGATTATTCTCTTTCTGTAAGGGCAGAAGACTTTGTATGGATTGTGCGTAAAGCACTGCAATTCGCAATGTATGACAGATGGCTTGAATCTGAGCTAAGGTGTTTCAGGCAGGTGTGTGTGGCATATAGTGTGCAAAGCTCAAGAGTGCTTGTGCTGTGTGCTCAGACCCAAGGCTTCTGTGAGGTTGTGTGATGGACGTAACATGGGCTCACGCTGGGGGAAGCACCTCAAGTTCACTGTTCATTTGATCTGGGTTCATTTTTTGGTTATTGTGATCAGAAGGCTCCAGTTGCTGCATCTTCCGCAGTTTCCACATTGGTTATACACGGGGGTCACAGCCAACAACAATTCAAAAAGCTGTGATCTCGTAGATGGATTTCCTTCTTGTTCGGTGAGTCTAAGCTTTTGTCTTCCTGTCAATGAAGTTTTCAGGGAGCCAGTTCTGTTTCTACAGCTAAAGTCTTAGTGTTCCTTCAAGAAATCTGTTTCATTTTCTTTCTTTGTAGAAGGTGTCGTGCTATGCTGCTCAGGCTGGCTTTGAACTCGTGAGTCTC
The DNA here is from genome assembly GCF_964271855.1 of Acomys minous. Taxonomy (NCBI): domain Eukaryota; kingdom Metazoa; phylum Chordata; class Mammalia; order Rodentia; family Muridae; genus Acomys; species Acomys minous. The sequence continues at coordinate 101,600,268 of NC_140492.1, read as the reverse complement.
TCTTCTCAATTTCTTGGTGGAATTATAGGAATCTGCCCCCTGGCCCACATACTCAGGTAGCTCTTGCTGAGCACAGACACCGTTAGCCCTAGAGCTATGGGGAAAAGCTAGACAGCAAGTGCTTATATCAACATTTTAATGTCAGGCAGTGATGAAAGAAACTTAAATGGGTTGATTTGATAGAGAGTGGGTCGTCAAGAAGTGGCCAGGGACTAGGTGACATCTGTGCCATGATTGCTCTAGGGTCAGCTGGTAACAGTCTGGGAAGGACCTATGAAGTGCCATGTTCTTGGTACATGCTTAGACCAGAAGGAAAACTGTGACTGGGTTTTATAAGCAAAGCAGGGAGCGGCAAGAGTGAGGTCTGTGTGTGTGTGTGTGTGTGTGTGTGTGTGTGTGTGTGTGTGTGTGTAGGAGGATCACTAACAGAGGGCCAACACAGAAGCAAGGAGCTAATTTGGGCATACTCTGGAGCAATGGACATGCTGGTGGTGGTGGCGGCTTCATAGGGAGATATTTCAAGACAGGGGACATGGTAAGTTTAGGTTACATTTTGGAGGGGAATTATTAGATATGGAAAGTAAGGAAGGGAGGAAGAGGAAGGCGACTTCAAGATCTTGATTCTGAGCTAGGTCTTTCCTTGAAATGGGAAGGAAAGGACTGTTGATGAGGAAGTAGTGTATCTGCAGGATCAAGCAGTTTCTTCCTCCTCTTCCTCCTCCTCCTCCTCCTCTTCCTCCTCCCCCTGTTCCTCTTTTTTTGAGGCAGAGTCTCACTATAATGTCTTAGCTGGCCTGAAACTCACTATGTGGACCAAACTGGCTTCAAGCTCACAGAGATCTGCCTGCCTCTGCCTCCCAGTGCTCGGAGCAAAGGCCTGTGCCATGCCCACCTCCAAACCCAAGGGTCGAACCTACTTTCCTGTAACCTCAGACCTAGGTCTTTTGCTGTGCCTCTCTGTGCCTGGCATTCCTTCCCCCTCAGCGAACTGCCAAGATGTCTGGTGTTGCCAGGCCCCACTTCTTGTTGGTACACGTGACTTTTTAGCACTGTGTTATACACACACACACACACACACACACACACATGTGGGTAAGTAAGTTTTCCCTACACAAGCCAAGTTTCAGCAGAGACTGGCAATGGGTTCCAAGGGCCTTGTTTTTCATCTTATTCCCCCTTGCAAATTGTCATACCTCTCTGGGCTTTGGCTTCCTTGCTTATAACATGGTTCTCAACATGGGGTCCCTGGATACGTAACACCAACGTTACTTGGGAGGTGGTGATAAACACAAACGCTGGCTCTCCTTACCTGTGTTCAGTGCATCAGCACCTGGAGAATGGACAGAGACCTATGGGAACAAGCCCTGTTGGTAAGTCTCAAAATTCAGGCCAAGTTTTGAGAGCCACTGAAACGAAATTCTCTCAGGTCCCCTCCAGTGCCGGCAGTCTCTGAATCCATTATCTTTCAATCTGACTGTATGATGTAAGTGATTAAAAAAAAAAATCTTTAATCAGGTTTTAAGACCATGGACAGTTCAGGAAAATGAAAGAGGCAAATTCTGAAACAATACATTTCTTATTTAATTATGTAGTTTCTCCAAACACTTATTTAAATTCCTCCTTCCTCAGCCATAATACTTTTAAAGAAACTTTAATGAAAAAAAATTCCCTCTGAGATTTATCACAGCGGAGTTGTACATCATCTTAGTGAGTGGTTGAAAACTGCTGAACAGGTGTAATAATGCCTTTGGGATTAAATAATTATAACAGGATTACATCTTCATAATGACAGCCAAGGAGGGTGCAGCTCTGGCTGCCACCACGCTTGGCGTTAGAAGGACGGTGACAGTTGAGTCATTGTGGCTGTGGCCTTCCGGGTTGGAACACCATGTTTGCAGATTGCCTACAATGAGCTCTGCTCATGTATGCATTTGTAAAAGACATGTTAACAAGAGGACAATTTTGTGTATGAGTATTTGTGTGGTGAACTTTAAGGTGTATGACTTTGTGCCTGGGGGTGGGAGGGATTGCCCAGGAGTGAATGTGTGGAGCTCTGAGGTTAACCTTGAGTGCCTTCCATCACTCTACCTTATTTTTGAGACACTGTTTCTTGGCAAATCTGGAGTTCTTTGCTTTGGCTCATCTAGCTGGCCAGCGAGCCCTTATCTGCCTGTCCCTCTCCAGTGCATGCTGGAGATTTGAACTCAGATCCTCGTGCTTGCACTGCAAGCACTTTTTCCAGTGATCAGTCTTGCCAGCCCTGGAGCACTATTTTACAACACAATTTGCTTAACTTCATGTCTGTATTATACTAGAAATCACTTAGCTAATTTAACCAATTATTTAATTTAATCAATTTTCATTAACTGAGCTAAAATAAAGCCAAACATCACTCAACTCAGTGAAGGCCATTTGCTTACCATCAACAAGATAAATCTAAAACTCTGGGTGCTTTTTGTTTCTATCAGGTCTAGGGCAGTATGGGGTTTATGAAAAAAAAATCTAGAAAGGTTCTTAATATTTGCACGGCCCCCGGAAGTAAAACAAGACCACCTGCAACTCATGAGTTCTCAAAGTGTACTCCAGAGAATCCGAAGTTGCTGTGTTGCTCTTTTTAACAGGCAAGTATGCTGGTTTACATGTATTATTCCAACCCCAAGGACTGTGAAGCTGGCCTAAGAGATGAGTCTGATGGCCGATTTCAATGATTAGTCTGATTGGCTGGTAAGCCCCTTGGGTATCAATGAGGCATGCCTTTTAATGTGTCTGTGTAAGCTTTTCTAGAGGTAGATGGAACAGGGATAGGCTTGCTTGACAGTCGTGAGTGGAACCATGCTGTGGGCTAGGGGCTTGGACGGAATAAATGTGTGCAAAGGAGGAAGCCAGCCTGAGGGCCAGCATTCCCCCTTCTTTCCTGTTCTATTAAGATGTGAAGAAACAGAGGTGGTCATGGTGGTATGTAGAAGAATGCTGAGTGAATGTATCAACCGTCAATAAAGCGCTGTTTAGCCAATCAGCTGGGCAGAAGGACAGGAAGTGGAAGGCGGGACTTCCTGGAGGGGAGGAGGAAAAAGTTGGACGGTTGGAGAGGGAAGAGGTTTTGGACAGTTGGAGGAGGACGGTGGGAACTTGACATGGATCGTCCCAGGGGTCAAAGTGGCAAGTGCTTTGAATATATGTATGTTATAAGGCTTAGAGTAGTTTGTTTAGTTTACTAGCAGATTAGAATCAGTTCAGACTCTGCCTGTCTGGCAGCTTTAAAGTACGTTTCAGTCTCCCTGTGTCAGTTATTTGTTTTGTAGGCCTAACAGATACAAAATACTGTAACAGTGCCGCAAAACTTTAATCCTAGCACTGAGGAGGCAGGCAGATCGCTGTGAGTTCGAGGCCAGCCTGGTCTACAAAGCGAGTCCAGGACAGCCAAGGCTACACAGAGAAACCCTGTCTGGGGTGGGGGTGGGGGGAGGGGGGGAAGATACCTCCTACCTCTTTTACATTGCAGTTGGTCATACCAAGAGGCACAGCAGCTGAAACAGTTGTTGAAAGATTTTACCCCCCCCCCCCCAGGATCTCTGAAGATGGTTGTAAATGTCTTATAGATTACAAAGTAAGGTTCAGTCAGGGTCTGTACTTGCTTCATGGGGTGAGTATGAAAAATAAAAATAAAAATAAAAGATTTAGACTTTTCAGAACATGGGGGAGAGAATGAAGTCCACAGAGGCAAATGTTTACATTGTTTTTTCCCTTCGGGGCCTTTACGTTCTCTTACTTTATGCTTTGTTTTCTAAACCATCAACTGAGGAAGACCACAAAAAGGCAGAGCCGAGGGGTCGTGGGGTCCAACGCCTTTAGTACAGGCAGATCTGTTGTTTAATTACATCAGTTTCTAAAAAGAAATATAACAGGATATTAAGTGTGTGTTCTGGTTGATGCTGAAGCCAGAGGAGATGAGACACTCGGAAACGCTACATCACATAGGCCAGAGGGTTTCCACAGTTTATGGAAACATTGGAGGAAAATGAAGATTATTACCTGTGTTTTATGTTGGCTGTTGATGAGTGAACAAGGGATTGCTGTGATGCACCCATTGGTTTGTGAATCTAAAGGTGTTCAGAGAGTGTCACAAATCACTTTGATGTCCCTGAGAAGGAGATTTTTACCTCTGAAGCGCCGATTAATATTACAATAAATAAATAAATAAAGACGTTTAGCTTGATAGCTCCTGGTTGTCTATGGACCCGTGTTTCCTGATACATAGCACCCTCTTCATTGCAAAGCCGGGATAACTCAGACCCGTGAAACCGGCTCAGGATGCATTGTCTTTAGATTAATATATGTAAAACATCTCGTTGGGAGGCAGCAAAGAGTCAGAAAAAAATCACCCCACTCCTGGCTTGAAGATCTGTTCTCATTTGCGAAGGTTATAGGGATTTGATATAAGATGGCGCGATCATTTTCCCCCCCTGAGCCCAATATTTGTTTATGGCCCATTCAGAAAAGAGGCGGCAAAGTCACAGAGCTACTAAGTATTTATCACCTGCTGTGTGTGAGTCTGAGGTCAGCCTGGGTCTACCGATTCTGGGCTTTTTCTCTTACCTGAAAGTGGGTGTTGCTTAGAAGGCGGTTACCTAACAATTGAGATGTAATATGAATAAATTAATTAAAAAAAAATAAGGAGGTTACTGGAGTGGTGGAATAGGAAGCCTTGTGCTAAGAGCCCCCTTGAACTCGTCATATTTCCTCCCAGGAGCAGCCGTAGTTAAAGAACAGACTAATAGAATTTCTTTTGTTGTTGTGTGTGTTTTGGGTTTTTTGTTTGTTTGTTTTGTTTTGTTGTTGTTGTTAGTTAGTTAGTTAGTTTTTTGAGACAAGGTTTCTCTGTGTAGCCCTGGCTGTCCTGGAACTTACTCTGTAGACAAGGCTGGCCTGGAACTCACAGTGATCTGCCTGCCTCTGCCTCCCAATTGCTGGGATTAAAGGGTGTGCTGCCGCTGCCGCCGCCGCCGCCCCCGCCCCCGCCGCCCCCGCCCCCGCCGCCGCCCCCGCCCGGCCACCGCCGCCGCCACCAGGCTAACTATAATAACCACAGATCCATCTACTCCTGCCCAGGGCCCTGCATGAGTATTGACTCAAAACAGTACAGTCAGTTGAGACTAGAGCCAGTCTCCCAGATGGGTCTGTGACAAAGAGAAAATTAACTAACTCACCATCTAAACCCACCACCACCACCATTTCCCCAAAGTGGTCCTTAGAAAGCTTGGATTCACAAGCAGTGAACAAAACTCAGGCCCCACAAAAGCAGGGTGCTTTGGTGGAAAGCGTTTAAGAGGCAGCCGGCAGAGCTCACGCTCTTCTTTAAAACAGCATCAAACAGGTTTCTGGGAAGCGGGGTTCCTTGTGCTCTTACTTGGAGTTGGTGATTGGGAATTGCTGGCATGAGATGCTGCTGCCCCCCCAAATGTGCTCAGCGATGTTATTTTGAAAGAGGAGGGTTCCCTCGGGATTTAGTGATTTGTCAATGCTGTAGTGTGGATCTTAAGTGTCCCCTCAAAGGCCAGTGTGTTAAGTGCTTGTTTGTGAGAGAGACGCTACTTAGAGGCAATGAAAGTTGGGGTTTATCAGAAAGGGAATTAATGGAAATCTTGCCCCCACTCTTTCCTTGTGTGCAGTCCCCAGCTCTGCAAGACATGTGTCTGCGTGAGCATGCAAACAACAGACTTTGCAAATTGTTTCAAAAGGGTTTTCCTGTGTGGGTCTGAAGCAGTTTAACAGGAAGATAAAGGAAGGGAGCTCACCCAGGGCTGCTGCTTCTACCCTTTCTCCTCCTCCTCCTCCTCCTCCTCCTCCTCCTCCTCCTCCTCCTCCTCCTCCTCCTCCTCCTCCTTCTTCTCTCTCTCTCTCTTTTTCTCTTTCTCTCTCTTCAATTATTCCTGCAATAGAGATGTGGAAAAGAGACAATATAAAGTACGTTAGCTGTGTCTGGGGCTGTGAGTTGAATGTTTTCTCCAAGCGACTCTTCTAGGTGCCCTTTGGGAGCTAGTAATACAAGATAAAAAGAAACAAGAAAACAACCTAAGTTGCAAAACCTCAATATTTCAAAATAATAGAAAGAAGGAGAAAGGGGCTCATTTTGGTGAAAGGAATGAATTCTAAAATCCTTCAAAAGGCTGCAGCTTTTACTCTGAAGTTTAGTACGTTTTACAAAGCCATAAATGGGCACCTAATGACCTAAATGAGGTAAGTTAATGAAAGAATCAAGATTCACAAGAAGCCTACATTATATAATTATGTATCATAAAATAGGAAAGCTTTTTGACATGTTACAATTCATTAGGTGACCCAGGAATTGAAGATACATTGAAGTTTTAGTTTGAAAGAACAACTGACTTCAGGCAAAGGCCTTATGTATAGTAGGTGTTCAACAAATGCACCATTAAGTGAACCCGTGAGCCAGTCAGTAAATTCAACTCACTGTAGGGTGATGTCACGCCCGGTCCCCACTGAGTCCTTCATGATCTTGCCCTCTAAGGATATGTGGTAAAGAAGCCAAGAGTGGGAAGACGGCTTCATGCTTATCAGTCTTTGTTTCTTTAAACACATCTGTAAAACATCCGTAGAAAAACTATCAGTAACAATTGATGACTTGATGACTAATGTAATTAAGAATTTGTGCTGGGTGCGGTAGTGCACGGCTGTAATCCCAGCACTGGGAAGGCAGAGGCAGGTGAATCTCTGTGAGTTCAAGGCCAGCCTGGTCTACAAAGTTAGTCCAGGACTACATAGAGAGACCCTGTCTTGAAAAAACAAAAACAAAACAAAAGAATAGGTAATTTAAGAAAATTTCTAGCTGGGTCTGGTGGTGCACACCTTTAATCCCAGCACTTGGTGAGGCAGAGGCAAGTGGATCTCTGTGAGTTTGAGGACAGTATAGTCTACAAAGCAAGCCTAGGACAGCCAAGGCGACACAGAAATACTGGCTTGGAAAAACAAAACAAAAAAAGAATTTCATCAGGAAATTCCACTTGAAGTGTGAACAGGGGAACTGGGAAGGGCGGATGCAGAAAAGCAAGGACGTAATCAGAGCGATTGGTAATTTCCCAGAACTTAAGTGCTGCCCGGGAGCTGTAGGAAACATCGGCAGCTGGGTTAAACAGACCAAAATTTAGAAGCTGAGCCAAAAGGAAGACACTGTCCGTTAGATCTTTCTGGATCGTGCTTCAACACCCTGCTCAGAACCGGGAACACAGCACTTACTGATAGGCCAGAATTCTGAATAGAAGGGCCTTGTCATTCTCCCCTCTGATATTAACTGGAAACCATCCAAAACATTACCTCAAGTAAGATCTCCTTCTGTAGTCTTTTTCACTCGCCAGGGACTCGGGTGACTTTCTAAGCCCATACCATACCTTAGAATCAAGATCAATACTGAATTAGCAGACATGGCTAAGGATAACTGGGGGGGAAATAATTAACAAAATTAAGGAGGATTTGCACCACTGGGAGCCATAAAAGTTATTTTATGGGTCCATGTAAATGTAATAAAATCTCTGTCTGTGCCACATTTAATTTCACATCAAAAAGGTCCCTGCAGATAGCCTGTGAGATCATTTCACTAAAATTGAGTATGTCTCTGCTTTTTCTAAGAGAAAATGCTTACTCTGCCCAGGAAGTTCTGTTTCCCACAGAAAAGGAAACCCTGCCCTAACCAATCATAGGCAGGGTTTAATGGGAGCGCCTCAAAGTAGGCGATATAATTAATTTTTATTAATAATAGCACTTTCTAATTGGAAGAGGCAGGACATAATAAATCAGAAGGCTGCTTCCAAATATGACACATAGTTTTTCAAATAAAATCAAATATTGACAAGAGTGGAGTACAAAAAGGACGGTGGATTCTCTACGTGCTTCTTTAAGGATACGGTCTTGCTGTGTCGGCCAGGTTGGCCTCGAACTCAGAATCCTCCTGTTTCAGCTTCCTTGGTGTGCTTTTACAGGTGTGTGCCACCATGCCCAGCTGATAACAACAGTTTTAAGTTTAATTCATTAATGCAATCTAGGGCCTCACACATACCAGGCAAGTCTGGGAGCTGCAACCCCATTCCACGACATTCTTAATATGTTATTTATTTTTACTTATTTATTTATGTGTTTATTTTGGTTTTTGAGACAGGGTTTCTCTGTGTAGCCTTGGCTGTCCTGGACTCACTTTGTAGAGCAGGTTGGCTTCGAACTCACAGAGCTCCACCTGCCTCTGCCTCCCAAGTGCTGGGGATTAAAGGCGTGCCCCACCACCCCCAACCCTCTTAATATATTATTATAACCTAGTTTTAGCAGGTCGTTTGAATATAATTTGCACACCTTCCAGTTCACCCATTTAAAGTAACTCAGTGAATTTTAATATATTCAGTGTTGGTCAAAGATCACAATAAATCTTAGGACATTTTCATCACTCCAATGATAAACACCAACCCCATTATGCCCATTAATACCAGCTGCATCTTAAACCTCGTCTCATTCTGCTTCAACACTTCCAACCCTAGGCAAGCCACCAAGACCAACTCGGTGTGTTTCATGTAAGTGGAATCAGATAGGAAGGATGTGGCCTTTTATGACTGGTGTCTTGCCCTTGGCTTAAAGCTTAAATGTCATGCATATTGTAGCATGGCCACCACTTTATTCTCTTTCAATGGTCAAGTAACATTTTAGTTTGTTGGCATCTTATATTTTATTTATTCAGTGATTTATGGACAATTGGCTTATTTATACCTATGATATATCTAGATATCATAATATTGATGGGATGGACGCTTACGGTTGAGTCTTTGCGTTGACATACATTTTCGTTTCTCTTGGCTGTATTCTTATGTGTTAGAAATATAGGAGCCTTTATTCATCCTTTTATGTTCCTGACAATGTGCAGAAAGAGATTCATGCGCATGCCTCTTTGACTCTACATTTGTATTTATGTTGTGCATAAATGGTGCAACTTCTCCGTTCGCTTACCGAACGTTGTTTCAGGTCTTTCTGATTACAGCCATCCTGGTAGGCACCGGGAGGTACCCAACTGTGGTGGATTTATGGCATTCCACTGCTGGTGCTGATCCCCGCGCCACACGTTTACTTCTCAGTCGTATGTGGGGAGACTTTAATTCCAGCCCTCTCACCACTGGATGCTGGTTCATCTTTTTATTGGCCAATTGTAGGGATTCTTTGCATATTTCAGATGCATCCATGATATCAAATACATGACTTGCAAATATTTTTCCCCCTCGTGGGCTTTCTTTTTCTTGGTGATACCCTCAGAAGTTCTTTTTTTTTTTTTTTTTTTTTTTCCAGACAGGGTTTCTCTGTGTAGTCTTGGCTGTCCTGGACTCACTTTCTAGACCAGGCTGGCCTCGAACTCACAGCGATTCGCCTGCCTCTGCCTCCCGAGTGCTGGGATTAAAGGCGTGCGCCACCACGCCTGGCTCCTCTCAGAAGTTCTTAATTCTAGTAAATCTGATGTGCCTGCTGTTCCGTGTGCCGTTTGTGTTCTTGTCCTATTTAAGAAGTTTTTCTGTGAAGTTTTCCAGCTCACAAAGATTTACTTCTGGTTTCAGTTGTAAGAGGTTCAATTTTTTCCAATTATGGATGTGACATATTTATGTTATTTCCATGTATAGTGGGAAGATGAGCTCAGCCGTCGTCTTTACATGTGTGTACACTACAGTTATGTTTTACACAGAATTTAATATTCATTTTTCCTGTGTTCTGAGAAATATATGTGCCTAAACACAAAAAAGAAAAAAACAACCCCAAATCTTTTGTTTCCTTTCTGAAGATTTAGCCTTAGGCCCCACTCATGAGTTTGAACAAATAAACTCACTCAGCCAACGCCCAGGTGTTCTGGCTGGGCAGCATTCACGGCTGCTGGGAGTGATGAAGGCAGCTACTCAAGACTAGACCCAAGAGCATGGCACGTGGAAGAGAATGATGACGCCTCACCTGTGAATCTTAAAAACCTTATGAGAACCGGCCATTCTGAAATTAAGCAGACACCATTTATCAACAGAGGCTCTCTTACGCTGCAAACTGGCTCAATGCATTCTAGAAAGCAGCTTGGTTGAGTTATCCAAGTCTCAAACACACTCATTTCTTTTGACTCAGTTGACCCAGTCTTTTCTCCTCAGACAGTTTGCTCACATAGACGGGTTTACAAAGGCTTTTTATATCCTCTAATCTTGAGAATTGGATTATTTTCTTGCTTCTGATTTTTAAGATTTCACATAAAAGTTTGAACATGCACCCTTAATGTGTATACATTTGTTTATTCACAAATTATATTGACTAATATAGTGTTTGCACTAAAAAGCACACACATAATAAATTAAAAGATAAAGTAAAGATGAAGTAAATTACAATTTGAAATAAGTCTAGATTTTTATTAATAGCGAAGATCACCCTTTTATATAACAATTATTATTAACAGTCCTTTAGTGAGAACAATAAAATGGATGTGAAATTTGATAAGATACTTGTGGTTTTTTTCCTCAACAAAAAGTTTTGCCTGTTGTGTAATTTTAGGTCATTCACATGTGCTTTTGTCGTTAGCATTATCCTTAAAGTACAGCTACCAACATGTAATAGTCTATTTTGAGAGAGTAGCTAATTAAAACTAAATCATATTTTCGCATACCTATTTAATGGACACGTATGGAGGGGCCTGTGCCTTGACAGCCAGCAGCTTACTCTGCTGGATCTCATTCTTTTGGGGGCCCCTCTCCCACAATGCCTTTCTTGCTATCATCAGCTGAAATGTGCACCCACTGTCAACATTTTCCTCCCTCTAAAGCAACCAGAGCATTGACTGAATCATTAGTCCTGGGAACCCGGAATTGGGGAGATCCAAGATTTTGCTCTGAATATACGGAGGGTGACTACACAGAGAATGGTGTCTATTATAGTTTTTCTTAAAAGCCAAGCTAACCCATAAGTAAATGGAGACTCGTACTTGGGAAAGCCGTTGTTTTCTGCACACAGATGAAGTTTTATTATAGACGAGTATTATTTTAAGCTGCGAGATGAGGAATGTACAGTCCCCACAAAGAACAAATGTTCCGACAGGAAGCTCTGTCCCCTGGCCACAGCCCAGCCCCAGTCAGACATCTTGCAAATCTATCGTATTGATCAGAAGGAAGGTCTCTGTGTGGCTCCTTCACAAATAACTCCCAGGAATAGAAAAATAGCTTGGTCCGGATGTCCTGCTGCTGAGCGCCCTTCCCATCTGCGAAGGACTAAATATTTCATCAAATAAGGCTATCTTCCATAGTAAACCTCACGTATTTTATTCTGAGTGTTCCGAGTGTGTTTTTCAGAACTGGAGGCTTTGAGTCGGTCAGCGTAGTGCTGGGATGCTTATCTGAGGCCAGCACAATTTCGGCTCCATTAGGATCTGTGATGGTAATTTGAAGTTCCACGATTCCATGTGGCTTACTTTAGATTGATTATTGCGGAGTTGAAAAGAACCCCCACCCCCACCCACCCCCGCGACCCCAAAGTCTTCATAACCAACAGGGCTTCATCCTGAGAAGCCAGGTCTCTGTACGCTCCTTGCTTCTCTCCTACCTCACTGTCTCATGTAAGCCAGGCCTCAAACTTGCTATGTAACTGAGGGTGACCTTGAACTGATCTTGCTGTGTCTACCTCCCAAGTGCTGGCAATACAGACAAGCACCACTGACCCTGTTTTTATGTGGTGCTGGCGACTGAACCCAGGGCTTCATGCATCCTAGGTAAGCTATACCCCTAGCTCCTCCTCTACTTTTCTTTAAACTTCCTATTTAGACACCAGAGAGGGATGGTTGAGCTGGATGCAGTGAAGATCTTAGCAATACTTAAGAAAAGCCACAGCCACAGGACCTAGGAAGTATACCCTTGGGGTACAGGGAAACCACCCTCCCTACCCCCCTGAAAAAATCATTTGTTTCACTGTCATACAGTGTGGGGTCCCAAGCTTCCCAGAGCTTTATGGGATTGATGATGTCATAGGAAAGACCAGGAAAGACAGGAGAGTAGACAGAGGCCCTCAGCGGCATCCACTCAGTGTTTTAACTGGCATTTGTGGGCTGTATCTGAGCAAGGGCAGCCCTGGCTCCCTGGGAGAACCTGGATACATTTTACTTGTCTACCAACTCCTTTAAAAACAAAACTAACACATTACATCTTTTTCACAGCCTTTATAATTCGGTTCACACCAGCCAGTTAGGAAACAAGAGCAGGCCTGGGAATCACATATGGGTACTGGGTACTTAAACCCACATATTTGCGCTAAACCAGATCCTATGGGAGCGGAGAGCTTGAGGGAAGAGAAAAAGTAGGAACTAGTTCTAGCTTGGCTTCCAGTGAAGTGGGTGCTTTAACAAGTGAACACAGCCTGCGCTGCCTCAGTTTCTTCTTTGGGCCCGTAGCTCTTCATTTTGCAGAAGGCTAAAGACACTTGCGTCAACTTGATATGCATCACTAGCCACATGGGGCTACACAGGTGAATGTTTGCTTGAAATTTTAAAGCAATTTTTTTTGAAAAGGCTTAAGAAAAACTAAGTATTTATGGAGAAAGTGGCTCAGATATTGTGTAAAATAGAGCAAAAAGCCTAAATTAAAGACCCACAAGAAAAAACTAGCTATCGTTTGCATTTTCTATCAGATGTGACAGATGCAAGAGAATCCTCTTTTGTTATTCAGGATGTCAGGGGAAAATTGTACAAAATCTATACACATGTATCGACCTGAGGTAAAAGTCTAAGAAAACTGTTAGTTTTCAACAAATAAGCAAATAACCCAATCTCAGTAATGAAGATTTTTGTCTGATCTGGGGCTAGAGGTCAGGAAATCAAGACTTGACTATATCTGGAAGGAACTACAGTCCAGAAATGGAGGGTATACTTGATCCAGATCTTGAGGCAGGAAGACACAGGCTTTAGATCTGGATCTTGAGATGGGATGACACACACTTCTCATCTGGATCAAAACTTTAATCCAGATCCTGAGGCATAGTGGCCATGCTTATAAAGTTCTAAAATGAAAAGGAATGAAAGAAAAGCTTAGGTCTAAGTGTGGTAGTACACACCTTTAATCCCAGCTCTTGGGAGAAAGGGACATGCAGATCTCTGAATTCAAGGCTAGCCTGGTCTACAGAGCAAGTTCCATGACAGCCAAGCTTAGGCAGTGAGGGTGACCATGGTGAAGACGTAATTGAGCAAGGGACCATGTTGCAGCTCCAGCAAGCAGCAGAACTTGGCAGCTTCAGGCACGTAGTCCTGGCTTTGGAGTCAAGAAATCTCCCTTCTCGACTAAGGGAAGTTGCTGAGGCCAGATGTGTGGCAGGATTGTCCCTGCATGGAGGCCCAAAGAGGCCATTGCATGAAGCTGTGAAGATGAAGCCTAGATTGCCCTGGAGACCCCAAGAGATTCGAGATGCCAGAGCCATGAGAGACCTGTCGAGGAGAGCTGCTAACAGGGAGTGGAACCAGCCCAGGAGATAGAAGTGTGCTGCAGTCAAAAAGCTGAAAGGAGCTGTAGATCTGAAGAGCATTTCGACATTAGACATGGAGATGTCGAGTTTGGAGTTTGCCCAGATGGTTTTCAGTCTTTCTTTGATCTGGTATTTCCTCACTGTGCTCCCTTCTCTATATTCTGGAATAGTAATTCATATCCTGGTCAACGATATGTTGGACGTATATGGTCTGGTTTTTATCTTTATTGTATAGAGGATTACAATTACGAGATTGTGTGAATCTCAGAAGAGACCGTGAACTTAGGACATTTAAACATTGTTGAAACTGCAGCAGATTATAGGGACTTTTGATGTTGGACTAAATGCATTTTGCATTGTGTTATGGCTACAAGCCTATGGGGGCCAGGGGGTGGAATGTGGTGGTTTGAACAGGTTTGACTCCCATAGATTCGTGTGTTTGAATGCTTGGACATAAGGGAGTGGCACTAGTAGGAGGTGTGGCTGTGTTAGAGGAAGTGGGTTACTGTGGAGGCAGAGCTTTGAGGTCTTAAATGCTTAAGCTGTGCTCAGTGTAAAACACATCCAGTCTTCCCCTTGCTGCCTGTGGGTCAAGATGTAGAACTCTCAGCTCCTTCTCCAGCACCGTGTCTGCCTGCACGCCGCCATGCTTCCCGCCATGATGATAATGGGCTAAAGCTCTGAACTGTAAGCCAGATCCAAGTAAATGCATTCTCTTATAAGAGTTGCCATGGTCATGGTGTCTCTTCACAGCACTGGAAGCCCTAAGACAGCCACTAAGTAGACACAAGTGTCCTAACCCCCCTTCTCTTGTGTCCTCTCTGGAGGTGGCTCTTCGATGCCAGGTCAAGGCTTAGTGGCCTGTCCCATGGTCACAGAAAGAGACTTGGGAGGCTGTGGGCTGTCTCTTTCTGCACAGCTAGTTTTTCCATCTCTTTGGGAGACAGAGCTCTCTCTCAGGGTCAGAAAGGCTTTCCTGGCAGCAAAATGATGCTAAAGATCCTTGGTGACTAGGGGGGAAAATCTGTGACATCATGTTTAATGTGTCCTTAGGAGGTTTCTAAAATAGAACATTGTGGCTGTCATTTGAGAAGGGAGAACACTCTGTTTTCTGAGGAGAAGAAACTTTGCCAAGACAAAGTGTTGCTACAGGCAAGTATATCCACATGGTACTGAGGGGGTTTTATAATTTCAACACCTTAACCCCTCACACTGGACAGAGCAATACCTTATGACACACCAGAATTTATCTTTAAAAAAAAACTATTTCAAAGCCGAGTGCCTGTAACCCCAGCACTCGGGAGGCAGAGACAGGCAGATCTCTGTGAGTTTGAGGCCAGTCTGGTCTACAAAGCAAGTCCAAGACAGATAAGGTTACAAAGAGACATTTTGTCTCAAAAAACAAAATGAAAAGTTATTTCAAGGGCTTAGTAACTTCTCCTTTTCCCTATTTATTCATAATTACAATAGTTCCTTCTTGGAAAAGCATATATAGTCATTCATTAAGACTCAGAAAGAGCTTTTTTTACCTCCTAGCTCCCAGGCTATCATGGTGGCTGCTCTTGGTTGGGGGGCTGTCCTACACTCAAGGCAGCAAGATGGTGGCTGCAAAGAAGAGGAAAACATCCCTGAGTTGATCAACTATGCTCCAACTTGTTTTCAAAAGTGGAAAATATATAGTACAAAGAGGCTCTGAAGGTGATCAGACAGGGCAGAGCAAAATTGGTGATGCTCACCGATAACTGCCAGCATGGAGGAAATCTGAGATGGAATATTGTGCCACCTTGGCCAAAACTGGTGTCCATCATTACAGTGACAATAATATTGAACTGGGCATAGAATTCAGAAAATACTACAGAGTAGGCACACTGGCTGTCATTGACCCAAGTGACTCTGATATTATTAGAAGCATGTCAGAACAGACTTTTGACAAGTAAACCAGGAAAAGGTTTTGTTGTTTTGTTTTAAACAAAACTTTGCCAAAGCTGCTTTTTTTCTGTTTACAGTTTCCATTATTATTTATTTTGGTTTTTTATTTAATTAACTTATTCAGATTACAACTCAATTGTTATCCCATCACTTGTATCCTCCCATTCCTCCCTCCCTCCCCGTTTTCACTCCATTCCCCTCCCCTAAGTCTATGACCAAAGAGCACTTCCTCCCCCTCTTTATGGTCATAGGCTATCAAGTCTCATCTTGGTAGCTTGCTTATTCTTTCTTTGAGTGCCACCAGGATTCCCCACCAAGGGGAGGTTGTCAAATATGGGGCACCTGAGTTCATGTCAGAGTTAGTCCCTGCTCTCCACATAAGTGTGGTGACTGTCCTGTCCATTGGGTAGACCAGGGTAGGGGTTCGATGTTTACTACTTGTATTGTCCTTAGTGCAATAATTTGAGCAGACCCCCTGTACCCTGATCCACCCGTTAACGATGTTCTTCTTGTAGGTTTCTAAGACCCTCTGGTTCCTTCTATTTCCCCATCTCCTATAATTCTCTTATCTAGAGTCCCAGTAGGATGTCCTCACATCTATCCCAATCTCCTGGTAAGTGAAGACTTTCATGGGACATGAAAGTGCCCAATTATAAGTGAGTATAGATCATGTGAGTCTTTCTGCGACAACTGGTGCTGGTCTAACTGGATGTCCACATGTAGAAAAATGCAGTTAGACCCATGTTTGTCACCATGTACAAAAGTCCAAGTGGATTAAAGACCTCAACATAAAACCAGAGACACTAAATAGGTTACAAGGAAAAGTAGGGAAGAGCCTGGAACACATTGGCACAGGAGACAACTTCGTGAACAGAACACCAACATCCCAGGCCTTAAGGTCAACAATAAATAAATGTGACCTCATGAGGATGAGAAGCTTCTGTAAGGCTGAGGACACTGTCGACAGAGCAAAGCAACAACCTACAGACTGGGAAAAGAGCTTCACCAACCCTACATCTGACCTACACTCCATTTCATCAGCATTATAGAATTTGTGCACACAGACATGTTCCTTGATTGTACTTTCCATTGTGATGATATATTTTACTTTAGTGAGCTTCTTACATCTTTTTAAAGGAAAACCATTATCAAAACTTTTTCTATTTTGTTTTTAAACTTAACACAGTCCTTGGATGAGACTAGATGTCCTATGTTTGTGGAGGGGTGGGTGTGGGTGTGGGTGTGTGTGGGTGTGTATGTATGAGAGAGAGAGAGAGAGAGAGAGAGAGAGAGAGAGAGAGAGAGAGAGAGAGAGAGAGAGAGAGAGAGAGTAGGTAGAATTTAAAGATTGACATTGGGTTTCCTTCAAGACATCCCTTACCTTATTTTTGTGACGGTCGCTTGGTGAATCTGAAGCACATTAATTTGGCTAGGCTATATGGCCAGTGAGCTCTAGGGCTCTGTCCGCCTGTCTTGGCTCCACCAATGCTGCGGTAAAGATGTGTGTTGCTCTTGCCTTTGATATGAAAGCCGAGGGTCTGGACACTAATCTTCATGCTTCTGCTTTGCCAATGGCACCATCCCTCAAGCCTCCCACCTTAATTTTGATGTAGCATCTTCCTAAAGGAGCAGCTTAATTCCATTGCGTATTTGTTCCTGACACAGCCTTGCTATACAGCTCTGGCTGAACCAGAACTTATTATGTTGCCCAAATTGGCCACAAACTCATGGAAATCTCCCTGCCCCATTTAGCAAACACTGGGATTACTGGAGTGAGCCTCACAGGCTCACAGTTGCCACTCTTCCCTTTGCTACTTAGTGATTTTATGCCTAGACAATATATTCTGTTTGTTCAAATGACTGGTATAGTTCCTATCCTGAGGAGTACAGATGTGTGTATGACCTAAGCTGTTTCTGTTTTCTTATATTCAATTTGGCAGGAAGATATTTACCCCGTCTGAGGGCCTGTGAATGATTTGTAAGAAACAGATGCAGATGAATTCATAGCAAACAGCTTGCTCAATTAGAAGGAAAAGCAGGGGAAAGCAATGGGCAGTGGAGCCGAGGATATTTGCATCACCACCGTTCTCCATAACTGAGCAGCGTGGTCAAAAGCCCGCCTGTATTTTTGTCCCAGCCTGGAAGCCAATAAATCCCCAAACACCGCCATTACAGTAAAACAAGCTGCAGAGCCCAGGGATGGATTTCCAGGAAGGATGACAAATAGATGTTTTCATGCCACTGGGTACTTACTGTAGAACTTTCTGAGCGATGAAATGCCAAAAGGTTATTGCTTTGGCTTGAGGAGAGACTTGAAAAGACATTCCAGAGGGGAGAGGGCATGGCCTGACGGGGAGAATGGGTGGCCTGATGGTTGTTTATTTCTGAGAGGGTTCTGGAGCAGCCTAAGGACCCAGAGAGAGCAGCCTGAGTAGCCTGAGGGCCCAGGGGGAGCAGCTTGAGCAACCCGAGGACATGAGGAGGAGCCTGAGGACACAGGGGGAGCAGCCTGAGGACACAGGGGGAGCAGCCTGAGGGCACAGGGGGAGCAGCCTGAGGACACAGGGGGAACAGCCTGAGGACACAGGGGGAGCAGCCTGAGGACACAGGGGGAACAGCCTGAGGGCACAGGGGGAGCAGCCTGAGGACACAGGGGGAGCAGCCTGAGGACACAGGGGGAGGAGCCTGAGGACACAGGGGGAGCAGCCTGAGGACACAGGGGGAGCAGCCTGAGGACACAGGGGGAGCAGCCTGAGGACACAGGGGGAGGAGCCTGAGGACACAGGGGGAGGAGCCTGAGGACACAGGGGGAGCAGCCTGAGGACACAGGGGGAGGAGCCTGAGGACACAGGGGGAGCAGCCTGAGGACACAGGGGGAGGAGCCTGAGGACACAGGGGGAGCAGCCTGAGGACACAGGGGGAGCAGCCTGAGGACACAGGGGGAGCAGCCTGAGGACACGGGGAGCAGCCTGAGGACACAGGGGGAGCAGCCTGAGGACAAATTTTGAACAGTTTGAAGTGAACGTTGCCTCTGAGGGAAATAACGGAGGCTGGATATAAAGATGGGAAAATTAAGGTGTGTGGGGCAAGAAAGGAGGCCATGGAAGCCTCTCGTTAGCTGAGAATCAGGAGCTCCAGCACGGTTACCATTTGCACTTAAACTTTCTTATACAGAGACGACAGTGTGTGGGGGACTCCATGGAGTAAGTCCTGAGTGTAACCGGGCTCTTGACATGAGCTTGGCTGGGTGAAGAATCCCAACATCTCAGGTCTCAGACGGATGGGAATGGCGAACCCCTCCCCCCGCCCCCCATCCACGTGACCACAGCTTCCTTCCTTCCAGACGTTTGCATCCTGAGACTGCTCCCTCACACAGATGGCGCCTTCAGAAATGTTCCCCCTCCATGCCACGTCCTTCAGCTCTGTATAATAAGCCCACATCCTCAATTCAGTTGAGTGATGTCAACATGCTGAAGTACCAGGCTGCGGCTGCGGGGCCTCCATCAGACCACGTACCCCGCCCGATCCCAGCTTTTCTGTGCCTGTGTCTCTTTGCTGTCCTTTCTTCAGGCTCCTGTGGCCCTGGTCAGGTCAATACCTAAAGCCTTGCAAGTCTCAGCAATAGTCCTTATACATAAAGATACTTTCAAAGAGGAAGGTTATATGAGCTATGCTCAAGGGCCTGCACATGTGACCTTACTCCTTTCCCAGAAGGAGACCAGGAGCTTCCTGGGAATTTCACAAACAAGACCCTGTAAACTGCTGTTTACACTGACAGTTCCTAACTCCCCTTACAACTCTTTACTTTCTGCACGGCCACTTTAACTAACTGTGACCCTCTGGCATGCCTCAGGAATTACCCCTTCATCTCATTTAAATTCCTTAGCCAGCTCTAAACATAATAGCATCCAAACCCAACTAAATCTTTCACATGACCTTAACAGATTATGAATTATATCTTTTAAAATGTTTGTTTTTAATTTAAAAAGTTTTATTTATTTTTTGGATATGGATGTTTTGCCCGCATTTTTGTCTGTGGTACCACATTCATGCCTTGTACCCATGAGTGCCAGAAGAGGGCGTGAGATGCTCAGAAACTGGAGTTATAGACAGTTGTGGGATGCTACGTGGGTGCTGGGAATCGAACCTGGTCCTCTGTAAGAGCAGTTGGTGCTCTTAACCAGTGAGCCACTTCTCCAGGTTGCTTTATTATTTTTATGTGTGCACACGCGCATGCGTGTGTGCTGTGAGTGTGTGCTGCAGAGGCTGGAGGCATCAGATTCCATGGAGCTGGATTCGCAGGTGATCACGGGCTGCCCAACATGGGTGCTAGGAAACAAACTCAAATCTTCCTCAAGTGCAGTGCGTGCTCTTTACCATTGAGCCATCCTCTTCTCTGTCCCTACACTTGAGTATATCTCTTTCTTTTCTGAAGGCTTGTTTTTCTCAATGTTTCTGTGCTTAAAGCTGTTTTAAAAAAAAACAACAACAACCCTATTTGTAAGCTCAAACTTGGATTAATACTGGTTGATCCTGAAATCCCTTGCTGTGTGGAAGTCAAAGATCTAACTTGACCTAAGAACTTTCTAAACCAGTGGTCCTCAACCTTCCTGATGCTGCGACCCTTTAATACAGTCTTTCATGTTGTGGTGACCTCAAGCCATAAAGTGATTCTGTTACTACTTTATAACTGTAATTTCAATACTGTTAAGAACTGCAGCATAAATATCTGATATTCAGGCTATCTGAAAGAGTCGTTGAGAAGTGCTCCCCTAAACAGACTTCCTCAGGCTGTGCCTATAACCTGCCTCCATCACTGCTGACATAGCCAGTTAGTAAGTTCTGTTTTTTAAGTCAGTTATGTGTCTTTAAATGAAAAGCACATGGTATTGTACAGTTACTGGAGTGTGGGTGGATGTAGACCGCCGGGGGCTGCACTTCCTCTGCGTCTGTTTAGGACATTATAATTTGGAAAGGACTCAGAACTTGGTCACCTGCTTAGGTGCAAAAGTTTGCTTTATTTTCCTCAACTTTAGAATGTCCCTTCATCACGGGAGTAGATTGTGCAGAGCTGCCTCAGATCAGATTTTGTAGAGTTGTCTATGCTTGTGCGTAGTTGTCTACCACTTAGTTTGTAGAAATTGCTCCTTTCATCTTCTGGTCAGGTGTGTTTCCATATCAATAGCAAGTAGCAGCAACAGAATAAGCGTAAACCTTTCTGATAGTTGTGATCATAAGAAGTGGAGCCCGGCCACCACACACTCTTCTTTTTCGTCAGGGAACTCTAGTTGGTTCAAAAGGCATCGAGTAATCAAGGTAATTAAGCCTGTTATTGTCTTAGCATTAAGACCAGCAGAGCAGCCTCTAGTCTTTCTCTTGTCTCATTCACATAGACCTCCCAATTACCTTCCTTTTTTTTTTTTTTTTTTTGTTCTTGTTCAAATGGAAACCGGCTCCCAAGACACCAGTGTTCTGAATATAACCTGTGATTGACAGTTAATGTGTAATGTATAATTAACATGCCAACTGTAATATTAAAGTGGTGTATAAATTGACCAATATCATTACAAGGAATTCATATCCTATTCACAGTGGTAAAATACTAGTTCTGAGTAGGTTGGCTGTTATTATACTCCTTAGAGTGATAGAGGAAGGAGGGACATAGAGAACCCAAATTGTAATAAATAAATCGAAATGATAATAATTGTTCAAATACTACGACAGAAAGCAAGAAATGTGAGGAGAAGGAGGAGTAATGAAAAGTTGAGGGAACAAGCTGGGCATCAAGGTAACAAATAATAAAATGGGTGGCCTAAATTAAACCATATCAAAACTTATGTTACATATAAATGTTCTAAAATAAAGACAGATTGTCCGATCGCTCAAACAAACAAGGAAACAAGACCAAAATAGATTCTCTCTTCAAGAACCTTGCTTCATGTAGTGCTGTGAAACACTGTCCTCTGGGCATCACACAGCTGTTACCATCTTAATCAGGGCATCTGGGGGTTTCTATGGAGACTCTCAACAAGAGGAGCCTTCCGACATTCTCTCATGGAAGGAGGGGTTGGGGTGTCCTTAGACCCTCACTCCTTCTCTTTTCCTTTTAACTCCTAGCTTGATATTAAACCCCTATGTTAATGTTTACTCTTTCATGTCTTTGTGGCCTTAGATCAGAAAAACAAAATTAGGGCTAAGGAGTCTGTAATGGACACGTAATGTATCCAGCAATTTGTGACTGATGGTGACGACCCATCACGTGCATTTTCTTTTCTTTTTTTGTTTTTTGTTTTTTGTTTTTGTTTTTTTTGAGACAGGGTTTATCTGTGTAGCCTTGGCTGTCCTGGACTCTCTTTATAGACCAGGCTGGCTTCGAACTCACAGCGATCCGCCTGCCTCTGACTCCCAAGTGCTGGGATTAAAGGCGTGCGCCACCACCGCCCGGCCATCACGTGCATTTTCACTCTGAATCTTTCTTCCCTCCTTTGAGTATATTGCAAAGTAGTCGTACTGCTTACTTTTATCTATTTTTTTTTTTCAAAAATTTCAGTTTGAGGCATTGAGCCTAGGGCAGTGACTACAGTCGGGAATTGCTTTACTGCGGAGCTGTAACCCAACCCTTGCTTTATGACTTGCAGCTGACAGGTCTGCACATTACGGTCTGGAGTGGAGTGTGCCTCGAGTGCTCTCCCTCCTGTGTTTTCATTCCCGTGAGAGCAGATAAAGCCTGGCTGCTGGATTCACAAGATGTCCAACAAAGCTTTACAAAATGGCATTGTTAAAACATTGAATTTTTCATCTTTATTTGTGGAAATTAACTTTTACAAAGCAAAGAAAATAAAATTTCACCTGATATAACAGTGATTATATAATTTAAATTATACATCAGCCTTTACTTGAAGGCACAAATTATTTAATATGAGTTAAATAAAACTGCTTCCCTAGTGTTTACTCTCCAGTGATTTGTTGAAGGCTTTAATTTTCACTTTTTAATATAAAGAACTGAACAGACCAATAAATCCTCCTGGATAATTTCGCTGATGTTCATCTTTGCTTTCCTTCTCTCTAAGTATTCTTAGGGCTTTGTCTCATAGGAATTTCCCTACCTGATTTTCCTTTCTGTGTCAGAAGGAAAATACAGTTTGCACAGGTGATCTGAAGAGGGAAAGTGGAGCAATAGAGGGGGCGTGGGGACTGGCGATGGGAACGGGAGGGTAGGGCAGAGGGACGTGGGCAAGGAGAGGTAACGGATCCTCAGGGCGATTCCAAAAGCCATACTGAAATCTGCTATTTTATTAACTTCCTAAAAAAATGGAGTTTAAGTGTAGTCACTCTATATGTACATGTAGTTACTCTATACCCTCCCGAAACCATAGGTTGCCAAACAAAACGTCCAGTGTTAGGCATACAATAGCTCCCTTCAAGCTGTTGGTCAGGGGCCACTCTAGAGGCCCCTGAAACAATACATTCTACTGCGATTGCTCTCGGTTGCCCGCCAGAATGGTGGCAGGACCCTATTTGCTACGGCGTTGGAAGCTTCCTACTGGCTGGTTTTCATAGGACTGGAAGGTGCTATGCAGGCTGCTGGGGGTGGGGGGTGGGGTGGGAGAAAAGCCATCAACAGTCTTCCCTAGCTGTAAAAGCTTTGAGACCCAGTCGTGACCAGTCAAGATGTCTAGGGGGTACAATAGTGCCATGGATGTTCAGGGAGTAACCAACTGCATTCTGGTTAGATTTAAGACTCACCCTCACAGGAGGAAACTTATGTCTGGTACAGTAAATTAAATCTGGCCAAGGATCCATGATGGCTGGGAAGTTCATAGGCCCAAGGAATGAATCTTCTGTTATTTTGCTGAACAAACATAGTATCAAATTGCCATCAATCTCCATCTCTGTTCTCACAGGCTAGTGCAGCTCTCAGTCCCCATCAATGAAGCTTCTTTTTTGCAGTGGACAGTGCTAATACTGAGACTCCCAACTGTTCAAAGTGCAGAGGATATGTATCCGGGTAACACCACCCGTAAATGGGACACTAGTATCTCCCCTCACCTCCATAAGGCTCAGGGGACAAATTGCAGAAGCGGATGCAGAACAAAACGGTGTCTTCCAGATGTGACAATGTCATTACATTCCTGAACGTCACAGCAGCCTCAGTTGTATGCACAAGGTCAAGCTATTTAGCATTCCAGCATAGGGGCAGCAGAGGTATATGAGGCCCCACCCCTAGCTTAGAAACTGTTGGCTGTTGACAGCTGCTTGGGGGTCAAGGGAGTCAATCTTTTCAGGAGGTTCAACATGCTTCAGTGGTTGGCCCCATACCCACGTACACTACTTGGACTCAGAAGGTAATTTAAAAACAAGAAGAGAAAGAGAGAGAAAAAAAAAAGAAGGATGAGGAGGAAGAGAAGGAGGAAGAAGAGGAGGCCATGTAGTTGGAGGACCTGGGAGGAATCGATGTCGGTATCAAAAGGTGGATGTGATTTTAAAAAGCATTGTACGTATGTATGGAATCTCAAAGAATAAATTAAAATACTGTGTTAAATATAATGTCTTTATAGAGGCATTTAAAGACTTCTAAAAGAAAAAAGAAAAAGAAAAAGTCTGCCTCAGCAAGGAGCGTTTTAACTATTGTACTTTTGAACATGGCCCGCATGCTGAAAGCTCATCCACATCAATACTACCACATTTGAAATAGAAGCTCTCAGGTATTGGATACCTGCTACTTGTTAATAATCATATTCTTAAGACAGTTATGATGATATACACCTGAAACCCCAGCTCTAAGAAGACAGAAAAATCACAAGTTTGAGGGCAGCCTGGGCTACATGGTGAGTCCCAGAGCAGATTGAGCTAGCAAAAGAAAAGAAAAGGAACTGTAACTTTGTTTACTCTCTTGCATTACTATATAGCAGAAGTCTTTCAGCTGAAAAATGACAAGTTAATAATATTTTCCAAAGTTATACAGCTAGCATTTACCTTTGATGGGCACATGCATTTCATGCAATATTTAAAAGACTCACCTGCAGGATCTTTTGATATTACAAGCTTCCAATAATAAGTTTGCCGTGTGAAGGTTTCTTTTCTTTCCTAGTTGTCAGAGAAAATCAATTTAATAATATTCACATTTCAACTTATAACCTTTAAATATTAACAAGAAACAGCTTGCATTAGAATCCTTAGTTCTCCAGAAAAATCTTACTTCCTGTTCTGGCTTTAGTCCACAGCGTCTGTTCAGGGTAGAGTCTTTCGGTATCGATAATAATGATTCTCACTGGGCAGCTGTGACAGGCCAGGTATTACACTAAGTCCTTTGTGTTGTCTCCTTCCATCATGGTCACGACAATAGTGGGTGTGCACGGGAGACCCTTCATAACCCACCCTGCAAATGAGGACACCAGGTCTCAGACACTGTCAAGACAAGGCTCAAGGTTCATTAGTTGGAAAGTGCCTCGGCTGAGATCGGAACAATACATTTTGGAGCTCAAATCCCTGCTGCGAATCATTCCAGGACTGTCTGTCAGCAAAACCCCAGCCCCAAAGTGCGTGAGTGGAAACGGAAAACCACCCAATCTGTCGTTAGTTATAGGTGCTTGGGGCTCTGCAGACTTGCAATTTGTACTGAGTGTAACTATGATCTGTAGTGAATTTTATTGCTCTGATTCTATCTATCTGTCTTCGTATGGGGGTGGGGCATGTGATACAATGTCTCATGTAGTCCAGTCTGGCACCAGTTATCCTTGAATACTCTTTAAGTCATGGATGACCTTGAGCTCCTGATTTTCCTGCTCCACTTCCCTCGTGCTGGGATAGGAGGCCTGCTCACCATGCCCGGCTCTGATTTTTTTTTAACATGATTAAGAATTAAAAATCCAGAAGATAGCCAGGCAATGTGGCGCACACCTTTAATCCCAGCACTTGGGAGGCAGAAGTAGGTAAATCGCTGTGAGTTCGAGGCCAGCCTGGTCTACAAAGTGAGTCCAGGACAGCCAAGGCTACACAGAAACACCCTGTCTCAGAAAAAAAAAAAAAGAAAGAAAGAAATTCAGAAGAGTTGGCCAAGCTCTATCTGTTCTAAAGTATCCAAAGCATTTGGAAGCATATGACCCTTACATTAAAGGAATTCTTAAATTTTCAGGTGGGTGATTAAATGACAATCACACCCACACGTATGTGTGCAAAGACTATGGCAATAAGAGGAGAGAATTAATTATAGTAATGATAACAATGTAATCATCAGATATTAGGTAGTAATGTTGGAATTGGAAGTTGTGAAAGTTAAAATTAAATCTCTGTCCTCAATTAAGAAGCAATATCTTTATATTGCCTTAAAATATTAGAGGAAAATTCATTTCAACGAGCTTTCTTTCCCCTTGGCAAACTATTCTTCAAAATCATGGCAAAATTTCACAGATGACAGCTTTTGTCTTTCAATCACTTTAAATTTCTGACCCAGAAAGAATCCTGTGGGCCTCAGTACTTTGGGCTCATGTTCAAGAAACTATCCGGGAATACTTCCATTAGTGAGTGAATATCAAAAATTGTAAATATGTGCCATTGAATCTTTTTAATCCAGGATTTAGATTACTCTCTTTTTTTTTTTTGGAGATTTATTTTATGTTTAACTGTGTGTATATAAGTGTAGGGGGTGGGCAGGGTGGGTATGTGCATGTGTGTGTGTGTGTGTGTGTGTGTGTGTGTGTGTGTGTGTGTGTGTATGGGTGCCCATGAAGGAAGTTGGATCTCCCACAGCTAGAGTCACCCGTAGTTACAAGTCTCCGGGCATGAGTACCGGGAACCACCTGCAAGAGAAATGCACACTCCTAACCTCTGAGCTCTCTCTCCAGCTCCTAAAGTGGTTTATTTTAGTAGTTTATAAATGTGTTGCCCCCGCATCTTTACCTCCTTTTTTGTTTCTTTTTTAAAAAAATTAACCCAAAAGAAGAATACATCATGACAACTGACAATATTTCACAGTTAACAAAGATGTCTTCTTTTTAAAAGTGATAGATAGAACAAAAACAAAATGAGTCATAAACATTTGGGTGAGAATTTCAAATAGATGGCTCATGATAAACATGTAAAAGATTTTTATCCGTAGCATGTAATCTGAAAATACTTTTCAGGTCTCTACTGATTTGACTCTGAATAAAAATCTTACTTTATCTGACAGAAAGAGGTTCGCTGATGTGGCTCATGCATTTCAACATAAAAATGGAATGGAATCATTGAGTCCAGGTAGAAATGCACAAAATGATTCAAGAAAAATATGCTGCTCCGAGGCTATGCATTTACTCCACTTTCGTCTGCCAGCTTGATTTCTGAATTGGGCACTCAGGGATAAAAAGCAGGTGATCTGAAAATATTGTGTGTGTCTTTTAAAAGTCAGTGTCATGTAATGTCATCGCTCCTTTTGGCAAAATTTATGCTACATGGTATTAGACCATGGGCCAAGCTAAATGTAACATGATGCATTAAAAACCGCACACCACGAGTACAATGTGTGTCAGGACAATGAATTGTTATATCAGGTGTCTGTTCATCTGTAAACAGAATCATCTGCAAGTCACTGTCAGAAAGGCTATGTTCTCTCACTGTGTGCACATGACCATATGATTCCTATTGTCTGAAATGTGCACCCTCCAACATCTGCACCCTATGACCTACGGCCATTTAAATGGCATGTTTATTATATTTGCACAACGGGAACACAGCACCCAAAGTTGAAGATGTTTTGTTTTTTCACAGGTATCTTTACAGAGGAAAGAGACAAGGCCACGAAATGCTAGTGGCATCTGTAGCAATTAGAAAATCCTTCACTGTGCAAGTGATAGAAATGTCATAAGTGCCACCAAAGCATGAGAGGATCTGTTTTCAGGTACAGTGACTGGAGAGGGCTGGCTTCCGGTTTTGCTTCAGCAATGCCGTGATAGCAGATTGGCATTTCAGAAATGTCTCTCATGAGTGTTCTAAGCCCCAGTTGTTCCATTTATTGTCATAGGAAAAGGTAGGGAAGAGGCAGTGACTCCCTTCTGTCAAGAAATCCTAAGTATTTCCTTTTTTTCTTTCTTTCTTTCTTTCTTTTTTCTTTCTTTCTTTTTTTTTTTTTTTTGGGTTTTTTTTTTTTTGGTTTTTTGAGACAGGGTTTCTCTGTGTAGCCTTGGCTGTACTGGACTCGCTTTGTAGACCAAGCTGGCCTCAAACTCACAGCGATCTGCCTGCCTCTGCCTCCCGAGTGCCTGAAGTATTTCCAACAGCCAACATCTCTGACCACCCGGAATTGTGTGTCTGATCATTTCAGCTGCAGAAGAAGTTGATGAAAGCGGGTCGTGAGGTGGAGGCAGGCAAGGAGGAAGACTGTTGGTAACAGATGTTGGGCGGGACAGGAATTCCTACTACAGACACAGTTAACAACTGAGAAATATAGCAAGGCTGGAAGACGGTTCAGTGGCCAGAGCATTTCTGGTGATGGCTTGAGAAGTTCAGACCCCCAGAACCCACGTAAAAGCTAGGAGGGTACTGCAGCCTGCTTGTAATGTCAGCTCTTAGGAGTGGGGCTCGTCAGAGCAAGCTGGCTAGCCAAGCTACCAGAAGCAGAGAGCTCTGGATTCAGCTGAGAGACCTTCCCTCATGAACTAAGTGGGGCATCAGTTGAGGGGGACTCCAGATGTCTACCAGAAACCACCATGATCATGTTGGACTCACACATACCCACATAACATGCAAACATGTACACATATACACAGACCACATACATGAGAAGAAAAAAGAACAAAAGGCATAGGATAGGGAAAGTAATAACTCCATATGGGGGAAAAAAAACCCCAATTAATATCTGTTTCTATCTGACACCATACAGCAGTGAGAATTCTGGATGGAATGTAAGACCCTTGAAAAGCATGAAATATAAACGTAGACCAAAGCATAGAATAACATTTTCAAGACCCGTGCTCCTAGGCAACATTCATAAATAGGAAGCAAGAAGCACTGACCATAAGTGGGAAAATCAACTACTAAAATCTAAATTGAAATTTGAAATCCTCTTCACTGAACACATCAATCAGGAAATAAAAAGGAAAGTCACAGCGTTGAATTATTTCTAGCTTCTCCATCTAAAAATAGTCCTTCCAGGAACATTCTTTGGCCTCCTTTATAGCCCTCTCATCTACCGGCAGGTTTGTATGTTTTCTGAAACCTTTGGAATCTGTGTTTCTAACAAAGGAATCATACCCATAATATGTAAGAAGCTCTGTAAGAAAAATGTAAGAAAATGTAAGAAAAAATATGTAAGAAAATTAGAAATGGAAAAATAGAAAAATGAACAAAAGATACAAATAACTACTTTTTAAAAGAGGATATTGAGATGGTTGAGCTACAGAGAAAGATAAGCCTAGCCTAGCCTAGTCCGGCATCCAGAAACTGCAACTTAGAACTATAACAAAATACCACTGGAACAATTCAAGGAAGATGGCAGACAACAGCAAGTGTTAGTGGGCTTGGAGAGCAATTAGAACTCTCTCTCATGCCAATAAGAATGGAACTGGCACAATATAAATATAGCCTGAAGAACTGTCTGGCAGGGTCTACTAAAGCGGACGTATACGGCATCGCCCACATCCCACGCACTCTCCTCCTAAATGCCCAGAACAGAATGCCTTCGTCCCATCATCAAAATTCTACAGTCATGCTTATGAGAGCACTGTGCACAATAGTGTGCAGCTAGAAGCTCCCAGAAGCCCAACGGTAGACTGAGTCATGATGTACCCATGCAGTGTAGTTCTGCACAGCCAGCAACAGCACTTAGATGTAGCTCAGCTAACGTGGAGTGCAGAAGGCAAGATGCAGGGGGTACGCCCTGCACGACTCCATAGGCTCATATGTTTGATGTTTGGTTCTCAGTTGGTGGATTGTTTAGCAAGAACTGAGAGGTGTGGGCTGGTTGGAAGAGGTGCATCACGGCGGGGTGGGATTTGAAGTCTTGCACTCTCTCTGCCTGTGGATCGGGTTGTAAGTTCTCAGCTACTGCTCCAGCACCATGCGTGCTTGCCTGCTGCTGTGCTTCCCACGACAATGGAGATGGACTTGTTCAAACTGTAAGCAATCTTCCCTCTGCCCCCCCCATGGGATGCTTTCTTTAATAAGTTGCCTTGGCCATGGTGTTTCTTTACAGCAATAAAACAGTAACTGAGACACCACATTCCCATAAAGTTTTAAAACAAGGAAACTAGTGTGTGGTGCTGGAGGTCAGGGCAGCCGTTTCTCAGGTGGGATGTTCTTCGGGCCTCTGGAGAGGTTCTGCGGCCGATGCACTTTCTGGGTCTGGCTGTTGGTTACATTAATGTTTACTTTCATAAATGCGTTAAGCCATACTCTCATTTGCGTACATCTCGTTCTGTGTTTTGTAGTTTTTAATAAAAATCTTACTTTTAAAGAGGTGATTAGCAGGATCTGTTTTGCACTGTGACCGTGGAAACAACTGTTTACTGAGCCTTAAAGGGTAGAAAGTTAAGCACTTGCATTCTTAAATAAGAGAAATGGCTGGTTTTTAGCAGTATGTGGACCAGGAACTATATTCAAGACAATGCCATCATTGTTGGATGAGTTTATTGGCCTGTAAAGCTTAGAACAGAAGCTCTCAACCTTTCTTATGCTTTGACTCTTTAATACACTTCATCCTGTTGTGGTGACCCTGAACCATAAAAATATTTTTCTTGTAGCTTCCTAACTGTAATTTTGCTACTGTTATAATTCCTAATGTAAATATCTGTGTGGTCCAATGATCTTAGGTGACCCCTGTGAAAAGGTCATTCAACCCCTCCCCCATCCCCTTCCCCCCCCCCCACTGCAAAGTGTGGTGACCCACAAGTTGAGAACCACTGGTTTAGAAAGAAGAAATGAGGTTGCTGGGGAAAAACAGAGGCCTGAACAGGAGACACTGGGGCATGGAAATGTGCAGGGAAAGTGGGAGAACAGCTGCAGATGGCAGGGACTGGGCAAGAAAGAGAGAGAAGGCATGAAGTCCACACTCAAAGAGGAGGAGGTGAGTGATAGAACCAAGAGGTCATGGCCACTACACTACAAGGGAAACTAAAGCCTCAAAAAGAATGCCTTTCAGGGAGAAGAGGCGCTTGAGGAGACAGTTACCTAAATTTGATAGGGGTGAGAGAGATTTCCAAAATGGAGACGTGGTCACACTTTAAGGTGGCCTGGCTAGTATAGTAGGCATGATCTATATAGTGATTAATAATGGTAACTCATAATAACCTGTGGAGTCCCTGTACAGGAGCTGTGCTTCCCACTAACTCTCTCAGCCCTTAGAATCTATCTCCACAGTGTCCTGGAGCACCAGTGGCCAGACAGTGCCAGGCACAGAATAGACCCTTGACATTCATTGAAAGCATCTGTGGAGCATGCTTTTACTTGGGCATATGGGATATTGATGGTTAGGGTCAGAGTTGAACTATAAAGTCAATAGTGCAGAGCCAGATGCCTGCTCCTGTGCCTGTGTTGAAGACAGTCTTATGTACCTTGGCCTATGGAAAGCTAGCAGAGCACGACAGTCACAAGAAGCAGTTGTGCAATCATTTTGAGTCAACTCCAACAGAGACACGGCTGAAGAGCTTCACGTGAACGTCCTACACGGATTCCTCGGGGGGGGGGGGGGGACAAAACAAAACAAAACACAACTAAGAAAATGTACCCAAAATGAGAACCATTAAAAAAAAATCTCACTGTAAAAGGTAACTTCCTTTCCTGACATACACTATTAGTTAGAACTGAGTCAGCCTGCCCATAGTTATGGGGCTAGGGATACATAAAAGCATAAATCCCAGGAGGCAGGAATCCTTGTTGGCTGTCCTCCAGGCTGTCGGCTGCAGCTTCTGCCTTCTGCCCTTTCAGTTACATGGTCAAAGACCAGCACCGCCGGGGCAGAGGGGACAAGCTGTATGATACCATAAGACAAGTCACCATGTCACAGGGGCTATTGAGTATCTCCGCAATGCTAGACGCTCTCTGATGAGTACTGACATCTCAGCACAAAATTTACAAGCTTGATGGGTAACTCTAGCCTCTTCCACACATTTCTCCCCGACTCCCCTCTCTGTCCATCTGTCCATCTGCATGGTAAATGCATGCATATATGTGCAAGTATGCATGGGTGCGCCCTTCTGCGCATGCTCATAGAGAGGTCAAAGGTTGACTCTGGCTATCTTCCACATTATTATTTTTGAGATGGGGTCTCTCACTAGAGCTTGATGTGTTGGCCTGGCTGGCTGGCCAGCGAGTCCTGGGGGGTCCTCCAGTCTGTACGGTCACTCCCATCCCAGCCCTAGAGTTACAGGGACACACTGCCATGCTTGGTTTTCACATGGGTTTGGGGATCTGAGGGAAGGTCCTCATGACTGAATGGCATCACGTTGTCCACTGAGCTATCTCTGTAGCTGTCTATCAGAGCAAGGCAGAGAGGAAGATGGTTGTATGTGGGGAGGGGGAGGGTATTTCAGGTCATCGTTGTCATCATCTCGCTGGAGTGAGCAGTCTCTGTGATGCATAGTTAAATGGAAACCAAAAAGCTCATCAATGCAGCTTACTTATTTATTGAAGAGAAGCATGTTGCTAGACATGATGGTACTTGCCTATGGTCTCATATACTCAGGAGGCTGAGCCAGGAGGGTAGCTTGTTCAAGAGCAGGCTGGACAACATAGCTATACCATGTAAAAAAGAAAGAAAGAAAGAAAGAAAGAAAGAAAGAAAGAAAGAAAAAAAGGGAAGTAGAAAGGCCTAAAAGTGCCTACAATGTGCCAGTCATGGCTACATGTTGGGCTACAATGGTGAATAAGTTAAACATGGTTCTCTGTCATAGGAAATGATCAAACTCTAGCTCAGGCTGATCTCATTGACACCGATAACACCCACATCTCTATGTTCATATCCTATTGTATGCCCACTTCCTAATTAAGGGCCTCTTTCCCAGGTTCAACAAGCATTCTATATGGACCTAGTAAACACCAGCACTCAGCTAAGCTCCGTGAAAGCCTTGTGAGGTTGGCAGTATTACCGGTTTACAGAGAGAGACACTGGGCTAAGAGAGGTTAAGTAGCTTGTTCAGTGTTACAGTTAGTGAAAAGAGGAGTTGGGACCTGACCCAGGTTGGTCTGGCTCCTGAACACATATCTTTAACTAAGACTATGATCTCAAGAATTGGGACAAGTTCATCTAATTCCCTACTGCTAACGGTGATGCCATTCCCCATATTGTTATGTTACAGACTCACAAATGCAGAGTACACAGACAGATAAACACAAACTGTCTCAGAGGGCCTGGCACTGGATATGTACAGCAGTGGCGGCAGCGGCAGCAGCGCACAGCGGTAGTGGCAGCAGTAGCAGTGTCCGTCTTTTTGCTGCTGAATTAATGACATACATTAGTTAGTGGTTTACAGGTAGAACATAGACAAGAATTAAAACAAAGAGATAAGGGGCAAAGGTCAGCTTCAAGTTGGGAGTTGGGGAGAAGAGTAGGTGTGTGTGTAGAAGAAATTCTTGCAAATTAGCCCAAAACTGAGCTTGGAATGTCTGAAAATCTAGGTGGAAAGGAAAATGTGATGAGCCAAACAATTTTATCCATGGGGATTGAAAGGGCCCGAGCAGTAGCAGAAAGCCTCGGTGCACCATCTTTGGCGTGTGGTTTGCAGTTTGTATCACCTCCACAGCATTTTGCTTTGGTGACTCTGCGGCTGTGTGCTTGTCCCCTCCCCCCCGGGTTTCACGGCTCTGCTGTGTCACTTGGGATTGTAGTTCAGTGTGCCAGCCAGCTAGAGGATTGTATTTATTGAATTTAGCACCTGCTGTGTACATCACACAGATGGAGGTTTAGGAGGAAGGTTTATGAAAGACAAGATTCTTGCCTCTAAAGATGCTTATACTCCAGCTAAAGGGGGTGAGCACAGCCCTTGTAAAGAACTCAAACCAAATTGTTTCCATACAAATATATGCATAATACAAATTACCAATGTGTGACTACTGCACAGGCAGTGGCCAGCACTGAAGACTTTCCATGGGAGCTGGGTTTTGATCCTGGATTTATACCCAGGGTTCTGAGCTGATGAGACATGGTGTTCCAGAGCCAGCCACAAAGACGAGACATGAATGAAGTGTCAGGAAAGGTAAAGACAGTCAAGTGAGGGACAGAACCAAGAGATAAGGAAACAAGGGTGTCTGCGCCTCGATTCCTTAGGGGTGGAGGTACTTCAATAGGAAGAGATCCGAGAGCACATTGCAGTCTTATGCAAATCATAGCTTGAAAATATAGTGGAGGTAAAAGTTGTTCACTGGCTGCTGTATTCAGGCACTGTGCTGGATGCTGCAATCTGTGCACTTGTCACATAAAGTGGGCATCATTTCCTATGAGTGTCCAGGGAGGCTGAGTGCCAGGGCCCTGTAGTCACTAAAGCGTAGAACTCCACATATAAGCTGGGATGCTTGACTTACATACCCACACATTTGTGCACCACACATTTTTAAAAAAATGTTAAATTGTTGCAGGATATTTGATCCCATTGTGAACCCCCAGATTATAAACTGTAAAAACCTGTTTCTTTTTTTGGTGTGGTTCAGACCTAACACATACCTTTAATCCAAGAACTTTCTGTTTCTTGTACATGGGCGATTAAGGTGTGGCTCAGCCCTAGCACACACCTTTAATCCAAGAGCTATCTGTACACAGGATTTAATAAAGTTAACCCTAGGTCAAGAGTTGGAGCAAGAAAGCAGCTGACAGGGATTAAAGAGAAAGGAGGGCCTTTGAGTTGAAGGGTATTTAAGACCGTGTGGAGAAGAAGAAAGAGCTTTTGGCTTTTTTTCTCCTGGGTTTGTCAGGTGAGCTAGCAAGCTTTTGGCCTTGGGCTTTTGGTTAGATTTTGGCTTTTTGGGCTTTTAGCTTTGAGATTTTGGTATTTCACTTTTGTTTTTTGGCTTTTTCTTAGGGACGTGAGCTGAGTAGGAAGGTCAGCTGGGTTTTCTCTCTTCTTCTTTCAAGCTAACAGGTTTTGTCCCGAGTCTTCATTGGTAAAATTAAATGATTTTGGATTTTCTTTTTTTATATAACAACACTACATATTTAAGATACACTAATGGTGGTGATTATTTGGTGTGCCATACAAAAATGATCTACTTTTGATTTCAAATGACTGAGTTCATTAAGTATGCAGCAAGAAAAGTAGATGAACAAATAGCAGATAGCAAATAGATAATATCATCAATCCAGGTACTTATAACGTCCAGCAGAAATGACCAGAGAAGTCCTACAGGAGTTCCTGAGTGAGAAATTTCCAGTGTGTTCTTTCTGTGGATCAGATTCTGCTATTTTGTTGCCAGTGTAGGCATTTTTTTACAGCGTTGGAGAAACAATAGTAACTTCTGTTTCAAATGTCTCCTGCTAGCTGGTCTCAAAGTGCAACTTAAAAAACAAAAAGGGAAACATTTATTTCGTACACATGAGTTTTTCTGTGTGTGTTTGCATGCCATAGTCCCTCTGTGGAGGTCAAAGGACAACTTGCAGAAGTTTATTCTTTTAGTCCACCGTTTTGAGTCGTGCTGACTGAACTCAGGTTATCAGGTTTGGAGGGAAGAGTTACTGTCCTCTGGACCCAGTAGGCGCAATGTTTTTAAGGCAGTTAGCTGTTTGCGGTACTGCTTTCTCCCTGGCACAGAGGTAGGGGGCCAGCACGTCTCAGCACAGAGTCTGGCTGGACACTTGAAACAAATTTGTCAAAGTGTAGGATAAGAGGAACATCTTTACCCACCAGAGTCCTCTTTTCATAAACTCAAATAGCACTCTACAGCCGTTGTTTTAGGGAGAGAGTAACGATTTCTTTTGATTGCCTGCATGATACTTTATTTAGTCAAACATAGAAAGCTTTCTCTACTTGACAATAGACAAGGAGAACCAAAATTATCTTTGGTAACAGTTAGTTTCTAGGTCATACTATTAAGCAGATAATCCTGCCCAATTTCTCAGGAACAAAAAGTTTCTTAACTCAGACTATGGAGACTGGGAAAAAGAAGTGCAACTTGTATACAAATCAAGTGGGCTGTCCAAGCACAAGGGGCCTAGGGAGAAACAGTTGGTTGGAAGCACTGGCAGCCTTGAGCAGTGGGTATCAGCAGCCTTGGGGCCAGAGATTCCAGGCAGGACGGGGCGGGGCTCTCCGGTTGCGCCTGCGCGCCTCCTCGCCACCACGCCCACTCCACCGCGCCTTCTGCGCCTGCGCACCGCGCAGTCCCGCCCCTCCTTCCTGCGGCGCTCTAGGGACCATGGCCGATCCTCGCGTGAGACAGATCAAGATCAAGACCGGCGTGGTGAAGCGGTAAGGAACGGCCCGCGGCGCCGCGGCCTGCGCCTGCTCTCCTCTCCTCACCTCCCGGGAGGCCCGGCGGAGCATAGGCCCGAGGCGGCCACGGTTTCCAGGCCTTGGCGGGCGGGACAGGAGGGGCGGCACACGCCTGGGCCAGCTCTGGCAGGGAGCCGCCCTCGGCGCTGTCCCTGCCGCCCTCGGTACGGGACTCGGGGCGACCTCGACGGCGTCCCGGTTGCCCTCCGTGCGGGGTTCAGAGTCGTCTTCGATGCCCGCGGGCCCGGAGGAGGAGGGCGGCCTGCCCTGGAGGGCCTCGGCCTGTGCATGCACGCCGGGCGGCGGCTCGCGCTCAACTTCGCCTTAGGGAGGCGGAGTCCACCCTGGCCTGGCCTCGGGTGCACTGGACAAGTTTAAGGGACGCCGAGAGCACTCACTCACCCTGAGGAGACGGTGGCGGAGCCCTGTCCTCTGACATGGCTGACTCCCAGACTTTGGGAACTGGGGCGTGAACTTGAGTACCTCTGCAAACTTCTTTCCCGAAGCTCGCTCGCCCCAGGGCTGTGGGATGCTGCTTCCCAAGAGTAGGCCAATCTTGTGATTTGCTTTGATTCCCGACTGCTTGCTAGTACATACTTAAGTGCTCATTGGAACTAGTTTTTTGTTGTTGTTTTTGTTCAGACCCAAAATAATCAAACCGTGAAGCATTCCAGGGGAAAAGATACACAGCCTCCTTATGAAGAAGGCCGTTCTGCGGTGGGGACAACATTTTCCTGGTGGCCCATCTCTCTGTGGTTTATGAGTGTTACAGAGGGAGAACAATCCATAAAAGAGAATCGCTTTTTGCGACACTGCTCCTGAGTTTTAGCACTTCCCACAGTACTTTGGAAGCTTTTATTGCAAAGGCAGCTAGGAGATGGTGTGAGTGGTAGGGAAAGGCAGAGTCGGCTCTGCATTGTGACTGTCTTTCAAATCTTGATTCTGCCATTGTTTTTATGTATTCGGGAACATATCACGTTGCACTGTGCCTCTTTAACTGATTTTGGAAAGGTAGAGTCCAAATTCTCCCTGCATTTGTTACTGAAAGAAGTTTGTGCTATGACAGTGTGTGGCAAGTAAATAGTGCTTTGATACACTTTAGACGTTAGTAGCATAGCAAACAAATGAAACTGTGTGCTGTGGCAGAGCTTTAGAATTTGTCATAATAGGAGGGGGAATGAGGTATATAACCAAAATACAAATAACCCACACCGTCCCTCGGCCCACAGTTCTGTTCTCCTTTGCCAGACTTTCTTTGACTGTGTCATTTGCCTTAGCATATTGCCTATTTGCCAGAAAAGAACCAGGATGTGTAAGAGAATGCTTTAAAATATATGTCATGAGAAATAGTTTGTAATGTTTTCCCATATGTCCTTGATATTCATCACCTTCCTTGTCTATATACTATTATGTAAATTCTAGTTCAAGTAGCTATAGCCTTTCAATACACATGCTAGACAAGTATCATTTACGTAATTAAGGACTAGCTTGTGAGTCTTTCACACATTCTTAGATGATTACCTAAACTCCCTGGAAGTACATAGAGTTTTGTTTGCAGCCTAATAAGACCGTATCAGAGTTTAACTTTAGTGTTCATATTTCAGTAAATTAATTTCATGAAACTTTTTCATAATTTACCATAATCTCAAAATGCTTATATAAAGTGATGAAAATGCATATCATGCATTTCTTCCATGGCTCGTCTGTTGACATTTAGGTGTAGCATTTCTTATATATTGTAAAACAGGGACATATACTTTTAAACTTAAAATTTATCACCTGTTGATTGCTCATATTTTGTCTTGCTATATACTCTTTACATCCATAAATATTATTACTTTTTTATTTTTCCTGAAAACTTATTTTACTATGATTCTCTGTGTTAATATACTAAGGTATAATTCTACACTTTATCTCACTCAAAAAGGGAGTATAAATGAGACAGCTATTGTCAGGGAAGAATGATTGTCTGTATATGTTATACTTTTATAATAAAAAGAGCTTAAAGGTGTGCTATTTTTCCCTCCTCCACATTTAGTTTCAAAGGCTTCTTAATTAGTCTTATGATTCAAGAATGTTCTTGGTTTTATAAAAGGGATTCTGTTCGTTGGATTTGTTGTACTTTAAAAAAATGATTTATTGATTTAAATGTCTATGAGTTGGGAGGTTTGTGCCACAACACAAGTATGGAGGTCAGAGGACAGTTCTCAGGATTCTACTCTCTCTACCATGTGGGACTAGGAACACATACCTCTATCTGCGGAGACATCCTATCAGTCCTGGGAATTTGTTTTTTGTTTTGTTTTTTTTTATTTTTAATTAATTAATTAACTAATTTTGGTTTTTTGAGACAGGGTTTTTCTGTGTAACTGTGGCTGTCCTAGACTTACTTTGTAGACCAGGCTGGCCTGGAACTCACAGTGATCCACCTGCCTCTGCCTCCCAGTGCTGGGATTA
Source organism: Acomys minous (assembly GCF_964271855.1). NCBI lineage: Eukaryota > Metazoa > Chordata > Mammalia > Rodentia > Muridae > Acomys > Acomys minous. Next base: position 101,561,983 of record NC_140492.1, on the reverse strand, counting down.
AAGGTGTGTGTCACTATGCCCTATGACATTAGGTTTTTTGAAAGAATAGTTTCAAGACCAGCTTCTATTCTCAACTCTTTTTTCTAGTCAGTTGTTTGTTTTCTGTAATTTCATTTCTCTTCAGAAGCCACAGCTTTATTTGGAAGAAGTGGTTTAAAGTCATCATTCATAACCCTGCCTCATTTAGTTTTCCCTCTCAAAGTTGAGAGCCACTAGATTTTGTATTCTAGGTTTTTGTCCTAGAGTTCATTTTGGATAGGCTAGTCTGCTAAGCTCATCTGCTGCAGCAGTTGTGATTTAGAAGTCTCCAGTTGTGGACTTAGGAAGGAATCTGGACTGAGAGGTTGAGACTTTAGTGAGTATGGAAACAGGCAGTTAAATAGATGGTGGTTGGCATCAGGGAGATAATACACGGAGTACAAGATGGCCATTTGATTGTGCTGGCAAAGTGGTGAGTGAAGGCAGTCTGATGGGTGGTAACCCAGCCTGTGTTGTAAACGAAGTAAACGTGAGTTTCGGGGGTAGTACCTTAGCTGGTGTCTTAGTTACCGTTCGGTTGCTGTGAATAGACAACATGACCAAGCCAACTTAGAGAAGAAAGCATTTAATTGGGGCTTTGTTTATAGTTTCAGAGGGTGAGTCCTCGGCCATCATGGTGGGGCGAGGCAAGAGCTAAGACAGGGATGGCCCTAGAACAGGAGCGGAGAGCTTAACTCTTACTCTCTGGTTGGAGGCAGAGAACACCCGAGACTGGGCCCGGTGTGGGCTTTTGAAACCACAACACTTACACACAGCCTCACACAAGGCCCAGGACAGCCCCACCAGTTAAGAACCATGTTTCATGTATGTGCGCCTATGCGGGAGTTCTCATTCAAACCGCCACAGTCGGAAAATAAGCTAGAGCGTCACAGTGCCCCCGTGCCAGAGACATGGTGCCTCACAGTAACAAGTCGGAGGAGACGAGACCACTGGGAACAGGGAAGAGTCCACCCACTGAGAAGTTGGACAGCAGTAAGGCTAACCTGGTACCACACTTCTGACAGAGAGGGATCCTTAAGTGTGCCCTCTCCGTCACAATGACATTTTTCTTTAAATTCAGACTGTGAAAATAGATATGTGCACTAGATATGAGGAATTATATGACATTTCTCTGCATGGTCAATTTCGCTAACATGTGACTCAATACAGACTGACCATCCCTAACTAGAAAGTCTGAAATTCAGAATACTTAGAAATCCAAAACTGAGTGCTGATATGACATTCAACATGTTCAGATTTTGGAGAGCTTCCAGTTTTGGAGTTAGGATATTTTAGCTGGTAAGGTTTATACAAACACTCCGAAATCTGAACAACTCAGGCGTGAATGTGTTCCAGTTAAGTGGTACTTGGACAGTAGTGGACACTGTTGGTAGATTGATCTGTGTGTTAGTTACTGCTTCTTGCTCTGATAGTTACAGTTGCTATGGCTTGTTGCTATGGCTTGTTACTTAGTGGTGTAATGATAAGCACCACTACCAAAAGCAATGTGAATAGGATAGGGCTTATTTCATCTTCCAGGTAGCAGGCCTCACTGAGGGACGCTAAGGCAGGAACTCAGGCAAGAACCTGGAGGCAGGAACTGAAGCAGGGCCCACAGAGCAGTGCTGTACTGCCTCGCTTTCCATGGCTTGTTCAGTCTGCTTTCATATGCAGCCCAGGGCCACCTGTCCAGAGGGGGCACTGCCCTGGCCTTGTTGTCTGTTGTCAGGCATTAATCAAGAAAGTGTCTACAGGTCTGTCTCAAAGAGGCACTTTGTTAATTGAGTTTCCCTTTTCCTGGGTGTCTAGTGTGTCAAGTTGATAGAAACTAGCTTGCACAGTCTGGCTGGCCCTTTTTAACGACTTAGACTTTTTTCAGATTACTAGATTTACAGGTTATCTGTGAACTGTCACAGCTAATCCAGCTACCCTTGCAGGGAATGACCAAATAATATTCTCAGATAGATCTGTGAAATTCCCAGATCTGTAAAATTACTATCATCTATCTGTGTGTGTCCATTGATACACAGGTGGCATCGGTTGCCCTAATTTTCTTGGATTGAAATTTCCTAGGATGTGGAACATTCTTTGTTAAAACTGGAGACATTCCAGGGAAACTAAGATGATTGATCACCTTCTCTGTGCCTAGCTCCCATAGCTCTATTTTGTATGTGTTGTAATTTACTTGGAGGTTGTTGGTAACACACCTATTTACCATCAACCTGTATACGGTCTTACTTAATTTAAAATGTATGGTATGAATACGAACCCTTGCCATAGTAGCTTCTTTTCTGTATTGTTTGGAGAATATTTTCACTAAAGTGGAGAAAAATTTGGACTTGTTTTCTTGACTCTGTGGCAAGGTGTATTTTAGCTAAGTGGCTTTTGTCTACTTTACATTTCCAAGTAGGATTTGTATTTATAAAATAAGTTTGTTATTAGACACATGACAAATTCAAGAAATTCTACAAGGAAAAATGTTTTAATCTATTTAACTTAAAAGGTGACTTACAACTTTAAAGCCAACTTTTAGTAAAGGCTGATAAACCAGCCCACTGGTGGATGAACTAATTGATTAAAAATACCTTCTTAAATATATCTTTTTATAACCATTTTAGATTGATAATAGCTTAAAATCCAGTGTGAAGAAAAAATGTTAAGGTATTAGAAATCTCACTGACATTGCCCCATAGTTTTCCTCTGATTAAACGAAAGTGACACCAGTAGATTAGAATGAGACTAGGACAATTCACACTGCAATTGTGTTGCTTTAACTTTAACAATCTTTTAACACTCTTGTTTAAATGTAGCTGACACACCATAATTACAAATCTACAAGCCTTCATTATAGAATTTTACATCAGGAACCTGTGGGGACATTATATTGGTTTTTTTTTTTTTTTTTAAATAAAACACTGTTCCCAAACTATGCCATCTTCCAGAGTTTGTATATAGTGTGTTGTCAACACACATAACAGGAACTGGAAACAAAATGTAAGTAAAATCCTTATTTAAATATTTATATAGTGACATAAAACATGAAGAATGTACATAGTTGGGTAGACAAAAAGATTTACTTCCTAAGCTTTGGCTTCCGGTACATTTCTTGTATTTCGAGTGATTATGGAGGGAAATGTGCTGGGGACTGTGTGGGAAAGGCTAAAGACAGCTTTGTAAATGAGTCCTGTCACTTTGCCAGCTTTCTCTTTTCCTTTTTCTTCTTTTGTACCATACCTCTTTGGCTTGACTTAAAGCCAACCAGGATGGACAGTGCCTTCTTTAAAATTTATCTGTGAACTTGAGCCTCTCTTGGAAGTTTGTGATCCGTTCATCCGACGTCGTAGTCAGAGGCAGTGTCAGAGTGGAATGCAGGTGGTCAGCTCCTCCCTCCTCCTGCCAGCTACACGCTGAGCTACCTGCAGCCGTATGTCTTTTCAGGTTGGAAAGGGGAAAGCCAAGCCACTCATGGCCGCGATTTTCCCAACACAGAGTATGGCCTGCAGATTGCCTTAGGAAGGGAAGGAGCTTGTATTCTTTTCTTGCTTGCTCAGCCCCTCTCCTCCGCTCCACATTTGTATCTGTGCACAGGGTACGTGCATATGCGTATATAGTGTATGCGTTTTTATTGTCCATTATATTTGGTAGAAATGTTGAAACTGTAGTAAGGTTGCAAAATGATGCTAGTAGAGGCCGTCTACATTTCTAGAGTGTAGACTAGAAGATAACGTACAGGTGCCTAGAGGTATGGCCTCTCCATTCTAGTTCCTCATTTCTAACAGTAGGCATATAGAACACTGTCACATCCTGTTAGGATGCTGTTCTGTATCTAGACAACTTGGCTATTTTGTCATGGATCTGCCTTTTTCACAAGACTTACCAGCCTCTCAGAATGCCTTACTGTTTTGAAACATCTGCTATGGTGTTAAGACCTAATGTGCAGTGAAAGTTCTTTGCAACGAACAAATGAATGACGAATGATGCTTCCTCTGCAGTGCTTTTGTACTTGATCTAATCAGTAATTGAAAGCCACCAAAATATTGGGATTATTGCATAATAATTGCTCTGATTATTTCTTCTGTGAGAGTTAGGCAGGCAGAACCCCAGATGCCATCACTCCACATCACTTCCATGACTCTAGGAAAGTTACTTAGCCTTTGAAAGTGCCATTTTTTCTTAGCTGAAAAATGGAATATTGACAGTAGAGTCTTTTTTATGTTGTTATTAAGAAAATTAAGGTAACTGGATCTCAGCTCAAAAGCCTGATAGGTAGCAAGTGTTCCGTACATGTTAACTACTGTCAATAACACCTGTCTTGGTATGTACTGCTCTAGCAAAAAAATCTGAGACTAGGCAATTTACAAATAATAGAAGTGTATTTTTCATAGGTTTAGAGACCTGGGGTCTCCTTTTCTGACACTTAAGTGGTACCGTGAGTGCTGTGACAAAAGGGCAAGGGAGGGTCAGCCATATGTGAAGCCGCTTTATAAGATCCTTTACAGAGGAGGGACCTTCACGACCTGATCAACTTCTAGAGGCCTCACTTCTTAGTGCTTGCACTGGTGATTATTTCAACAAGAATTTTGGAAGGAAGTGTACAAGCCATTGCAGCAGTGTTGTTGTTTTTCTGAGAACAAATGGCTATGGGCTCCAGGACAGAACTCAGAACTTGATTTTTTTTTTTAATTGTGATAAAATCTTGGTTCATAGTTACTTGGTCAGTGCCTGACTGGCCTTGGAGAGGGAAAGAATGGGAGGCTGGCATGATTAGGTAGTTTCTGGGACCGTGATGATGCTGGGGTGGTCATTCTCTGGTTCCAAACCCCAGCAAGCCTCCCCTCACCTTTTAAAAATAGCACAAACACCTTGTATCCATATCATTAACACCCCCAGGCAAGGCCAGTTGCATTCTTTTATGTACTTAGGTTTATGATGGCAGTAATTATTTGAGTGAATTTTAGAGAACATTAATTCCAAAATTCATTGTGATTTACCATTGCTAGAAGACATCCCTATATTTATTCCAATTTTTAATTTATTACTGTATATAATCACATGTATTTATGGATGTTGGGAGAAGTGAGCTCATGTGGAGGTCAGGCTTTATGAAGTCATTTCTTTCCTTCCACCTTTATGAGATTTCCAGGAATCCAACTCAGGTCACCAAGTTTTTTTGGCAAGCACATTTATCATCTTGCTCTGTTTCTAGTTTTAATGCTAGATTATCTTGTTTATAGATCCTCCTCAGTGTTTTGCTTTTAACTGAATTCTCTGGTTTTCAGACACCCGAACAAAGAGTATTTATGGCTCTCTTAATGCATGTGTGTGTGTGTGTGTGTGTGTGTGTGTGTGTGTGTGTGCGTGTGTGTGTACACATATGTTCATGTTCTAAGTTGGCCCATTACAGACCTTGTAAAGGATAATGAAGCAAGTAGACATTTGTGTAACAGTGAATGTTCTAGTCTCTAAATAATACTGCTATACTTCTAGTGGAAAGTTATTCTCTGAGATAACTGTACTGTACTCTATAAAACCTTTGAAGCCTGTAACTCCTCTGAAGTGCATTTACACTTAATACAGTAGTATAATTTTGAAACCTAATGTTAAATTCCAAGGACTCTGTATTATGTTAAAATATATGAAGAATTTTTTAAGGCTAAGCAGTTCTTTTCAGGAGTCAAAGAGATAGTGTTTAATGGCTTTTGTAAAATAGGTGTGTTATTTGCCAGCTTGGTTAAGAAGTGATAGAAGCTGGAAAAAAGTTCATGTGACAGGGTTCCAGCTAAGAGTCTGAAACTGTTGACTTTATAACCAAAAGTAGGAGAGAAACAGTGGCTGTAACAACCAACCTTCACTATGAGTTCTTCAAGATGGCATGATATAAAACATACTAGGGATTTACTTAAAAACCAGCAACTTTAAACATTGTTTTATTGTTATAAATCCTAATCTGCTATAGAAAAATTAAAAATTTTTTTTTTAAAGAAAATGGTCTTGCAGTTTTATGTAGTAAGAACACCATCTCTATTGTCTCTGACTCTAGTTGAATGAGGTTTTTGTCTGCTTATGTTTGTGTTTACCTGCCTGTTGCTAAGTTCCCCTCATCAGTAGGCCCACCCTTTCAGGTTTAAAAAGAAATTAGAGGTGGGAGCGATCATTCAGTTTCTAAGGACCTCGCTTAGCCACCGCTCCGTGTGCCTGTAAACCCAGCGCCAGGAGGCGGAGGAGGCAGAGAAGCCCTGAGGCTTGCTGGCCAGCCAGTGTCCTGAAAGCACTGCAGACTCGGTGAGAGAAGCTTGACGTAGTGCCTGCTGCCACAGACTGTTACTGCTGCTGTCTAGGCATAAGAAGAGCAGGATTGGGGCTGGAGAAGTGGCAGTGACACAGAGAGAATGACCCCTTCTTTGTGTTACAGGATTGCAGTTTCCAGAAGCCACACTCCACTCCTTATGGTTCCAGTCACTAAGCCAGACCAGAGATTTTCAGTGTGTTCTGGGGATTCCTTGGGGTCTCTAAGCCTTTTCTGGGGTCTGTAAAGTAGAGGAATGTGTATAGAACTGCTAGGACATATTTTACCTTTTTCAAAATCTTGGTGTGGGGGTGGCTGGGGGAGAGGGTGTGCTTGTTTGCTTTCCTCAGGCACCATCCATTTAGTTTTTGAGATTGGGTCTTAGGCTCTCAGATTTGACTCTGCTGATTGGCTAGTGAGTCCCTGAAAGAGCTGCCTTGCTCTTTCACTTGGGTCCTGGGGGTTGAACTCAGTTCAAGTTTGCATAGCAAGCACTTTACTGACAGCTGTCTCTGCAGTCTCCTTTCTCGTGTTCATTTGCTCACAGTTGTACCATGAGGATTTCTAGGGGCTATGCGGTTTTACAACAGGTTGAACATAGAAACAGGTCTGAGACTTGTGTGTGGTGTATGCCTTTGTATACATACGTGTGTGTTTGCAGGATGTGAGTATCTTCTCTGTGACTCTATTTTATTTCTTTGAAAGAGGGTTTCATTGACCCCTCAGCTCATGGGTTTTGCCTAGGTTAGCTGGCCGGTGAGCCCCAGAGATCTCTGTCTCTTCCCTCCCCAGCCCAGCACGGGGTTACAGGTGTACACACTGTGTGTCATTGGCATGGAAACTCAGGTCCTTGCACTTATGCCTTCTATCCAGCCTTTCTGTGTGTGTGTGGGGGGGGGGGTGGATTAAATGTATTTTAATTTTTCCTTCTTTTAAAAATGAATGCCAAGACATTTCTTATGTTTTCTGGTACACTCATTACTAACAGATTTATATAAACCACACCTCTGTGTGGTCCCCAGAAATTTTTTTAAATGGAAAATATTTTGAAAGTCAAGAGTTTGAGGACCATTGCAGTAACTCAGTAAGCGTTCATCACGCAGAGCTCAGCCCTCATGATACTAATCATACAAGTTTAGGCAGGAACTTAGATTTTACAAGGCCTCTTAATTTCTTCTCATGTGTTCCTCTAAAAAAGCTTTGTGAATTCCCATTGCTCAAGACAGTTACTCATGCCTACAGTATTTGAGCATACACTCTAGTGTTAAGTATTTCAGCAGTGTGAGTATAAAGCCAAGGTACATGCAACACCAACCAACATACCTTCTTATTCAAATTTTAGACTTTATTTTTTTTAATGTTTATATTTTATATGTGTGCATATGCCATAGTGCATAGGTGAAGGTCAGGGGACAGTTTTCAAGAGTCAGTTCTTTCCTTCCATCTGGTGGGTTCCAGGGCTGGACTTAGGTCATCCTGCTTGGCAACAAGCTCCCTCACCCACTGAGTCATCTCAGGGGCCTGAAACACTTTAATTCAGAATGAATAGCAGTGATTCTTGAGAAACACGAAAACCAGAAAGTTTTGAATTGTTCTTGTTGTTGTTAATTTTAACTATATTATTTTACAATATTAATTATTCAAACCCACCATTTACCATGAGAAAAGGAATAGTGATAGCTAATCTGTGCTACTCCCCCACCTGAAATAATTATTTTTAGTCTTATGCTTATTATTTACCTTCCCTTTTTGTTTACTGTAACTATCATTTGTGTGCGCGTGCGTGCGTGCGTGCGTGCGTGCGTGCGTGCGTGCGTGCGTGCGTGTGTGTGTGTATAGGTATATATTCTAGTTGTGTTTCTTCTTCAACTTGGGAAAAAGGGCTTCTTTGGAGACTTACTTTCCACTCTGCTTGTTAGTAGACAAGGCCATAGTTTTTGCAGGTGGATGCAGTGATTTTGATTTGGTGGTTGCATAATATTCCACTGTGAAATGCTACAGTTGATCCATTTTTGTATAGGTGAGTATTTGGGATGTTCTATCACTAACTGTTTCTGTTTTCCTCTCATTCCTGTCTCTGTAAGACAGGCAGGATTTTTTTCTGAGTATGTACCTAGGAATAGAATTGTTGGGTCATAATATATTGAATCTTCCACTTTATATAAATGCTGTTTTAGTTTGGGCCACTCCACAGTGCCACAGACAGGGTAGCTTAAAACAACTGAATTTTATTTCTCACAGTTCTGAAGGTTGGGGTTGGATATCAGGGTGCCATTATGGGTTCTGGACTCTTTGTAGGTAGCTCGTTATGTGTTCCCACAGTGGGAATGGGTCTCCAGGGTTCCATGTGGTCTGTTTTAGAAGGACACTAATAGTATTCATAAAGTCTCTGTCTTCGTGGTGATTTTTGACAGCAGTTACCTACTAAAGGCCACTCATCCTGATTCGTTAGAGTGAGGGTTAGGGTTAGGACTTCAGTATATATTTCTAGAGATGGACCAAACTGTTTTCCAAAAGAGTGGTGCCATTTTACACCCCTAGCTTCATGGTGAGAGGTCTTTTCATTAACCTATGGCCTCTAATTCTAGATATGCTCCTTAACTTTATTCCAGTAATATGCTTCTGTTTAATTTTCATTTTGTAAAAAGTTATTTTGATTGTCTTTCTAAATAAACATCACTAAAGAACAAAAGGAAAAGAGGGTGTGAAAGGATGCAGCCTTATAGTCTTCCTTTTGGCCACGTTCCTCTGTGTACAATGATGTGTGCACGTTGGGCAGCTCAGGCTGTTCTGATAGAGATGAGTCCTGGGCAAAGGCAACTCCGAGCATTTCCAGGACTGTGCGGTCAGTGCGGGCTGCCTTTGGGATGGATCTTGAAAGCTGCCCTGGCACTGAATTGATTGGAATTAGATTCTTTTTCTTTTTTACACTTCCAGCAGATTTATTTTTAAAGGAATGGCCTAAGGGAGAAACAAACAAACAAACAAACAAACAAACAAAAAAACGAGTACAGAAGTATGGACTAGAAAATAAATACAAATATAAGCTGTTTTACTTATTATTTTATAACTACAAACTCATACAGAGGATGATGCCCTGTACAAAACAACAGATTCAAGCAAGGTGTTCCCTTAACAAGGCTGAGGATTCAGTATCTGGTATTGGAAGTTAGGACTCAGTCCTTGTTTTTGGATGAATCACTGGGAGTTTGGCACAGTGCATGCTTTTAACCGGATTTGAACAGAAGGATGGTCACCTGACCCAGGTGGAAGTAGATGGAGTGTTTGGTTTCGTGTGTCATATAGCTACCAAAGTTCCGCCCCACCATGCCATGCCAGGTGGGGCTGTACTTCTTGTCAAACTCCTTCTTGATATGGGCCGCAATATCCTTGTCTATGTTGTATTTCTCCAACACCTGAGTAGCGCACTCCACCTAGCCCTGTTGCATCTCTTCTGACACATCTGCATCTTTGATCACCACCTTTGGCTGCACGTGGTGACTGTGGAGCAGGGGCCAGCGGGCTGCTGCCAGCTCATGGGCCGGGTGCTGGTGCCGCTCAAGCAGCAGAGGAGAGCAGCTGCAGCTGAAGCATCTCAGATTCTTTTTCTTGTTGTTAGTTCTGATTTACGGCTCCTACTATTAAGACTGACATAGCATTTCTAGAGAAAGACTGAATTCTCCTCGGCCTCATCAGCCTCCCATCTTTTTTGTTTTTCAAGACAAGGTTTCACCCTGTAGCACTGGTTGTCCTAGAACTCACTCCGTAGACTAGGATGGCCTCAAACTCACAGAGATCCACCTGCCTTTGCCTCCTGAGTACTGAGATTAAAGGCATGCACCACCACTACCTGGCAAGACTGAATTTTTATGCATGGTGTTTTAAGTTTTTTAGCCCAATACATTGGATTCTGTCATTGTTACTGCTAGCACACCCTTACTCTTCTCTTCCTGTCCCAGTATCACCAGCAGCAGCAGCAGCAAAGTGTGTATTTCCATTTGTTTATATCTGATTGTATGTGTCCCATTGAAATAAGGAAACATCTAAGTCACAAATTTGATGTTATTTCCTGTGTTTTTATTACTGTTTTTAAGTTATCCTAGCATTTCTAGTAGAAGGTTAAAGAGAAACAATCGGTGTTAACAGCAGAGTGGGTGCTGTGATTGAAGCTTTGGATTAATGCTGTAGATACCATAGCTGTTGATGTTGAAATGCAGCAGCACACTAGTCACCCTGACAGCAGACAAGCTAAAGAATGCTGTCTGCTTTTGTCAAGCAAAACCCATCCCCACTTACAAATTTTCAAGCAGATTCCCCACCAGCCACTTTCTTGAACATCCAGACAACAAGGCTGCCTTATGAGTTGGTCAGAACCCAAGGAGTGCCTACCCCCCCTAGACTTACATGTGCCATCTTCCAGCCTTAGACCCAGCCTGCCCAGTTTGGGAAAATTAGCCGGCATCCCTATCACAACTGCTCCTGCGAGGGAAGAGCTCTTCTCCCCAGCCTTAGATCATACTCTCTGGTTAAACCACCTGCCCAATTCCATAAGTGAAGGGTGGAGCAATGAAAAAAACAGGAGTGATCTTACCACTGGACTTTGCCCTTTGCTTTTTGTTTCAAAGAATAGTTGTGTGTTTTAGTATTAAAGTGATTGTTTGACCGTGTTCGCCAGGATGGTATCAAGCTCCTGTGCTCAAGTCAACTTCCTGCCTCAGCTCCTAAAGAAGCTGAGACCACAGGTGTGCTCCACTATCTTTAGTTAATGTTAATTTTAGATTTACTTATTTTACTTTGTGTATGAATATTATACCTGTATGTATATATGTGTACCTCAGGCATGCCTGGTACTCATGGAAGTCAGAAGAGGGTGTCAGACACCCTGGAACCAGAGTTAAGTGCTCTTAGCTCCTGAGCCATCTCTCTGGGTCCAGTTCAGTGTTCTCTGATTGGGAGAATGAAAAAGAAAAGAAGTGGAAAGACAGATAACCTTGTAATCCCAACCTCCTCCTCCTCCTCACAGCTCTTCCTTACCTGTTTTAGCCCCTTATTTTAGCTTCTAGGAGTTAGAAGAGTCATCACGTCACCAAGAAAGATTGTAATGATTTAGGAGGCTTTCCTTGATTAGAATTCAGTTTTTCGTCATTACAACAGAGACATACTCAGATACAGCATACATGTCATCTGTGAGTGGCGAATGGTATTCTGTTGCTTACCTCCCTCCCCTCAACCTTTTGTTTGTTTGTTTGTTTTGTTTTGTTTTTGTCTAACTAGTAGTAGCCCAGTTGAGTTTTGAACTTTGGAGTGCTGGGGTTAAGCTGAATCTGTAGCTGGAGAGCAGGTGAGCCACATTGTGTCATGTTTCTCTCTCTCCTGTCTCAGTCTGATGTGACTGCCATCAGGTAACGTGTCCCTGGCTGTTCTTGCTCTTGATAGCTTGTGCTTGTATCTGTTTGGTGCCTTTGGTTATTGCTATTATTTTGAGTGAACCTAGACCTTGTTCATTTCTAGATAGTGATAGGAAGTTTGAGATCATCAATAATTTGATTATTGTTTGTTTGGCTAGATTCTCTGAGACACCATAATATTATATATTAGTTCCTATTAGCATGTAAGTTCTGTGAAGTCATGGATATTCCCAGAGACTTGACACATAGAAAAGGTTGTTAAAAGATCTTAAGTGGAATGAGTACCTTGTAACATCTCAAGTTCCTGAGAACACAGTTAGTGTCTCTGTCTTTTTTTCTCTTTAATTTAACATATTTTAAAATACCTAGCCCAAATCCCAAAGGTATAAATAGCCAGCATCAATTACTGGCTGTTCCTCTGTCCGTCCGTCCCCCCCCCCCCCCCCGTGTGTGTGTGTGTGTGTGTGTGTGTGTGTGTGTGTGTGTGTGTGTGTAGTATAGTGGATGAGCTAGTCTACCCATGCAGAGGTGCTTATGCTAACGTTGGCACCATTTGTATGTTGTTTTATTCTTCTTGTGCTTTGCGTGTAGAGCATAAAGAGTAGCCTCATTCTTCTCTATGGCTTCCAGAGACTCTGTGTGGGCATATGTCACTTTAAAAAATTTAATAGACATTTAAAAGTATATTATTCTCAGTATTTTACAATTGGAAAGTTTTATAATGAATATTCTTGTATTCTTACAGTTAAGTATGATATAGAGAATAAATTCATACAAGTGCATTACTGGTTCAAAACTGTATATATTTGAAGTAATGGGAGACATTGATAAATTGCCATCGGAAGAGTATAGCAGTTTATAAAACTTGTAATGACTTAATAGAGAATTTTATTACCATGCAATTTAATGCTTTGTGGTCTAAAACTATAAAACAATATAAAATGCCCAAGCATGTTTAGTTTTTGTTTTTGTTTCTGTTTTGTTTTTTGAGAAGTACCTTCTACATGGCTGAAAAATCTAAGAACAACTTAGGCCTGCTGATATATTAAGTTATTTAATGAACTTCATTTCTGAATCATTTCACAAGAGGAAAGTAGAGGAACCACTGAGGAACTGTTCCATATTCTCCTATTTCTAGGGTCTCGCTGGCAAAAAGGTGGATAATGACTTTGCTCAGGATTACCCAGCTAGTTACAAACAGAGCTATTGTTGGGGGCGTTCTGCTTCTGAGTCTTAGATTTCACTCAAACTTTAGGTCTTGAGCTTGTGAGTACAGCAGACTTCTGCCCTAGTTATTTTCTGTTTTATTTATTTTTGTGTGTGTGTTTTGGTGGTGGTGGGGATCTAATGCAGGGGTTTTATGCATGCCAGACAATTAATAGTTATGAACTATATTCCTAGCCCTGAGCTTCAGTTTTTAAACAATGAATTATGACATAATTTGCTTTATTTGAAAATAAATAAGCCGTTAGATGTTAGTGATCGCACTTGGGGGAATTTGCATGTGCGTTGCTTTAGTTACGAAAAGACTCATTTTGTTTTTTCCCTTTGAGGAAATTGTGGACAGTATTTTGATATTATTAAACATTACAGAATAAGCTAGGCATAGCGGTGGCCTATAATCCCAACTTCCTAGGATATGAGACTAAAAAGGACACATGAACCCAGGAGTTCAAAAGCAGCCCAGGAAACAATGAGAACTCATTTTTTTTTAAAAAAGTAACAACAAAAATCATAAAAGCTAATTGGACATTCAGGTATACTGAATAACTTAAGTTACCTTAGTTCTGAATGTAGTCCTGAAGAGAGAAATCACTTTGAAGCTCAACGTAAAATGCAGAAATATAAAATCTAGCAAATATACAGACGTAAACTCATGAGTTCATGTTTCAAACACGGTTGCCAAAGTATCTCTCTGGCCAAATAGAATAAGAAGCAGCAGACAAAACTCTAAAAGACCAATAGCACCTTGCTAGCACATTGCTAATAAGAACTAATAGGTACTTAAACTGATGAAAGTGATTCAGACAACAACACATTAACCCCCTACTGTGGCCTGCTTTAAGCTGTTAATAGGCATTAGCCTTTTAGAGAATGACTAGCACTTTCATATTCATTTCCTAAGCCTTTGGTACATCAGTGAACTGGGAGAGCGGCTTGCTGTGTCTGGTTCTTATGTCCTGTATGCTTTCCATATACCTGCTGAAAGCGTAGATTCCCTGTGCTCTCCAGTGTTCTTGCTGCTGTTGGAACTAATTTTACTTTGCTTGCATTTGGAATAAAGACTGGTGTGTTTTTTCTCAGATACTTGAAAAATAGGGCATATCAATATGTATATGAGGAGAGTTTAAAAATGTAACTTTATTAAAAGCATGTTAAGTGACCCTTAATGCCTGTTCTCTGTAAGTTAGAGTGCTATCTTGAATTTTTATTTGTGCATTATTTTTATAGCATTTTAAAATAGATGTTCTATGTTTTCATAATAATTCCAAATATAATGCAAATAGAGTTAGGTTGGACCAACAGAAATGCCTCTGCAGGTAAAGAAACTTGTCAAGACTGACAGCCGAGGTTCTGTCCCTGGAGCCGCATGGTGGTGGAAAGAGAGAACAGACTCCCCAAGCTGTCCTCTTACCGTCACACATGTGCTGTGGGGCATGCGTATATGTGTGCACATACCAAATAAAGTAATTTTAAACATTAAAACAGAGTTAGCTGATTTTTTTTCTTTTGGTTTAGTTTTTTGAGACAGTGTTTCTCTGTGTAACAGAGCCCAGACTGTCCAGGCATTCTTTTTGTAGGCCAGACTGGCCTCGAACTCAGAGATCCACCTGCCTCTGCCTACCAGTACTGGGACTAAAGGCGTGCACCACCACACCCATTGAGTTAGCTTGATTTTAAAACAATTTTATCTTGAAGAAGCTGACTGTATTAGAAAATGATAAATAATGTTGGCTGGATTAAATAATACTGTGATGTGTGGTTTGCCTAAGTTTAGATTTTACTAAAAATTTAGGGGCTTTGATAATTCTTTTTTAGGTATTTAAATCTTCTTGGCTTCCTTCTGTCCTTTTGACTGACTTATTCATATGATATCTGACCTTCTATGTCTTGTGAAAAGAACCACAGCCCTACCACTCCAAGGAAACACCCATCTCCCTCATTAGCCCTCACGTCTAGAGACATCAAACATTTATAAACCCTCTTGTTAAGTCACTTTGGAAGGCATCTTTCTTTGCCAGAGTTCCCTTTTAAAATTCCATTTCTTGATGGACAGTAGTGGTGCACACCTTTAATCCCAGCACTGGGGAGGCAGAGGCAGGCGGATCTCTGTGAGTTTGAGGCCAGCCTGGTCTACAGAGAGAGCTTCAGGACAGCCAAGGTCACACAGAGAAACCCTATTTTGAAAAATGAAGCAAAGCAAAGCAAAGAAATGCAGTGCATTTCTTTCTGAGTTTGCCTGTGAGGTTTTAATTGTTCTGCCACAGCTTCCTCTTCTTCAGCCCCCAGGGTAGGGTCAGCTCCAGGTCTGTTTGCTTCTGTGGTTCTCACATGGGTCATTTTCAGAGTTGCAGGTGCCCGGCTCTTGTTCTCTTTTTACTCAACAGAAACTGGCTTCAAGTGTGTGTGCAAAGCTTGATAGTGAGACTTCATTGCTAGTAATTCCTTTCAGTTTGTAATTGGACTTTTCTCTCCTGCTGAATCAAGATGATTAGTCTTGATTTCGAGTTCCAGCCTGTATTGACTGTGATCCAGGTCAGCTTTCTAGAAGCAGTAGGCATCCTTCCCTCCAACCGCTGTCAGTTCCAGCTTCCAGACCTCTGCCTTGAAGGAGATATTCTTATGTAAAGATCACAGCACCTAATCTATGTCTATGACCAAGTGATACATTTCTGGCGGTACATTATAAGGAATGAAAACTATACGAAATGCTTTTCTGATCTTTCTTATGCATATTCAAAACTAATACACACAGAAAAGAAAAAAGAAACTCAACAAAAAAGTAAAAATGAAGAAAATGTTCAGGAGAGACTGTCTTATACAGTTTGTTATTGTGACCACCAAGGTAGCAAATGAATGACAGCCTTAACCATAGTTATAATTTGGTTTTTTATTTTTTGAGACAGGATCTTATATGTTCAAGGCTGGTCTAGAACTTGGTAGTTAGTCAGAGATGACCTTGAACTTGTGGTCCTCCTGCTGCCTCACAAGGGCTGAGATTAAAGGCCTGTGCCTCACACATGCCTGGTTTGAATAGTGAGTGGTAGAGTTCAAACATAGGGCTTCATGAAAACTTGGCAAGCACTCTTCCAGGTGAGTCACATCTCGTCCTGGCATTTGACTTAATTAAGGGAATGATAAACACTAAAGTTAGTATGGAGCTTTAATTTTTTTTTTAATTTGGCTAGGATTAGTCTTTTGATTAGAATCAAGTATATAGAATTACAAGTCACTTTTTATTTCAAATATATCCTATAACATTAAAATACATTCTTTTTCTATATATAATAATCAGATTCTTTAGTTTAATGTCCTGCTTAGCAACAATTTTATAATTCAGAAGTAATTGAAACAGTAAAATACATTTTTGTTTGATTTTAAATAACTTTGAGGTATTGTTCTGCAGTTTGGGGAAGCTTGGAAACTTACTGTGAAGCCCAGAATCTCAGTTACCCTCTTGTCTGAGCATTTATGTGCTGAGGTAAGAGGTCTTAGCCACCACACCCAGCTCAGTGAAACACATCTTGAGTAATGAGTTGAAGTGTGTCTAAAGGTAAAATGCCCAGTTGGGAATCAGATGAGTGAAAGTGCTTCTCTTCGTATGAAGTTTGCTACCATAGGAGCAGAGGTAACCCGTACATTTCAAGACATCTAACATTAATCCTTTCCTCAGCAGCGAGTACACAGAAGCTCATCTTTCTGACAGAGCTAAGCATCTACCACAGGCCTTGAAATATCAGTCTGCCTTCCCAAGGGAAAATATTTTCCAAGAGAACAATTTTGAACAGTTTGGGTGGGACAAGATGTAAGATGAGAACTAGTGCCTCCCCACTGGTGCTCCCACACTGCCCATCCAGCCTGCGGTGCGCTCCCTGAGCCCGAGAGGCCTCACTGCATTCATGTCAGCGGCTGTTCAGTGGAAGACACTGTGCCGTGTTGACTGCTGCTCACCAGAGCTTTCTTGTTCAGTTTTTGCCAACAGTGCCCCCCCCCATACCCCCACACCAGTCCTTAGTCGATAGCGCATTCCTACAGGCTGATTAGCACAGGCCATGATGTGGTCTACTCTAGTCCATTTTATATTTATTGTGAGAACTCAGAATGACATCTTCCCTGTTTTATGGCTACAACTGTGAAGTTAGTGATTGTTAACTACAGTACAGTGCTTTTATAATTAAACTATTTGTGACCCAGAATTAAGTTCAGTAGCAAAGCCAGCATTTAAATTTGCAAATAAGTATGCATCATCTCTTTGAATTACAAATAAGTAAAATGCGACATATTACTTTGAAACCAAGTCATGAGAACAACTCTGAAAAGTTACTCACATAGCACCTTTATAAATTATTTATTGAATACCAATGTTTTTTGCATCTAAATTCCTTCTTCTCACCACCTGCTTCTTTTGTTTTGGCAGCATAAACAGGTATTGAAACAGCAGTATTAATATCTGTCGAGCCTTCATCCATTCTGACTACTTAAATAAAATAATTGTGAAGAAATTGAGTTTAATTTGCCTTTTACTTGCCTCTCTGGTTCTAATGAAGGAAAAAAATGAGAAATGACTGAACAAAATGTAGTTAACCTCAATTTCTATTAACTGTGTGGAGTATCAGTACTAGGGAGCATCTTGAATTTGAAATACCGAACTTTAAAGGCTCAATAGTGGTGAGGATTGGTGGAAAGAGTGAAAAAAATGACTGCCTTCTGTAGAACAACATATTTCAAACTATTTTGATCCAAACCAGAGTAAGAAATAGGTTTTATTTTGTATCATGACAAAGAACACTAATGCAGACACATATTAAACTTGGAACAAGATTTGATGGACTCTTTTTCCAACACATGGTGCGCTCTAGTACTGCGGATACTATTCTGTTCCTTTCCTACCAAACACTGGAAGTCTGAGGCAAGAGGATTGCTGGGATTAGAGGCCATTCCAGACTACATGATGAGGGTAAAGCCAGCCTGCAAGCGTTACCTAGTGAATCTCTGTCTCAAAAAAACAAAACCAAACAAAAAGAGCCAGTTGTGTTTGTAACTTACCAAGTAGATTATACAAGTTTGTACAACCAGCATTTCACTAGAAGTTGGTGCCTGGGCTGAGCAATCGACCAGTCAGTTTAACATTAGGAGCCAGTCAAGTGGGAGCTACTGGGTAGAGGGGTTCATTATTAAAAGATACTGAATATTTGTTGTCTTGGCAGCATAGGATCAGTAAATATACCAATAATTATAGTCACTCCTGTGTTGTATAATGGCCTTCCTATTTTATGTGGAATAGGGTTTAGAGTGGCAAATAATGCATATAAAGCCACAGAGATAGCAGAAGTCACATCTAGGATTTGAACCCATGCAAAGGGGTCTGATGCTCCTAAAACCCATACATCTTATACTGTGTGGTCACTTTTGTCTCTTAGGTAACACTGCAGTGTGTGTGTTAGCCTTAGAAGAGAATTAGTGACATTTAGCTGTCATTAGAATTTTATAGTGGAAAATAACAATAAAAAGCCCCATTAAATGTGAGTTGAGATAGGCATAAACATTGACAAACAGTTAAATAGTGATAGATTGTATTGGCTTTCCAGAGAGCTGTAAGTCTTTATGCTCTGCTCATCTATGAGGTGGAGGTAATCTCCTTAAGGCTGAGATAGATATATGGGGTTTCCTGGTTGTAAGGTAAAGGAAATGCCGAGGGCTTTACTACTGCACCAGAGCAGATAATAAGGCAATTAGGACTGTTAAGTTGATGAAACACCAGACTGGGATGAATTATATCACGGTTTACAAAGAAATGGGAGATTTTACGGCAACTTTTGAGACCTAAAGCGGAAAGATACATCAGTAAGGAGAAGAGAAATCGATAGTTAAACTTCAAGAGCAGATTTATTTGGCCTGGGAAATCCTACTTGTAAGCACTTTTGGACCAGCTTCAGAATATGTTATCAGCTCTGTAAATAAGTGGGAAATTATCAGTCTGTGCTGATAATTTACTTTCCTTTGCTAATGAAATGAATTTAAGATTAAAAAAAATTTTTTTTGAGCTGTAGCATCCGATACAGCCCTCTTACTTAATAACTGATGAAGGTGAGACCTGGAGACATGAAGCTGCTTCCCCAGGTCAGCTGAGACCTGCCAGGGTCAGAAGTGAGCGCCAGCCTCCCAGGCTGCACCTCAGCGACCTGAGAAGGAGCTCTAGTAATGCCTTCTCAGGTAAGCTGCCTTATGAGTACTGTGCCGTCCCCTAAAATTCCTATCCCACAAAATAGCTCCACTGCTAACACTTAGCAAATGGAAAGAAGTGCACTTTCCCCCAGTCACTCCGTAGGCTGTTGTTTGTGCAGGGAATGGGCCACTTGCTTTTTTAAGCCAAAGCTTTTTTCTGGAAGTCTGACACAGTGTGCTGTCGTCTGTGGTCCAGGCATGTGTGGGACTGCTGAGCCACATTACCTTTCCCCTACTTTTCTCATAAGTTTTTCAGGAGAGTCTACAAAAACAAGAAAATTATTTACCTGTGAACTTAATTTGGTTTTTTTATGCTTTATTTTTTTAAAATTTACAAATCAATAAAAACGTAACACACCAAAACTAATCAGCCTCAAAGTCTATACAATTCAGTGAACTATATAGTTAGAATAGAAATTTGGATTGGAAACTGTGGCGCTTCACATTACATTTCACATGCTCATTATCAGATATATTATCCTATTCAGCTTTAAAGAAAAATGAAATTTAAAAACATTACAGGAAAATGAATGGGCTTAGGATGTTTAATATTAAGAGAGGCCATACAGTCTCAGAAAGAAAAACAAACTGCATCTTTTCTCATGTTCAGCATATGTGTGTGTGTATGTATGTATATGTATATGTACACACACACACACACACACACACACACACATAAATATACATGTAAGTAAAGTATAGAATGAAGAAAAGAACAAGAAAGGGCCCGAGGAAGGACTGAATGCAGGTGATCGATATGAATTATGAAGGAGGAGATAAAACTTTCTCTCTGCCTCTTAATTCTGTTGTGCATTTTTAAATTTTATTATTTCCAAGATGGGCTCTCCCTATGTAGTTGAGACTGTCCTGAAACTTGTTGTGTTGCTAGCTAGGAACTTTGAATCCTCCTGCCTCAGCTTTCTGAGGTCCCACCACACCTACCTTTAATATTCCTTTAGAAAACTTTTTAGGATATTAGTCCCTTGTTTTACCAAAAGTTTTTTCTGGGGTCAGGAAGCTTGTCTCTGTATATTATGTACTGTGTTTAAGTGGAATAATTTTACTATTTCAGTTACTGAATGCTAGGTCTCTAATGCCCACCATCTATGTGATTTGTAGTACAGCTGCTCAGAATGACTGTGGAGATACTATTTGTATAAGCAGTATAACTGCAAAACATTACACAGATCACTGCTGTCATCAAAATACGCCTATTCAGGTCACAGGTGTTTGGCAAAGAAACCACTTTTAGAGAATTAAACTTCTGTTTGCTAAGTTTGATCAGGCTTTTTGAAAGAGGTGCCACTTGATTCTGAAGTAAGAGAGGAGATGAGCTGGAGACAGGAAGGAAGGGCAACCATTTCTCAGGAAAGGCAGCGAGATTCAAAATCCTCCCGAGTGGAGAGAGCATGGCGTGTCTCACGAAAAACACAGCCAGGGTTTAATGTCCTGACAGCTTCAGAATGTGTAGGCATTGTTTCTGCTTATGTGATTGTGTAAAGCAAGAAAGTTCTAGTTACAATTTAAAGGCTCTTCATGAAGCTTCATAAAGGCTCTTCCATATTATGGAAGAGAGTGGCTGTTTCCCACTTGTTGTGGTTTATTTTGTTGTGTTTTGCAAGCTGGGTTTTAAACTTAGCAATAGCTTGATTCCTGATGGGCTGTGACAAAGTGCTGTGTCATAGAATGACACTGTCGATGTTTAGTTAAAACTCATCAGTTGGCCAACTCAAAATGAGCGCAGTGCTAGTTTTGTAGACTTTTTGTTGTGGTCTCTCTCTGATTTCCCATTTTGCTTTGCTTCTTTGTTTCTTTTTCTTTTCTTTCTTTCTTTCTTTCTTTTTTTTTTTGTCTTACTGATCTTTTGCTTTTGTATTTTGGTTTATGACTTTTTTGAGCATGTGTCTCTTGCCTTTTGTTTTTGTTTTCTTTTTAAAGAAAAGGTATGGAGTTGAGTGCATAAGAAGGCTGGGGAGAGCTGGTGGAGGGGAAAGTTCAATCAGAACATATTGTATGAAAAGATTTTTAAATAAAAATAAGTTTATGTGCTGAGAATTTAAGTAGAGGCAATATTGGCAATATCGTGATTTTTTTTTTTTTTGCTTTTTATACAAACCTATGAATAGGGTATACAGACCTGTCCTCCATTCTTTTGCCAACAGCTAACAGCATTTAGAATATATGTGAGTATGTACAAAATAACTGGAAGAGTGAGCAATAAGCACATGGGTATATAAGGGACAAAATTAAATAAGAATTCTCTTAGTACATTTAAGTAAAACTAAAAATTATGTTAAGAGAATAAACATCCAATTTTCATGAAAATGATTAATGCTGTGTTGGAAAATTAAATTCAAGTCCATTGTAAATGTGAAATAAGAACAGTTGAACCATCATACCAAAGTAAATGGTAACATTATGTTAAAATTAGGGCAGCTCTGCAAAGAGCTACAGTGTTAGGTTGTTGGCCAAGTCATATTAACAACCAGGTCAAGGATGCAAGAAAATCCCCAAAGGATGCTAAGTTTGGCTTGTGATCAAAACAGAACTGAAAAGAGCTGAGTGATAAACACTCCTAGATAGGTGAACACAATAAGAGACTGCTAGGCATGGTGATCCCACCTTCCCCAGGCCAAGACAGGAGGATGTGAGTTCAGAGCACTGTGGACTGTAATCCAACAAGTTCTAAGACAGGCTGCATTACCTAGCTATACCCTGACTAAAAACCTGAGGGGCCAGGGAGAGGGAAGAGAGGGAGGTTAAGATTGGACTGGGGGGACTGGAGGGGGGAGTAGAGCAGATTTTGGTATTAAACATGTTTTGTTTTCTAGTTTGCATTTGCCAGTCTGAATAAGAATTTTTCAGCAGCACATTTCAGAGCCACTGTTTGTTTACCTTGTGATCCTTGTGTGTCTGTTCAGGATGCCAGCCAAATTTTTCATGCTATGTAAAATCTAGATACGAGATCTCATAGGCTGTGGATGCCAGTTGCTTATAAAACATGTTTTATTAAGGAGAAACCCTACACCCAAACCACCATATAGTCACTTAAAATGTCTGTTCTAGGGCTCTGTTACAGGCCAGTGCTGGCGTTAAAGGGCTTTCACAGCTGGTCGCCCTGAAAGCAGAGGTTGGAGTTGTTTTGTTCGTGGCCCACCTCGTGGCACATGGTGTGCCTTTGGTAAATACAGTACTACTCCTTTTATGCAATCCTGCTGCCCATGGCTTCAGTTACATGCTATAAACTGTAAATAGTAAGTGATATTTCAGAAATAAACAATTTGTAAGTTCTAAATTGTGTACTATTCATACAGAGTAAGGGTTCTTCAGGTGTGCTGGTCTTGTCTCCTGCCCAGGACATAAGAGAGTCTGCTTGCATGCACTCTGCCTTAGTCAGGAGTCATCTTGCTATCAGTATCACACATTTGTGTTTAGGCAACACTAACTTAATAATGGTAGCAAGGCCATTGGTCCCAAAAGGGTAAAAATAGTGACAATTTAGACATATTAATGAGAAACTGTAAAGTGCTTTTAAGTGAAAGCATTAAAATTCACAATAAGGAAATAAAACCATGCATTGCTAAGATCCATGTAAGAATGAGTTTCTTGTCATAAAGTCATAAAGGAGAAAAAAGAAATAAACAGCAGTTTTAGAAAAACAGCATACACAGTTGAATGATGGCTGCCCTTTGTGACGTCATTGGAGGTTACTTGGATGGATAGGTGCGTGGATGACTAGTAGGTGGATGAGAGCGTGCAGAGGTCCCAAGCTTGCACATTTTTGGCTCTGTGCCTTCCTAGGAACTGGAGATATTTGAATTTAAGCCCTTTAGAATGTTGGTGCTCTATAAGAAGACGCAGAGTTTACATTATGTCTGCGTGAGCTACAGGGTCTGTCCTTACAAAAATCACAGTATGGCTTAAACACAACTAGAGTTTATTCATACAAATGTAGAGGCTAAATCCAAAATGAGGGTGCCAGCAGGCTCAGGACCCCTTGGACCCTTTAGAGAATCTCTTCTTGACTTTTCTAGCCTCTAGTGGTTGCCAGCAATTCCTAAGTTCCTCAACTTGCTTTCTGTGTGGTTGCATATCTCCTCTTACAGTGACACCAGTTGTATTTAGGCATTTAAATGAGGTTTAACCTCATCTTAACTAATTATATCTACAGAGACCTGATTTACAAGGAAGATTACAATCTAGGGCTCTGGCAATAAAACTCAATGATAAAGTATTTGTTTAGCAAGTGAGAGTGTGGGTGCTAGCTCCAGTATAGCATAGCAGGAACCCCCACCACCACCACCAACATCCACAACAGCAACAACCAGCCAACCGAAAAACCCCACAAAGACCTCCAAAGGTCCCTAGATTTCACATTTTACTCGTTTTAAAAGAACACATTAGCTGGGCATCCATTGTTACTTGAATTTTTATTACTTTTTTTTCCCTCTTAAAAAGAAAATACAACCTTGTTTTTAATACTTGAGTTTATTGTCTTGTATTTATCTAAACAAAATGTAACTTCCCTATAGGAAGCATCAAATTGTTGAGATCTGTACATACTACATAATTCCTCACTGCCCTGGTGTAAATTCTTTTTCTTCCCCAGTCACATTTTTGCTGTTGTTCCATTTACAAAGGTATGTGCCTGTTTATAGCCCTGTTTCCCTATCTTTACTTAAAGTCGGTTGTAGTGTAAGTGCTTGTAGACCCTGAGGCTAAAGCCCGAGGGGCCCAGCCCAGGAGTTTGAAGTCGGCAAGGGCCACACAGAGACCCTATCTCAAAACAAACATGGAGACACATTTAAAGAGAAATCAAACGTGTATACTTTTATGTGAGATCTTTATAAATTAAACTTTTAAGTAAATTTAGTATACATTTAAAACTCCATTTTAGCTTTTCTGGGGTTAAAAAAAATTTTTTTTAAGTTTATCTGTTTTATTTTACATGTAGAGTGCTTTGCCTGCATGTGTGTCTGTGTATCACTGTGTGCCTGGTCGCAGGGGCAGTCAGAAGAGTGTGTCTGACCTTGGAACTGGGCCAGCTGTGCACAGCTGTGGGCCTGCAATTAACCCTGCACCTCTGGAAGAGTGACCAGTGCTTCAGCTGCTCAGCACTCACCAGCCCCTGGGAACAGGTTTTTTTTTTTTCCTGAATTTGTTTCAAGTGGGTAAAAATACCTACTACCTACATTCACACTTAGATTGGCTTACAGTTTTGAAAAACAGTAATCTACTAAAAATAGATGTAATTTGATTCCATTTATATTTGTTCAGTATTTGCACTAGATTACAGCTCT